>NC_043714.1:18443489-18474747 GCF_006229205.1 Suricata suricatta
GATAAAAGTCCTTCTTGACTTACAAAGTGTGCCCTTATTTATGTTTTATTTAAAAAAAAAAAACTAGAAGTAGCCCAAACAACTTTAAAAAAGAATAAAGTAAAGAGTTTACAATACCTGATTTCAAGACTTACTATAAAGGTACAATAATCAAGATAATATAATTAATAATGACAAAATAAGCAAACAAATGAAAGGTATATAAATTGATGGAAGAGAATGGAATATAGCTACAGATCCACCTGTATATGGTCAATTGATGTTTTGACAAAAGCCATGATAATTCAATGGAGACAACAAGTCATTTCTACAAATGGTGCAGGAATTATTAGATGTATACATTATACAAACAAACTGGGGTGCCTCGCTGGCTCAGTTAGTATATGTGTGACCCTTGACCTCAGGGTTGTGGGTTTGAGCCCTGTGCTGGGTATGGAAATTACCTAAAAATAAAATTTAAAAAAAAAACTTACTTAACATCATATACAAAAAATAATTCAAAATTTATCATAGACCCAGCAATCAAACCTCAAACTATAATATTTCTGGGGAAAGACATAGGAGACTGGGGTTAGATAGAACATGAAAAGCATAACTCATAAAATCATGAAAGCAAAAAATTGACAAATCAGACTTTATCAAAATTTATAATTTCTGTTCATCAAATATAATGTTAAGAAAGTGAAAAGACCATCAATTCAGAGGCTGAGATAAAATATTTACAACACATATACATAAGAAAGGACATGTGCCCAGAATACATAAAGAATTCTCAAAACCTAAAAGAAGAAAACCAGCCCAGTCACAAAAAAATAAATAAAGGGACATAATTTGAATAAAGACTTCACTATTGAAAATATGCAAATGGCAACAACAAAACACAGGAAAAATATTCAACATTATTAATCATTAGGAAAATGCAAATTAAAATGACAGTGAGATATGAGAAACACCTACTGTAATGGCTAGAGTTGTTTTTAAAGCTCTTATTGGGGGGGCCCAGGGTGGCTCAGTTAGTTAAGCATCCCACTATGGCTCAAGTCATGATCATGTGGTTTGCTGGTTCTAGCCCCACATGGGGCTCTGTGCTGACAGCTCAGAGCCTAAAGCCTGCTTCAGATTCTGTGTGTCTCCCTCTTTCTCTGCTCCTCCCCTGCTTATGCTCTCTCTCTCTCTCTCAAAAATAAAATTATCAAGTGCTGACAAGGATACAGAACAATTTCTGGTGAAAATATGAAATAGTTATAGTCACTTTGGAAATGATTGGAGTTTCTTATAAAGTGAAATACACACTTGCCATACGACTCAACAATCTCATCTCTAGATATTTACCCAAAAGAAGTGAAAACATATGTCCAGATAAAGATTTACATTCAAATGTTTATAGCAGCTTTATTCAGAACCACCAAAAACTGAGAACAATCCAAATATGCATCGCCAGTGAAGGAATAAGCAAATTGTTGTGCGTCCATTCAGTGGAGTACCGCCAGCAATAAGAAGGAGCAGACTGCTGACACATCTAACATGGGCAAATCTCAAAAATGTTATCTAGTGAAGGAAGACAGACACAGATGTTTTATACTGAATGATTCCATTTATACGACATTTTGTAAGAGGCAATACAGGAGAGACAGAAGTCAAATTAGTGGTTACCAGGAATGGAGGTGGAGTGAGGGAAATGACTAACGGGACATGAGGGACGCCTGGGTGGCTCATTCAGTCAAGCATCTGACTTCAGTTCGTGGTCTCACAGTTAGTGACTTCAAGTCCCACATCAAGCTCACCCTTTCTGATCCTCTGTCCCCCTAGCCCTCTGCCCCTCCCATGCACCCCACCTCATTTCTCTCTCTCAAAAATAAAAAAACAAACATTAAAAACATAAAGGTCATGAAAGAACGTCCTGGGGTCATGGAATTTCCTATGCCTTGCTTGCGGGGCTGGTTGTACGACCGTATATGTTTGCCAGAACTCATCAAGCTGTACATTTTGAAGTGTACAACATGTAATTTGTGTCTTACTTAAAACACGTGACAGAAACCTGTCTTAGCAATCCAAAATAAGATGAAAGTAGAGATTAGATTATACTAAGAATACTCATTTTCTGTTCTGAAGAACATACATAAGGGACCTGAGACTCTTCCCTTATTATAGTCCCGTGGTCATATTGGATTAACAACCACCTTCAGTTATTCCCCATCATCAATAAGCCCAAAACAGTTCAAATAACTACACACACCACTTCAAACAGACGGCATGGCTTTACATACCTAAAATCTAAAAAAAAAAAAAAAAAAGCATAATAACAACTGTAAAACTTGATTCAGCCCCAGGCAATTCTGGATGCAGACTCTAGAGTTTTATTTCCACTACATGGATTTAGGATTGTGAAAGATGTAGCACGCGTGTGCGTGCACACACACACAGGCACACACCTATAATTCAGTACGTTGGACTGTCCCCAGATGAAGTTATTACTACTCATGTGTGTCCAATGGGACTGCCTTCTCATTCTGATGATTGTTATTTATTATCTGGGCCACTTGTCTATACTGTGAACAAAGAAAAAGTGGCATTACCAGCGGTCCACTTGAAGCCAGGCCAATCAGATCACAGAATCACCACATTGTGGATCATCCTTGGTCCATTATAAACATGTGATCAAAAAGTGGAAATCATTAAACAGCTCTATTAAGACATTGCCCCTGTTGGGATGCCTCTGGTATTTATCTTCTGGAATAAATCATTCTGTACCATGGATCACATCATAAGAGTCAATCAGACTGCCTAAAGAAGCATATGTTAAGAATCAAAAGAGGCTGCCACAGAACAAAATGCTCAGAAACATCAATAAATGGAGTTAGGAAAAAGATCAAAAATGAAATGACCTGAAAGGCAATAAAAAAGCCAGATAGGGTCACAGAAGCCAGTTGAATAGACATTCAAGGGCTTATCGGTCCACTATGCAAAATCCATTCATAAGGTAAGAATTGCAAAGGGTCCGTTAAATATGGCAATGTGGTGGTCTGGGTGATATAACCTTACTTTGTTGAGTGATAGAACCAGAAGCAGGATTGCTGTGGTTAAAAAAAAGGCGGGGGAATGGGCATTGGAGATGGTTCTTGCAAGAAACATGTCTAGAAAGAGGAAGAAGGGTGGTCTGTAGCTCAAGTGAATGCAGAAAAAAGAGACTATTTTTAGATAGTCAAGACAAGCAAGTTGGTAGACTTGGGTAAAGTGCTAGTAGACAGGCTAAGGACAGGAGGCAAGAGGATTGATTTATGAAGCAAAGTCCCTGGAGGAGATAGATGAATTAGGATTGAATCCAAAGCAGAGGTTGCCTGTTTTCATATATATTCCCTCCACCCTCATTAGATATTAAACTCGTTTATGTCCGATTCTTCCATAAACTATATTTTTGCAGTGCCTCAGAACTTCACTGCAGTAGGAATTTAATATACAAATGGTGGTTCATTAAATGAATCCTCTTTATCTAACCAAGATGATAACATCCTCTTCCTTTTGGTCCAAAGGCAACAAGTTTAAAATGAATTGAAGCCTAAATGGTCCTTATTTTTATCATTTTTTATAATGTTGGTTATTAATACTATTCCTTCTGACTTGATATTCACCTTAATGGCAAGCCAAAATCAAACATTTGGATTGGTGCACACAGTCTTATCTTCTAATGAAACTTTTAAATGGGCCATGGATGTGGAAGGTGTTTTATTTATGTGGAAATCTACACACTTGCTTGGATTTCCACAAGCCTTTTTTTTTTACGTTTTAAAAATAGTTTATTGGGGTCCCTGGGTGGCTCAGTTGGTTAAGCATCTGGCTTCAGCTCAGGTCATGATCTCACGGTTCATGGGTTTGAGCATAAAGCTTTGTGCTGATAGCTCAGAGCCTGGATCCTGCTTCATATTCTTTGTCTCCCTCTCTCTCTGCCCCTCCTCTGCTTGCACCATCTCTCTCTGCCTCTCAAAAATGAATAAAATACTTTAAAAATTTTAAAAATAAGTAAAAATACTTTATTTATTTTTTGAGAGAGAGAGCGAGAGAGCAAGCATGAGCTGGGGAGGGACAGAGATTGAAAGGTTGACAGAGGATCCGAAGCAGGGTCTGTGCTGACAGCAGCAAGCCCTATGTGGGGCTCAAACTAATGACCCACGAGATCATGACCTGAGCCAAAGTCAGACGCTCAACTGGCTGAGCCATCCAGGTGCCCCTCCACAAACCTTTATAAAAACCAAGACTGCTTTCTAAAACTTGGAGCAACATTACAACATGTATAAATTAAGAACAGTGTTTGTAATATCAATAGCTAAAATCAGAGATTTGTCACGAGTGCTTCATCTTAGCGCAGCATAGGTGACCAGTACACCTGTGTCACCAAAACCCAGAGCGCCTTCCGGCCGCACTTTGTAACCGGGAGGGGGCTTTCTGGCTGTGGTGGTCTTCACCTACACTGGCTTCATTTTATTTAAGTGTGACTTTTAAGTTGTTCTAACAGGACTCTCTCAGAGCAGATGGGACTTCTTCCCATTAAACCTCTCCTACTACTATTTTTTCTTAGGAAAATATCATGAATCATCTAAACAACAATAAAAAAATCTTCTGACAAGAAATAATAAGTGTTGGTGAGGATTTGGGGGGAAAAAACACTTGTGCACTTGCGCACTGTTAGTGAGAATGTAAATTGGTGTAGCCATCATGAAAAACAGTATGGAGTTTCTCCCCAAAATTAAGAATTGAACTACCATATCATCTATTAATTTCACTTCTGGGTATTTAAAGATATTGAAAACACTAACTCAAAAAGATATCTGCACCCCCATGTTCATTGCAGCATTATTTTCAATAGCCAAGATACGGAAACAATATCCATCAATGGATGAATGGATAAAGAAAGATTATAGATAAAGATAATGTATACATATACATAAAATATGTGTTAACTTATTCATTTGGTCATTCATGGAATGGAGTATTATTCAGCCATAAAAAGGATGCAATCTTGCCATTTGCCACAAATAAATGGACCTAGAGGACATTATGTTAAGTGAAATAAATCAGAGAAAAACAAATCTAGTATGATCTCCCTTAGACATGGAATCTAAAAACAAAGTTAAACAAAACAAAACAGAAAACAAGGCTCACATCTATAGAAAACAAACAGGTGGTTTCAGGGAGTGGGTGTGAAGTTGGGAAAAATGGATGAAGAAAGTCAAAAGGTAGAAACTTACAACTATAAAATAAATAAATCATGGGATGTGATTAAGATACATAAAATAACTTCCATTTATACCTCATTGGATGGGACTTAGTCATATATCCATGCCTAGTTCCAAGGGAGATCGAGAAATGTGGGCCATATTTTTAAGAGATAGTAAGTCAGGTGTCTTTTACTTTGGAATTGAATTGGTCCTTGAAGTCAACTCCATCACAGATTCTAAAGGTTAATATGTAGGTTGATATTTTCTAGAAAACAAGCACTAAAACCAGTTTTCTGGATGCCAGATAATACTGTATTAATATTATTGTATATCCAGGACACTGTAAGACACTCTTTTCCCTATTTCAGCCAGCCAAATTTCTTACTTGTTTCAGTCAGGGATCTGCCTCAGAGAACAGAATCTAGCTAGGATATTAACATTTATTGAAAGACTGATTACTGTTTATTAAATCGCTAATGGAATTGTTTGAAAGGCCAAAGAAACATGGATTTAGGTAGAGAGACATTCCTCAGAGTCAAACAACATAGGGAAAAGCTGTCCTATATGATCCAGAAACCACTTAGTAAGACTGGAAAACTCTAGAAGCATATCATTATTGCTATAGTATGGAAACTGCCAAGAAAATGCCAGTCAATGCCACGCAGTGTCAGCTGAAAGAAAATAGAAGAAACAGTGGAAATATAGGCATCACCCTACCTCTGACTTAACAAGAACATCTGAGCAGCAACCTCAGTGACATCCAGAATCCTACAGAGAGTCCGGAAGTGTATGGAATTCTCGAGTGTATGAAATGAGAAGCTCATATGTAAAAGATATTCTTTGCAAATTTATATCTGTTACAAAATAATCTTATTTTTGTCAACAGCTTGAAAAAGGTAACAGGGATAATTGAAGTCTAGAGGTAATAGAGGGAAAATTATTTTATTTTATGATGTTTATTTAATTATTTTGAGAGAGAGACAGAGAGCGATGAGTAGGGGAGGGTCAGAGAGAGAGAGAATCCCAAGGAGGCTTCATGCTGTCAGCCCAGAGTCCGATGTGGGTCTCCGCCTCATGAACCATGAGATCATAACCTGAGCCAAAACCAACAGTCAGGCACTTAACCAACTGAGCCACCAGGCGCCCCCGGGGGAAAAAAAAATCATGTTAAATAGCACTTAAAATATCCTCCTTTCTTTGATCCTTTTAGTGCAAATTGTAATTAATAAGTGGCATGGTAAGTGTTTTGAGTTTCATTTTTGCTTCTGTGTGTCTTCTCTCACAATTCACTAAAGTATTAAAAGAGCCAAAAGGAAGACAGCTGTCAGGAAGAAAAACAAAATGCCTACATCACTCACTTATTGGATAACCAGCCCGTGAAAAACTGAGCATTGGTGGGATGTTTCCATATTGCGATGTTTACACCAACAATGAAATATTTAAGAATATGTGAAAAGATGTGCAAAGAAAAAAATTGTTGAGGTTTTTGAGTAAAACAGTTTAAAATAACATTTTAAATAAACATTTTAAAACAGAAACAAAAAGTGAGGGTCAAAGGACCAAGAAGGGTCATAGTAATATGAAGCACAGCATTTGACTGAAAATGTTTGCAGTGAAACTACTTTTGAGTTCTAGCGCAAAGAGCACCAGCCAAGTGGGAGGCGGCCTGCCTTTGCTCTTCTGTGTGTCTTCACTGGTCTCCTTGTAAGTGAGGCAGGTGTCGGGCTCATGCTAGTTGAACCCTCGGGGTTCTTTCCTTATATGAGGCTTGGCTCTCTCTTCCTACACCCAGTGTCCTCCCAGATTCAGCTGCCTTTTTCATCTCTCAGCTGAACCACCAACTACTTTCTTGAGATGCTCTGCTCCCCCTACACTGACACATAGTTGCGCTCAAATATTTGCTGGATTGATTGACTAATTAATTAATGACTGAGTCGAACAGTCTGTCCAGACTCACATTTCTTTGCTGTCCTCCAAATTAGTCACACTAATCTATAAAAGATTAGTGCCTCTTATCTTTAACAAATGCTCCATCATCGTCCCATTTACTAATTTCCAAAACTTCATTTGTTAGTTAATGCCCAGTAACCTCTCAGCTAGAAACTCCTTTTCCTTTTTTTTAAAAAAAATTTTTTTATCTTTAAGTAATCTCTATACCACACACAACACTCAAATTCACAATCCCAAGATCAAGAGTTGCACACTCCACGGAATGAGCCAGCCAGGCACCCCAGAAACTCTCTCCTTGATCCTGGATTTGGGGCTAAGCTGCTGAGACTCATTGCCAGCCCAGAGCATACCAGGGCTGGCGTCAATGTTAAGACTGGCCATGATCACCTGGATAAAGAAGGAATTTTCCCTCTCATTCCAAAGATTCTTCCCTGGGCTGTGCTCAGACCGCCCCAAACCAAGTGTAGAGGCTCCCATCTCCTCCCTAGCAGCAGGAGCTGGTACCATTATGGCAGATTATTTTCCAACAATGGCTGCAACAGTACTCCCCAGTCTACATGCTCTTCTTATGATACGATTCTGACTCTTCTCCGGTGGAGTCTATGTTCCCTCCGCCATGAATCTATGATTATGGTAGAAGTGAGGCCATGGGCCTTCTGGGGTTAGGTCACAAAAGGCAAGGGAGCTTCTGCTGGGGTCTCTTGGGTAGCTTGCTCTTAGAAGGCATTCTGTGAAATAGCCCAAAGTGGTCACGAGGAGAGACCACATGGAGAGGCCAGGTAGGGTGTTCTAGGACACAGCCCCAACTCAGGTCACCAAGTGGACAGTCATTTCTAGATATGTAAGTGAAGATACCTCCAGATGATTCCAGGCTCTACCATTTGAGTCACTGAGACTTTGCCAAGCCATTTCCACTGTGGCCTGTGCAAATTCCTAATCCTCACAACCTTTGAACATGGTTTTGTGCCATTAATATTTAGGAGCATTTATAATGTAATAATAGTTAGTAGAACAGCAGTTCATCTAAAAGAACTGATTGTGTTCCTAATGTGTGCTAAATATGCATTTTCAGCACCTACCCAGGCACACTAGTCCTTCACTATAGAAATCTGAAAGATTCTTTTCCTGATCTTCAGAGGACTTGCAGCTGCCTCTTCCACTTCTGACTTGGCTTCCGTCCTCAGTAAGTCTTTCCCTTGGCCCAGTTCTCTCCTTATTATGTGCTGTTTGTCTGCAGCACAATCGCCGTGCGGTTGCTAAGGCTAGTCCACCCTCCAGTGATTCTGGGATTCTTCACCTATTCTTCTAAGTCAGTGTCTAAGCAAAAGCTTTCTGGTCACCACTTGGTTCAGATGGGGAAGCTTCCCAGGAGTTTTGTTCACCACATGACACATCCCATCTCGTTGCCTTTTTGGGCTGCATTTGGGGCATAGTTACAATCACATGAGAGAATTATTTTGACAGGTTATTAGGACACATACATCACGTGCAATAATTTTTTTCCCCTTACTCTCTTCTTCAAAAGGTCTTAAATTCCCACAGGATGTCCCAGAATACTCTTCTTTCTAATCTGAGAGATATTCTAAGGTCAAAGTCCATTTTCAAAGCCAAAAATGATTGTCATGCTGTGTGATTAGCATTAGCTCTGAATTTTTTTTTTAAAAGAGGTCTTTGGGCATATTTTCAGGACCCACAGTTTATCAACACTTTAAGTACTGCATTTTCAGCACTATGGCAATTTTATAAATAAAATTCTTTTGTAGTGTTCATGCAAAATTTAGAGAAATTTCACAAGTTAACTTTAATTTCTTTAGTTGATTTTATTTTAATGGTTTCTCTTATAGAGGTCCAGAGGTCCAAAGACCCGTTCCCATGGCCCTTAAGGAAATGTTATTGTTTTGTTGTTGTAACCTGAACCATGTCTATTTAAATATAATTTTTAAACAAAGGTTTCAAATCTGTGGTCACTGACACTTGAAGAGGCCAAGTCCGTCATATTTTTAGACTGAATAAATATATATTCACACAGCTTTTCTGTTATTTCTCAAATGTATTTAGATACTATTATAATTATCTATTAAATTTTTTAATGTTTTATTTATTTTTAAGAAAGAGAGAGAGACAATGTGAGCAGGGGAGGGTCAGAGAGAGAGGGAGTCACAGAATTTGAAGACAGTCTCCAGGCTCTGAGCTAACTGTCAACACAGAGCCTGACACGAGGCTCAAACCCACGAACGTGAGATCATGACTTGAGCCAAAGTCGGATGCTCAACCAAATGAGTCACCCAGGTGCCCTATAATTATCTATTTAAAGTGCTATTGGGGTGTCTTAGCTGATTCAGTTAGGCCTCCAATTCTTGATTTCTGCTCAGGTCATGATCTCACAGTTTGTGAAATCGAGCCCCATATCAGGATCTGTGCTATCCCTCTTTCTCTGCCCCTGCCCCCCCCCTCAAAATAAATAAATAAAACATTAAAGTGCTACTGAAAAGTCTTTCATATTCATTTTGGCAAAGTTTATTTTCCCAATCAATAGCTAATGGGAGTTGGTAACTATGCTAGAGGAATACAGAAAATATTTTCTACATGAAAAGGATCCTTCTGCTCAAAAACCTCAAGTGTCAGTTCTACTCATCTCCTTGTTCTGTTGTTGAAGATGATGGATTCCGGTGACCACCCTAGGGAACCAAGGGAGATTTCAGAATTACTGCTTCCAATATGAAGATTACTTAACCATACCTAATATTCATAATTTTCAGGAAGGGAAAACAAGCAGTATTTCATAACATAGGCCACATTACAATACAGAGTTCTAACCAGGAGGTGTGTGTGTGTGTGTGTGTGTGTGTGTGTGTGTGTGCACTCATATGGAAATACAGGGCTGCATTTTCATACAGATCTCTGATGTAACAATATGCAACGTGATGGCAAAATGGCTGGCAAATGTAGTCTGTAAATACCCCATCCCAACGCTGAATTGATTAAGATGTTCTTCACAGGAAATGTTCATTTCCAAAAAAAGAAAAAGGATTACTGTTCAAATAAGCCCTTGTTTCAGACAGTTTTTATTTTCCCACAGTTACATGACAAAGAATAATTTAGCTAATCTTTTCTTATGGTATTTCTGGCTTATTTCTTAAACAGAAGGACTCCTGTTTCGAGAAAATTCATAAATGTCCACTTTTCTTTCAAAAACCCGGGTGACCTCTAATATGATTCCAATTTTACAGGGTGGAGGGAGGAGTGGCCAATGGGAATCACGTAAAAGTTATTGGTTTGCTGCCTTTATAATGAAAACCATGTGTACGGGGAAATTTACCACCATAAATCTCTCAGTGCACATAACTTCTAATTAAAACCTCATAACAATCTTTTTCAAATAATGAACACAATTTTGAGATCAAGTTTAATTTCATTATTTCAGAAATGGACGTGAGAACGTGTGTCTGGGGATGTGTTGCTTCAGTACTGTGACTAGGACATCAGAAGGGAACATCATAGCCCCCATATCTCAAAAAAAAAATGGAGGAGGGAGATTGTTGGCTTTCAAACCCAGCATTCACTGCACAGAACTAACACCCAGTGGGTTTCAGATATACTATTTAGTTAGGAATTTAGATAACCAGTCTCTCCAGGAAGTGTATACTCTAGACAGAATTCATATTATATTGCATTAAAATTACCTGAGTGTTGCTGAAAACACGGCTCACAGTATATGCTGTTTTGTGGGTCCAGGGGAAGAAGGGTGTGTACTGATGAAATCACGATCCTGTTCTTTGAATCCTGACAGCCAGCTTGCCTCTTGGCAACTCCTTCTGGCCAATCCAAACAGTGCTAAACAAATTCCACGGAGGACAAGTGTCTTTCCAGAGGAAGACAGATTGCATAAAGGACATACAGTAAAGTCTCAACGAGTCCAGTTTATGCCAAATTTCAAAAACATTCCATGAACAATGAAGAAAATATTTCCTTTCAGTTAGAATCCTAAAGAGAGAACAGTAATTTGGCCCTTAAAATGGTATGTTAACTGCCTTCCTTATCTCAGTTGGACAATATTGATAATGGTAATAAACATGTTTATTCTATTAGTTTAAATGGAGCCCTTATTCTGCCCTAAGGAGCCCTCTTTGAACTCTTTTTCCTTCTCCTGAAAGTCACGGCTAATCAGCAAGCATAAATCACTATTAAAATACAGTAAATCTAATGGGTGTATTACTTGCCTCTTAACATCAAGTTAATTCATCAACTATGAATACACTCTAATGGTAGTTGATAGAAATTGTAAATGGTACTTTTACTGAAGCAAAAGAACATTTAACCACAGGTAATACAGGTGATAAACTTCCAGCACGAGCTCAGCAAAAACATATGTGACTGCCTCTGTGCCAAGGCAAACAGAGTTTTATTGAGAGCACCTGATTTTTAGCCCCTTTCCGTATTCCCTTTTAAAAGCTTAATAAGGACCAGTTATAGCCCAGCTAGCTCCTGCACATGTGCTTAAAATTCAGAAAGCTCGTCAGGCAAGCTTATCAACGTGCAGAAACTCATCAGAAGCAGCATAACATGGATTTAATGTTTGAAGGGAAAAAAACCCTATTTTTAAATTAACCTGGCCCTTTGTTGTAAATTATTTTCACAATCTGCTTAGAACATCTAAGGCCCGGCCTATCAAAGGGTTCCCAAGACCCTTAATTCAGGCCTGGCCTTTTTGTGAAAGAGCTCAAGCTGCTGGCTGCAACACGGACTCCGGGGTTACAAGTGAGGGAGGCTACCTAAGAGTGATCATTCTTTGCAAACATCTGCAGCCATTGAGAGGCGACCGGCTCTGAGGGCCGGGGAAGGGGCCATTGTGGTCTGGCCTTCTGCGTCCTCTCTCAGCTGCAGGCGCACACGCGTGCCAGGTGCAGGAGCCGCGCTCAAGAGGAGACTGCAGACCGGGGTAATGGTCACGGCGATTATGAACTGATAATGATTCCCTCCCTATTTCCTTGTTTCAACCAACCGGTTGTCCCACTGCTTATTTTCTCTTTATTGCCAAAAACGGTACCCTATGGCTAGGGGCTGATTATATCTTTCTTTCTGGCAAGACTTTCATTTCAAAATTACATAGCATGTAGTTTGTTAGATTGTACCTATTAGCCACAAATCTGAAGAAATCGGCCTACTGAATATTTCACAGTGGGAAGTTGGAGTATTAATGCAAAATATTATACCTTTTTCTTTCAACTCTAACTGCATATGTGGCCCACTTAATTTTTTTTGTCTCTATTGGTTGAGCATGCTCTCACTTCATCTTTGTAGAGTTTTCCTCATTTTCACTGAAATAGACCAAAGAAGCTGTATTTTATTTCTGCGTACCTACTAAAGCACACCACTATGCTTGCATTCACAAATGTGGCACAATTTTTATACGGTGTGATAAAATAAGCATTTTTATAGTCGTATACTCTATGGCCAGACACTAATTAAAAACAGGATGGAGCCTTTATTTCCCCCATTAGAGATATGAGAGCCAAAGTGTTTCAGTAGAACAATGGTTTTCATTGCTACACAGCGTCGTTATTAAAGGCTGTCTGAATACAAGAGTTTCAAATGAATATTGTACAAGTAACAGGGACTACTGTGATGTTACCTTTAGAGACTGCCTGCCAAAACTGCGTGCCATAAAAGAAAGAAATTTGGGATTCAATGCTTAAACGCTAAATAATTGAAACAATTATAAAATGGGCACAGTGCTCTCACACAAGTGAATGTATTCTTTCATCCAGAATCTCCAAAACTTACCAGTTTGCCAAGTTTTCATTAGTAGAAGAACATTTCAAGTCTTATAGATAATTGCAACCAACACCAGTGACATCTTAAAAAGAGATTTAACATTTCTGAAAATTTTGAAGCATATGAGAGAAGAAATTTGTTTTTCATCATTTTGTTCTTTTCCTCTAAGGGAGAAGAAAAAACAGTTGGGAATATTAAAATCATGAAGTAGTTAAGCATATTTTCTAGATCTAAAACAACTCTGCTACCTTATAAATATTAACTATATTATGTAGAAATCGATTTTCTCACCAAATTTTTACATATATATTAAATTTTAAAATAAATCTTACCAGGCAGTATAAGTTACTACTTGAATTTCTTTTTTTTTTTTTTAAATAAGTGCTGTCGAGCTTCATGGAATCCAACACTTCTTTCTTAACTTTTTCTATAATATGAGAAGCAGACCAAGATTGTTAAAAAAAAAAAAGAATATTTTAAATGTCTCTACTATGTCAAATGGATTCAGAAAGCACTTTTAAAAAAAAGAAAGAAATGGATTTGAGAAGAAAAGTGAAATACAAACTTCATTGACTTTTGCTCTATGAAATATTATCTACTACTCTCTGTTGGAATTGTATATTCCATATCACATTATTTTCTCTCTCTCTTGCAGTGTGGAAATGTTTCCATATGTTAGAAGTTGGTCTCACCATTTCTCTGAGGGAAATAAATAAAACAAACAGAAATTTTGTGGCCAACTTGAACATAAACATCCAGGAACAGACATCAGGTCCACATCCAACACTCACGGTCCCTCAGAGTTCGAGGCTGCAGCTCTTCAATTGCCTGGGCTCTGTCTTGGCTAAGACTGGCTTGTGACTTTTCCACCAGATTGTTAGGGATTCCACTAGGATTTCTACGTGAGTGGTAACAACACCTATTATCGAGTCTAAGATGTATATATTCTGAGTGTCTACTGCATATATCGTATCAACTTTGATTCAGATATGTAGGTGGTTTCATATACCTCTAAATCTAAGGTAGAGATTTTTTTTTAATGTTTATTTATTATTTTTTGAGAGACAGAGACAGAGAGTAAGCAGGGGAGGGGCAGAGGGAGAGGGAGAATCCAAAACAGGCTCCAGACTCTGAGCTGTCAGTACAGAGTCCGATGCAGGGCTTAAACTCACAAACTATGAGATCATGACCTGAGCTGAAGTCCAGATGCTTAACTGACTGAGCCACCCAGGCATCATGGTAAAGACTGATTGAAAAATTGACCAATGGGACATCTGGGTGGCTTAGTCAGTTAAGCATCTGACTTTGGCTCAGGTCATGATCTCACAGTTCACGGGTTCAAGTCCCGCATTGGGCTCTGTGCTGACAGCTCAGAGCCTGGAGCCTGCTTTGGATTCTGTGTCTCCCTCTGTCTCCGTCTCTCCCCAGCTTGTGCTCCTTCTCTTTCTCTCTCTCAAAAGTAAATAAGCATTAAAAAAAATTTTTTTTAATTGACCAAAGACACATTTTCTTTTTCAAATTAAAAACATTGTACATTTTGAAAATACTAGGTAGGTCACCAGGCCAGAAGTAGCAAGTTCCTGTTTATTTTAATATTTGGTCTTCCTCTTCTGCCCTGGTCATTTTCAGCAAACAAAGCAAAACAGTTTTTAAATTCTGATTTCTACAAGAATATAGGATTGCCATATTTCTGGGTGCAGATCCAAGATCACAACATCAGCAAGTGCACTGAATTCTTGCAGCTTCTTTTTACCTTTAGGCCAAAATGCTTTGGCTCTGGCACTCTAGACCTCTGCTCTGGTGCTGATATTCACTGCATACAATGTTGAATAATCTGAAACCATTGACTGTTTTATGAAAGTGGCCTCCAAATGTATGTGTTTGGGACATTTTTCCCCCCTGACTTTTTTTTTTTTTTTTTTTTTTTTTTACTCCCTTATTATCTCATTGTGAACCAATCTGGAGATAACATCAGGAACCTATTCACTTTGTCAGGAGCAGAGTAAAACAGCACGAAGTCTAAAACAGCACGTCGTCATCCAAGTGTGCCCAAGCGCCTGGCACGCTTTTCTGTTACTGCACAAACTGCGCCACCAGGCCAACGGAGCCTTCTTCTCAACAACCTACTGCTCACAAACATGGCACCTCGGGCTGCCCACAGCCCCACTACCTCATAACCAGACAATTACCCTTAACTACTTTTTGAAAGTAGTATATGCCACATTACGGGGCAAGATTTTTTTAAATGTCTATTTATCTTTGAGAGAGAGAGAGAGAGAGACAGAGCATGACTGGGGAAGGGGCAGAGAGAGAGGGGGACACAGAACTTGAAGCAGGCTCCGTGCGGTTAGCACAGAGCCTGACGTGGGGCTAGAACTCACGAACTGTGAGATCATGACCTGAGGCGAAATCAGACGCTTAATAAACTAAGCCATCCGGGCACCCCATGGGGCATGATTTTTGCTTCTTGCTATCATCAGGGGGATGCCAGAAATGGGGGGTGCTAAGCACTGCAAAGTATGGAAAAATTTCGGAGGAAATGTCTATTTTCACTTGTTTGTTGTGAATGTGTTCACTGGTTAAGAATGTTAATAATATGGAGAGAATTCCCAGAACTTTTTGGTAAAATTCCACATACATATAGGAGTTAAAGAGAGTCAGTTATAGGCGTCCAGTTCAGTTCAAAAACAAACATTGTGGCTGTGGATTTGATCTGGGTAGTCTTTAAAGAGACAGTGTTAAGTGGTTAAGTCTTTAACCTCTCTTAAACTCTTGGCTATGTGTGACTTGCAATTTTCTTGGTCCCAATGATGTCACAGGGTATTTTCATTCTAAACTTTCAACCCCAGATGCATAATTTTCAAACCTACACTACCTTCTCTCCACCCATGCCTCATTTATGAAAAACAAATAATTATTTTGCCTACTTTCTTGTGTGAACTTGATGTACTGGATTTTTACATTTTCTCTGGTAACTCAATGAGTTCTCCAGATTCCCAAGATTTTCACTTTTCTGAAAAAGACTGCATTTGTAAGGTATTCATAAGAATTTCAGTTTTATATTATAGTTCATAGTGACCAACATTGGAAGAAGCTTACAACCTGAGATTCAGTGTTGTAGACGGACCAATGTCCGTCCAGCACTCGACTTCTGGCACTGCTCCTTCTTCAGCTCTAACAGTGGGTCCAAGAAAGAGGGGCGCTGACTTGATAGGCCCTGCCAGCCACCCCTCAAACACAGGGCCACTGCTGATTGGCCCAGAAGTGGGCATCTGACTCAAAATGACCAGTTAGATCCCTTCCCTGGGCCTTCTGAGCTGAACCCAAGGAAGAGAGGATCGTGGAAACAGCATGATGTAAAACTCAGTAGCTTTTAATGGTCATGTTCCCTGCCCCATGGGGAGGAGGTAGAGGAGATGAAACTTAACAGTAGAAAAACTACAAGAGATAAGAGATAGAATGAAAGACACCCATCATGTCCCTAGGCCCAATTGTTCCTAAGACCCAGTCATATCTTTACCCTTCTTATGATTTAGCTCTTCATCTCTTCCCTTGTGCTAAATCCTAAGTAATACAGATTTTGAAAATAAGAAAGCTATGATTAAAATGGAAACTGAATCATGGGAATGCAAACTGGTGCAGCCACTCTGGAAAACAGTATGGAGGTTCTTTAAAAAATTAAAAATAAAATTACCCTATGACCCAGCAATTGCATTACTCAGTACTTACCCAAAGAATACAAGAATGCTCTTTCTAAGGGGCACGTGCACCCCAATGTTTATAGCAGCACTGTCCACAATAGCCAAAGTATGGAAAGAGCCCAAATGTCCAACAACTAATGAATGGATAAAGAAGATGTGGTGTGTGTATATATACGTATATATACACAATGGAGTATTACTCAGCAATCAAAAAGAATGATATTTTGCATTTGCAACAATGTGGACGGACCTGGAGGATATTATGCTAAGCAAAAGAAGTCAGATGGAAAGACAAATATCATATGACTTCATTCATATATGGAACTTAAGATACAAAACAGATGTACATAAAGGAAGGGAAACAAAAGTAATATAAAAAACAGGGATAGAGACAAACCATATGAGACTCTTAAAAACAGAGAACAAAATGAGGGTTTGAGGTGGAGGATGGGTTAAAAATGGGTGAGGGGCATTCAGGAGGACACTTGTTGGGATGAGCAATGGGTGTTATATGTAAGTGATGAATCACTAAATCCTATTCCTGAGATCATTGTTACACTATATGTTAACTAACTTGGATGTAAACTGGATGTAAAATGGAAACTGAAACTTCTTTACATCGGTGTTTATTTTTATTTACTCCTAGACACAATAATAAAGGAAGAGGCTGTGAACAAATCTCAGACTTTCCAAGACGTCCAGCCCTTTTGTCCTTGCCTCCCAAATCCTGTATCACATATAGTGAGAACCAATAAAACAGCAATTATGTGGTCCTTTCTATTTTCTCAGTACTGGCAGAGATACACTGCCCATTTCCCATTTGATTACATTTGATTCCCATTTGATTACATTTGCCTTATATTCCTCACTTAGTAAGGGGTTACTGCCTTAGTAATTTGGCTAGGGTCACATGGGTAGTAAATTTAAAACTAAGCCAAGATTTAAATACAGGAATTATTTCAGTGCCTAGTTTTTGTGTTTTTTTTAACCACCAACCATGCATTATTCATTTCTAACCAAGAATATATTGTTCCCCTCCACTTCAATATTTTATTTTGACAAATTTCCAACCTCAAGAAAAGTTGAAAGAAGGACAATGAAAAATCCATATACCCTTTATCTAGATTCACCAGTTGTGGTACATTTGCCCATTCTCGTGGTAGGTAAGAGATAGATAGATGATAGATAGATGATAGATAGATAGATAGATAGATAGATCGATCGATCGATAGATGATAGATAGATAGATAGATAGATAGATAGATAGATAGATAGATAGATGATAGATAGATAGATAGATAGAGGCTAAGCAATTTGAAAGTAACTTTCAGATATCATGACATTTTACCCCTAAATACTTCTGTGTGTATTTCTGAAGATATAGGCTGAACAGATTTCCTCCACCTGTTTCACCTTTCTTAGCATTAATATTTTTGAGAGGTCTAAGATGTCGTCTTATAAAGTTCTTGCAGTCTGGATTTGTCTGATCATTTCCTCATGGTAGACTCAGATTAAATATTTTTGGCAAGAATAGAGACTCACATCAGGAGACATATAAATCCATCTGTTTGATAGGATAAATCCATCTGCTAAATTTGATCACTTGGTTAATATAGTTTCTATCAGCTTTTCCACTTAAAGGTCCACTTATCAGGGTACTTGGGTGGCTCAATCGGTTGAGCATCTGACGTCAGCGCAGGTCATGATCTTGCAGTTTGTGAGTTTGAGTCCTGCATCGGGCTCTATGGTGACAGCTCAGAGCCTGAAGCCTGCTTTGGATTCTGTGTCTCCCCGTCGCCTTGCTCTTCCCCTGCTCACACTTTATGTCTCTCTCAAAAATAAGCATAAAAATTTTTAAAAATAAATTTCTTTGCAATTGTTATTTTAGCATCAATCAGTTGCCTTGCCTCAATCATGCTGATTATAAATAATCATTTTATTTTTTTTAAAAATTTTAATGTTTATTTTTGAAAGAGAGAGACAAAGCATAAGCAGGGGAGGTGTAGAGAGAGAGGGGGAGACACAGAAGCCAAATCAGCCTCCAATCTCCAAACTGTTAGCATGGAGCCTGACAGGGGGCTTAAACTCACAAGCCTCAAGTTCATGACCTGAGATGAAGTCAGTTGCTTACCCGACTAAGCCACCCAGGTGCTCCTTTAAATTTTTTAAGTGTTTATTAATTTTAGAGAGAGAGAGAGAGAGAGAGAGAGAGAGAGAGTGGGGCAGGGGGAAAGAGTGGGGGTGGGCAGAGGATCCAAAGCAGGCTCCCCACTGACGGCACAGAACATGATGCGGGGCTTGAACCCATGAACCATGAAATCATGACCTGAGCTGAAGTCAGACACTTAACCAACTGAGCGACATAGGCATCCCATAAAATAATAATTTTCTAATTGTATTCCACATTTTATTAGTTAAAATTTTTCTGCAGAGAAGAGTGTTTTTGGTCACTGACTCCTCACTGCTTTTGAATATCATAATAAAATTGTAGATTAATGTTTATTGAATGTGTTATGATCCCTTACTACTATTACTCATTTTGATGCTTGAATTATTCCAAATGTGACTAGTGGAAGCCCCCATTAAGCTAGTTTCCATGTCCTTTTGACATGTTGTCTTTACTCTTTGAGAGTTTTCTTTCCTTTTTAGCCCAAAATGTTCTAAGCTCACCTTGTACTTCCTTATTCCACACCTGAAGTCAGCCATTTTTCCCTGGAGTCTTGGTTCTTGTGCTGGTGAATGGTATTAGAGGCTGAAATGTGGGTGCTGGAGATTGTCATTGCTTCTGGAATGTCATTGCTCCAGACTTTCAATGGCCTGAGCTGTGAGATGAATTTTTATAAATGACTAGATCCTTATGCCTCCAATTCAAATCTCATACCATAGATTTTTGTCCTTTTCATGGCATATTCGTGTATCCTCCCACACCCATAGTGCCCAGTGATATCAACATTATTTACTCATTTGCTCTATTCTGCAATACATACAAAATCAATTAAGAACTTCAATGGCATCAATAAATATGCTAAATTCAAGTTTGCTTTGCAGTTCTTGTCTTAGAATATGTGCTACTACAGCCTGGGTATTCTAGGTGGTCACATGCCCATTCTGAGATGTAATTGCTATCTACCTCTCTATCTATCACAACCCTTTCATATCATAACCTCCTCATTCTTGAATTCTGGACTTTCATCTATCTTTATTTTAGCTCAGTTATGTTTCTAAGTAACTTTCGCAAGGCCATGTATATTTTCTGATATCTTGCTGTATCTCTGCATTCTTTCAGCTGTCTTTTATGCATGAGTGAAACTTTGGATCTTCTTGTCCATTTATTAAGTTTATTCCAAATATGTTATAAATTTGGTGCTATTACTAAGTGAGTTTTATCCTGTTGTTCTTCTGATTATAACAATATAGATCAGTGTGTTTGTTTTGAACAAAACCACATTACTAAATCATGTTAGAGTTCAAATAGTTTTAATATATTGCTTTTTTTGCTTTTCTGAAAGATAAATATATTATCTGAAAATACAGAAGCTCTTCTACTTAAATAGTATAGGCATGTGAACCAAAAAGTTGTTCACCAGTTCCAATATCTGTTAGTGTATGAACAACTGTTAACAACGTCCAATGGCAGCTAGAAGAATTGACGTGTTTTTGCTGAGGTGTACCTGTATTAACACAGATAGCACTAGGTTTAAATACATGTTATACCTGCAGGAAAAAAAATTCAAGTGTTATAAAAAAAAAAAACCTTGAAAGGAATGTAAGATAAAATTAGACTAAGTGAATTACTGAGTAGCGATTCCCAATGTCTTTAATAAATTAAACACTGATAAACTACCAGAGTTAGGGAGCAAGCAGGTAAACTAAAAGCAAGCTAAATAATTTCCCCAACATTACAAGTATTTTCTTAATTTTGGTTATTAAAGAAATCTAGGTTAAAGATTCCTTAACTTGCAAATCATTGCCAAATGCTAATGTGATGTGTGTTTGCTATCTTGTTTGAGAATATTCAACTCTGCTATTGAGAACAAGCAAAATAAATGAGATGGAGGAAACCTATAGGAAGGGTTAAGCATGGTCATTAAGCAAGTAGTTTATGAGCTATAGATGAAACTCACAGGACGTGTTAATTGCACATAATAAGTAAGCAGGAAGCTTGAGAGAAATAGGCAGCATACACAAGATTTATTAAATATAGAATGCTAGTAACCTCTAAGATATGTTAAAAATAGATAAAATGAATGGAACCTGTAACACAACAATCAAGAATGATACTTTAGATACAAAGGGATGGAAAGACCAAGTCGTAAAATATAGATCATGTCACCTCTATGCTGATAGCTGTGTCTTCTACCAATTGCCTCCCAATGGTTAATACCCATCATGGTCTCATTCTGGTCCTACATGTGCTCTTCTCAGGAAATTCGGGTAAAACCCAGTCACAGCGGGGGTCGGGCACACCTGCCTCCTTCTCTGGGATACAGCAAGTGAGTGCACTTACGCTGGTCAACTTCCATCTGCTGGGCTCCTTCAGAGTCGCATCTTCAGCAGGGACAATTTAGGAATCCAGAAGGATTGTGAGTCAGGCCTTGTGGCCCTTCCACTCTGCTTGTACCCTAGCCTAAGTATATTCACCTCCCCCTTCTCTTTACCTGCTTCTCATTGTGCATTTTTAAATGATTTAAGAAACCGTTCAATTTAAGCATTTAAGTTGATCCGTGAGCTTCTTTGTTCCATGTCTGTTAGGACAATTTGTCCAGCTAATACATTTGGAGGTTTTGTTACACAAAGGCTATTTCCTGTGTGACAGCAAAATTAAGGACAAATATATTAATTCCTATAATTGAAATCC
Source organism: Suricata suricatta (assembly GCF_006229205.1). Taxonomy (NCBI): domain Eukaryota; kingdom Metazoa; phylum Chordata; class Mammalia; order Carnivora; family Herpestidae; genus Suricata; species Suricata suricatta. Next base: position 18,464,987 of record NC_043714.1, read on the forward strand.
TTTAAAAGGCAAAATCTCTATTAAGTTGTAATCTAAAAGTCTAATGATTCTTTTATAAGATAAATGAATTAACCAAAGAAAATTAAAAGTAAATGCTTGACCAAACTTAAATCAAGGAATATCAAGCAGAGAAAGCACTTCTGTGATACTGATGTACTAGCGAGCTGGCTGCAAGCGCGCCTCAGTCCTCAGATCCTGCATCGTGTCCCCTAAAACTGAGGGGAAAGGGATGGGGTTGCATAGAATGGGTCAGGACCACACATAACCAGCTCCCCATCCTCGCCAATAGGTGCAGCCGCAGCTCTTTCCAGTGGAAGGAATGCCTGCCTTCAAAATGTCATCTCTTTTGCACTGGAAAAGCACAGATGCATGATCCAGGTGAATTTTTTTAATGTTTATTTATTGAGAAAGAGAGAGAGAGAGAGCGCATGTGTGTGTATGAATGAGGGAAAAGGCAGAGAGAGAATCCCAAGCAGGCTCCACACTGTCAGGGCAGAGACCCATGTGGGGCTCAATTCCACAAACCATGAGATCTTGACCTGAGTCAAAATCAGGAGTCAGACATTTAACCTACGGAGCCACCCAGGCCCCCAACTGAATTGTAAAAGAACCTGAGAAACATAAGAATGATTAATATCAGAAAACAATGTTACAAATCATCTGTCAAATTAGATAAACCAGATGAAAAATTTCGTCGAAACAAAAAAGTTACTTAGTAAAAATAGAACACATATACCTGGTTTCTTATAATAATCTTCAAAAATGTAAGATCAAAACTTCTGCAAAATCTATTGCATAGAACTTTTCTTGTTGCTCCAGGATTAGTGATGACCATAAACAGCATGAAGTGCCCACATTTGAATGAGCAACCCCACAGTAGGGTCCAAACAATGCCACAACTACCACCTTTACAAAGAAGTGAAGAAATCAAACATCCCTACCCTACCTTGCCCTACCCCCACCCTTTGGTCTAGGAAAAGAACTCGGACACAGAGAAAGGTGGTTTGGGTCATCAGCCCTAGAGAGTTGCAGAGTTTATGAAATGAAATTGTCTTTCCCTAGAGGAAGGCAGGGCACTGAGGGGAACCCCTGATATAGACTGGAGAGCCTATAAAAAGAGAAATTGGTATCTGCTACCTCTTGGGCACTCTGTAAGCCATAGAACTTGAACCTTTTATCTGCTTTTCATCTTGACACTTCTGGAAACAAGAGGTTTGCTGGACAACTCACTGGGGCAGGACAGGAAAAAATTGTGTAGAGTATCCGGGAAGAAGACAGTCTGACCCTCTGCTTTGGTCTTTGTGCTCTCAGAAGACGGGGTCCCTGACTCTGTAAAAGAAGCACTGAAGGGGGAGAAAAGGCTGCATTAGGAGAGCCTGTCCTAGTAGATAGACCCTGACTTGGCCACAGTGAGGCCAGGGAACTCTCCCGACCACTCAGATAGTATCTTGCTCAGAGCAGGTGCTTTGTATTCCTTAAATAATAAATACATGATCAAAACATCAAATTACTTTTTGGTGTATTTTAATGGGGCTTATATTTCAAGATGCATTTCAATTTTGTGTTTATTTCCTATTTAACCTCCTATTTATAACTTTTTTGAGAGCAAAGACCAGGTTCTAACCTTTCACTATATCCTGGAGAAGCATCTTAAGTTAGTGCTTTGGACAGACACACTGAAGAAGTGTTTCTGAATGAGTAAACAGATGAAAATAAATACTGGCCTCAATCAACTTCTAATAATCACTGGCCCCATATTCCAAGCTCGGAACTTGATACTGCTATTACTGCTTTTGATTTTATCTGATAATCTTAGTATAAAAGCTCAGGAAAAAAGAACACTGTTTCAAGTGCCAATAATGCCCATCTAAAAACTCTCTAGCTCCCATATCTCCACTAAGATAGTGCCCTACCTCTCACCATCCTCATACTGGTGATTTCTTTAAAAAGAGTTGTCTACATTTGGATGAAGTGATATTTTTATGAGAGGAAAAAAAGAAAACAGAAAAATAAGTTGGAGTAGGGGAAGAGGGAACAGGAAGCAGATCATATGCTTACTTGAGCTGGGTCGGGTTGGAGACACGTGTGAGACAGCCAGGTGGAAACGCCAGGAGGGCTGATAGGGGGTCAACCTTCTCTCTACTTCCTCGCTGATTCTTCTTGCTACACCGGCAAATGTGGGCCCACCCATATCCAATCCCCATTTCCACCTCCCTTTTTACATAACAGACATTAAATAAATGTTCATTGAATCAGATAAATCCATTCAACATTGTCTTATTACCTACCCTCTTCTAATATCTCATGATTTTCTTCCTTTTGTTATTTTCTCCTTCCTTCATTTCTTCCTTTCCTTCTTTCTTTCCCTGAAATTTATCTCTATCTTATGACTATTATTGAATATTATCTTAAATAAACTTTTATAAAAATGTTATCAATATGATTCTGTAGTTTTTTTGCCTAAAGCCATTTCTTTATAAATCACTTCATAGAAATTATAAAATGATTATAAAAATCATGGAGGAGGTCTGTGAGATTATATATTACAGTAAAAGAATTTCATTAACCTAAAAAGTTGGGGAGCTATTCTCTTCTACTTTAATTATTGTCCAAAGAGTTCAAATACACACAGTAGATATATCATTGAAGAAACAAGCACACCTCTGGGCACGTAACACTATTGTCATTTTCTTATCACAATTTGTTCTATGTTGTATCATATTCTACAATTAAAGTTTTCATACACGCATGCACACACACTCCGACAATCAGTGAAAATGACCTTTACAAGTTTTCCCAATCCGCTGCATATTCTCCTGAGTAAATAAAATAGCCTCTTCGATTTTTTAAGGGAAGAAGCATTTGGGATTTTTTCAAAAACTTAAAACAATTAACAGAGAAGGAATTTATGCTCCAACTATTCGAGCCAGCGTTTAGATATTCATCTATTTCAAAATGTGTATAATTTTAATTAAGTCCTAAATCACTTTAGATGAAAGTATGCAAAGAAAATTATTTTCTGACTACAAAATCATAGGGATTTAGCTTGGCTCCCTGAGGTCTGTACAAATCACTTAATCCCTTTCCCTCAGTTTCTGATTGGAAGTTGTATCCCCAACATATAGACATAGGAGGACCAAATACTCTAACTTCTGAAACGGGCTTTGAAGTTCAGTAATACGGATGTACTGGTTGGGGACCAACACTATTGTTTTCATTGTGTTTCATTACTTTCTTGACCCAAGGTCTCCCTTGATGGGAGCTCACAACAACAGATTCATGGTGTGTGTGCTTCTAACGGTCACATTTGTGGCTCCTTGTGTTTACACACAAAACACCTACTTACTGGGAAATTAGTGTGAACTATTATTATGTAATATTTTTCAAATTTTCCATTCTTTTAAGTTACCTTTGGAGTCATCAGAATTATTTCATGAATATTATTTGCTCAGAAATGCTCTTAATTGCACACTCTACATTGGATAATAATACTTATTTCACAGATATGATGTAGAACAAAAAGAAAAAAAACCCTGTGGTGTTTTACGGCCTGCCAAATGAATAAAAAAGGGCTGTCATAAAAAAGAACTGTTATTTAAAATATGTATACATGATGAGATCAAATATTGTCAAATCAATGTGACTTTCTGAAATCTCAGTAAAAATGAGAGCAGAAAGACTATTTTATTGACATTCATTAGAAGGACCTTAATAAAATAAGATATATTTCTCTTTTCCTTTCTTTGTCAATTTCCATGTCAGAAAGACACAAAGGCTTATGTTCCAAACTGGAGCCAAGAATCACCTTTTATTACTGTTGAGGTTTTAAGGAAGTTTGCCAAACGCTTCTTAGAACTCACACAATGCTTTCACTGGCAATGAATAAATACATAAATAAATACGGACACCTGGGGGGCTCAGTCAGTTAAGCCTCTGACATCGCCTCAGGTCATGATCTCACTGTTTGCAAGTTCAAGCCCCGCATGGAGCTCTCTGCTGTCAGGGCAGAGCCCACTTTGGGTTCTCTGTTCCCCTCTCTACCTCGCCCCACACTCTCTCATGCACTCTCTCAAAAATAAATAAACATTTTTAAAATAAAGAAATAAATAAAAAGTAAATTTTGTAAAATGAGTCTGTCATACAAATAAGGCCTCATTTAAAATATTAATCTATTTAAAATAATACAAATTTATTATTTCCACATTACATTTATTCTGAAAATTTTAAACTAACGATAACTAAAATTATTTTCAGTTAGGATATGATACATAATTATGAGATACAGTAATACATTAATAGGAATGATATTGGATGCATTCTACATATAGAAGAAATGAATCCAATCACATCAGTGTAGTCTTACTAGGAAACTACACATGTATTCAAATGGTATAGTTTGAAATAGTTTTGTAGTTCCTGCTTTGTGCAGATTAGGTATTCATTATTTGCTAAAGTCTTAAATATGATTTAATGAATGAATAAACAAATGAATAAATTGCCTTCAGAGACTATGTAATATTTTAATATAAAAATGATGACAAATATTGATTTTTCAGGAGTAGTTTCAGAAAAGAGAAGACCATTAGAAGCACACTCTGGTGAGTAACAAGGATGTGGTGAATGATGGAGAACATGTGAATTGTTTGCTGAGCACCTACTATGTGCCTGCCACATAGTAACACTGCTGATTTCCAACAGTCTTTTTCTGCCTGTTTCTCCAAGCTTTGTTCTTTTCTCTCTTTTGCCTATTGTTGAAAGCAAAGTCAAGTCAATCTCTTTCCCAGATCTCAGGGCAGATCCTCATGCATCTAAGGTAGTTCGTGCACGTGGAATCACCTTAGTAACTATTAGTGGATGAAGAGTAGGCGTGTCATTTTAGCCCCGCTAGACTAACAAAAAGGATTTATACACTCTGATCTGGAAAGTTTATTTCCTTCCGCTCTCTGAATGTGCATAAAAGGAGGCCTGTTTTTGCCCATGCTCCCAGGGGCTCTGAAGTTATGAGGGAAGCCAGCTTGGGGTCAAAGGAAGAAACATGGCTAAAAAGTGTGACCAAGAGAATATTAAGAAGGGCAGAGGTGGGGTCCTCACATGCCATGACTGCTGTCCACTGAGTCTCTGGAGTTCTTGGTGTGAAGATGATAATTTCTGTATGTTTAAGCTAGCTTGAATAGGTGTTTTCTCTTACTTGAAGCAAAAAGCATCCTAACTAAAAGAATAATAATGTTAATAATAGCAGTAATGATTTCTTAAGTGTTTAACATTTATGAAAGAAATCAGCAATCTTAATCATTACATTTGAGATCTTCAAGTTCATTGACATTTATGTGTCCATTATCACTCACAATTGGTGGTAAATAGAGTTTACCATCAGTTTGTTAGACAATATATGCAGTGTGCTTTCTAATCACTAAGTTAACACTTATAGAATGAAAAAACGGTCTCAGGGAAAAATACAAAATTGGCAAGTGGCTAGAAAAAATGCCAAGTGCTCCCTACAAATATTAGACTTTCTGTGCCTCAAATACACACCCAGAACTATTTGGCAGTCCAGGTAGACCTAAGAATTCAGACATTTGGCAAAAACAACAAAATCAATGACTTAAATGGTTATACATTGTGAGAACCATTGTTCTTCAATTTCCCTCAGTTGTGGAGATCTGAAACACACCATTGGTTAGGCCAGTGGGCAATAAATACCTCCCATGGAAACTATTAAAAAACAAAACAAAACATAAAAAACCAGCAACACAAATTTTGTACCTGAGCCAAAGGCACACTTCCATTGTGAGCTAGGGTTCATATTACAATTCAATGTAAGCACAACTTTGCAAATACTCATTGTCTGTTAACAAGCATGGACTTGAAATTGATTTCAAAATGAAAAAAAAAAAAGCCAAACATAGGAGCATACAGAAAATGTCTAGTTACACAGTTGTCCATAGAATGCATCTATGAAAGATAGAGCAACTATTCACATTTTGCTTCCATGAACTGAATTGCTTAATTTATCCTTTTCAGCTTTATGAGTGAACAACCTGTTCTTTAAGTTAAAATTTTCATAGATTAAATCTCCACTTATTCCCATTTTACTCCTGTCATTCTATCCCATTTTGATGCCCTGGAAGCTATAATTACCAAGTAAACCAGCTCACATTCACCCCATATAAAGTGGAAAGAAAAATGAGAAAAAGAAACACATATACTCATACACATATTTAAGACCAAGGAAGAAAATGTGACACTCTACCTTTATTCTTCAAGTATCATGGGGACATAGTGGCTATTTTATAATTTTATAAATCTCTTTCTTCATTACTCATTCCATGTTCATTTTCTGTAAAATATATTCCTTGTCCGTAATCAATGTTAAGACTCATCAGTGTGTCTTACTCATTTGTTGTCTTATTCACCAAGAAAGTGAGATAAGCAGTGATTTTAAAATCAGAAGACCAGCAAGCAAGGAAAATAAGTGCATATCTAATAATTTGTTCCCGTGAATACAATGCCTCCAAACCGAAGTATCTAATATAATCTATCTTCTGCCGGAATGTGATGCCCTATTGGAGGCTCAGCTTTGATATTTGTGACTGACAACCTGTGTGTTAATTAATGTCAGAAGCTTAATTAGCCTTCATGAGGAGAAACCCAGGTTCTTAAGTGTCTATCCCTGCTACTGTTCCACCTTGTTCAGGAGCCATCGACAGCCCCTACGTAGCTGGAAAAGAAGTTGACACCCACAGAGCAGGTCATTTGGTGCATCACATTCTGGAGAACTTCCTCTACAAGCAACCCCTATGAGGAGTATTCATTCAGGAAACAAATACACAACTATTTCAAACTTTCTTTTCACTAGTCTTCCAACTGTGTTCTCCTCAAGTCCCCCTGACCATCTAATCAAGCCACCAACCACTACCCAAGAATCAGTGTTTCAAACCAAAAACAAAATCTCCTTCCAGATTAGTATAGAAGCAGAAGAAACCCTCAGTGTTTTTTACCTGAATAATTTTCTTCCTCAATATCCCTGAGAGCCAGAATGAGTACTGTAATATATAATACATGGTATAAGATATGCAATATGTGGTATGTAATATTATATAAATATAATATTGCCACTCTAGTTCTCACTAGTGCTAGTGTCGGCACAATACGCCCTACTAGACAACTGGCCTTAAAGGAACACTCCATGGGGAATGAGTATAGACTGAAAGATGGCAAAGGAAAGGTGGCTCTGTGAGGCACCTATTCTAGCCACCTGATAATGGGATGCTACCAAGCAGACCCAGGTAACAATAACTTCACAATGTGTTTTCTACCAAACCAAAGGACTTCATGTACTTTTCCGTAACTTTAAAGATGACACATAAAATTACCTAAAAATTCCTGGACTTTGTATAGCTCACATAGCTTTGACTACTATGTGGTCAGAACTTATTGTTTTACTAAAAAGAATATTCACCTTATAAGGTGATCTCAAGGTTAGCCTACTAGTCTTAAATGCCTTTATTTAATGATAACATTCACTATCAGATACAGTATCCTTTTTAGAAAGTTCTCAAGATTTAGATTTTTTATTGTTTATCCAAACAGATTATTTTATGTCTTATGCTACACCTTGATTTAAATTTTTAAATAAATTTATTTATTTATCATTCATTCATTCCAGCCATCGCATTCTCCTCTTTATCATTTTTGTATTCTGATCAGATATTAATTAGCATCTGCCCAGAGTTGTTTTTGTGTTATGTATTCTCATCGATACTGATTTCTGATCCTATCAAATCAGAGCCCCATCTTTATGATCTAATTTGACCTTAATTATTTCTTTCTAAGCCTTCTCTCTAAGTGCATATTGGGAATTAGGATTTTAACATATGAATTTTGGGGTGGACACAAACATTCAGCCCATAACATCATGTAGTTATCTTACAGGATCATACAGAACAGTTTCAGCAACCTAAAAGTCATCTGTGCTCCACCTCTGCATCCTTCCCCTTCTACTAACCCTTGGCAACTATTGACATTACTGCCTCCATACTTTTTCTTTTTCCAGAATGTCATATAGCTGGAATCATACAATATGTAGCTGTCTCAGACTTGACTCTTTCACTTAGAAATATGCGGTCAGGTCTCCTCCATGTCTTTTGGTGGGTTGGTAGCTCATTTCTTTTTAGCATGGAATAATAGATTGCACTGTTATCTTGTGATTGACTAAGAGTCCTAGAAAGATGAACTTGCTGTAGAAGAGGAGGGATATGGTCTGGTTTGTGGTCATATGTTAAACATAGGATTGTCAAAACTGAAGTAACAGAAGGGAAGGGAGTAGCTTCCAACCTAATGAGACAGTTAGGTATAGCCATGGACAAGAGCAATGGCCATCAGTATAGGAACACCATCACTAACCACCTGCTGACTGAAAGGGCACCAAGAGATGAATACCTCCACCTCTCTTCTGCTCCCCCACAATCCCTGCTACTGGCTTCCATTGTCCAAACACAAATGGACATCAGAGAACAAGGGAGCCTGTCCATGTGTCCACAAAAGTTGGCCTCCTGGGCCCATAACAGAGTAGGGAAAGAAGAGGGTTGGAGATCCAGAGTTCTGGAGACTAACCTCCAAAGAAAATAGTATAGGATATTCTAGATCAGAGGGATACCTAATCTAGAGGTTACATTTAGGGATTTATCACTGCAGGTTGTAATTGAAACAATAAAATAGAGATGATGCCCACTTCACAGATTAGAAAAATTATTTATAAGGTTATAAATTAATTATAATTTATATCATAAAATTATGCATATAATTCATTAAGTCATTTGCCTCAAGTCTATCACCTAAAAAACACTCTGATCTTCTGGATCTTAATCCGCTCTCTTTTTCTTTTCTTTTTTTAATTTATTTATTTATTTTGAGAGAGACCATGAGCAGGGGAGGGGCAGAGAGATTGGGAGAGAGAAAATCCCAAACAAACTCCTCAGTGACAGTGCGGAGCCCAATAAGGGGCTCACACATGACCTGAGCCAAAAGCAAGAATCAGGCACCTAACTGATGGAGCCACCCAGGTGCCCAGATCCTAGTCTACTCTCTCTCTCTCTCTCTCTCTCTCTCTCTCTCTCTCTCTCTCCAATAGTAATCTGACCCTAGCAATGATAATAGGGATTGACGACCAACTTGGTGATGCAAGCTTTTGTTTATACATTAGAATTCCTTTTTTTTTTTAGAAAGTATTTCATGTTTTTTTAATTTATTTTTTAATTTTTAAATACAAAGGATTTTATTTTTTTAACATGTGCAATTATTTTCCATCATTTACAATACAGTAGTTACAATGACACTCCAAACAGAAAAGCAAAGTAAAAAATCAAAACACCAACTTCTATTTCATGTAATTAGACTTATACAGAAATTAGAAGGTTAAGTGACAACTAGTTAATCACCTAATTTCACAGCTATCTGAAGTGGCAATCGTGATATAGCAGCTTATCTATGATACATTCAAGATACATGATACAATTTATTACTTGCCCATAAACTACAACACAGCCTGCTTAATACCTTTCCTTAAATTCCACCTCTATACTACAATATACTTGAGGTCCATGCAAAAAAGTAGCTACATTTTATATAGGAAATGGATGATTAAGTCTTTGGTGTTGTAAAAGCAACTTCATTTAAACATAACCACCCCCACCACCAAAAAAAGGAGAGGGAAAAAGAAAAGTAAAGAAATAATAAGGGAAAAACCCAAGACACACTTCCTA
>NC_043714.1:18474847-18483442 GCF_006229205.1 Suricata suricatta
ATATTGAAGAAGAAAACCAAAACGGGGGGCATCACAACCCCAGACTTTAGCCTCTACTACAAAGCTGTCATCATCAAGACAGTATGGTATTGGCACAAAAACAGACACATAGACCAATGGAATAGAATAGAGAACCCAGAACTGGGCCCACAAATGTAGAATTCCTTTTCTCCTCTATCCCGGTCTTCCTGGTTCAGATGGAGCAGAGCCTGTATTCTAGCTTCAGATTGGAGAACATGTCTCAGACTTGGCTGATTAGAATATTTCATTTCTCTGGACATAGTGATTGATTCAGGGATTGCCATATGTCCCAAATTATCCCAGTCAGAATAAATAGCTGGCAATGTTGGCAAAGAGGCTTTCTCCTGAGATTGCTAAGGTTTTAAGACATGAGCCAAGAGTTGCTAATGGCCTCTTCTGCCACCACTGGGGAAAGTCTAAGATTAGAACCACTACACTTAACAAAAAAGAAGACAAAAGTGGACGAAAGAAAGTTTCTACAGCCTGCAACCCATAAAGCCAGTTTAACCTCTGGGCTTCACAGTTATCCAAAGGAAAAAAAAATGGAAATATCAGTTATCATTCTATGCTAATGTCAGTTTGAGTTTGTTTTTGTCCCTTGCAAGCGAAAGAATGCAGGCTAATATATTTACATTGACTGTCATAAGTACATAGAATTGGTTTCAAAATTTTATTTGAACTAGATCATTGAAGATCTTCTGTCAATCCAAAAATACGCAAGCTGCTCTTTTTCAAGAGCTTGCCATTAGTGAGGGAGAACTATAATTATGACCCACAAGGAGAAATCCACATACAAGCCTGAACCTAAATCAGCTATATGTCAACTTCTGGGCCCTTTATTCAGGCAAATTTCATAACAAAAAGAAGACAAAGGTGAGGAAAGTATCTTTCTAGGAAACATACACTTTAAAATTTGGATAAATCCCTCCATTTTATTTTCATGCTTTTAGTTTGGCTAGTCATCACTAGGAATCTCAAAGCCTAAATAACATAAAGCAAAAAATGGGGTAATAAAAATTTTATTTCATTAAATGTTACTTATAGCATATTTAAAAATTCAGGCAAACTAATGGCTCTCAGATTTCCATTTGCTTTTCTGTGTATCAAAATGCAAATGGGGCTGAGTGCTGATACATCGCATTGTATAATTTATTAATTTATATGTAGAAATAATTCATGATATTCGAAATTGAAATATAATGCCTGATATAGCAGTTCTCACGACAACAAAATTACTCTAGGTTACAGAAATGTCTTTTTAATTTGCAGTGCAAGGTTATTTCAACATTATAAAAATAGAATTTAATTAAATTTGGGTAGAATTATTCCCAACATATGTATGAGATGATTTCACGATTTGGGGGATAGGGGATAAAATAAATATTTCTTCAAAGATGTTTTCCTTCCAGCCCTAATAGTGACAACATTAAGTCTGCCCTCTGCAAATGGTGTCATCTGGTCCTCACCAGAAGAGGCCCCTTACTATGTGGCCGCCATTGGTCCAAGGCAGGGCTGGCCTCCTCCCTTTCACATCAATTTTCTGGTTTGAGTGCACGTGCTCTGAGGCGTATAAACTGCTTTACTTCCCTTATTAAGACATTGACACAAGTGTCCCCGAAGTACCGAAGAAAGCCTTCAAAATGGAAATGAACCACCCTTGGGGTTTAATGTTCTTGTCATGTAGGGTTTCTTCTTTTCTTTCTTAACGTTCTTTTTTCCCTTTCTTTTTATTTCGATAAAGACTATAGCAGCAGGGAATATACAGACCTTGAAATCGCTAGAAAATGAAATGTTTCCGCAGCACTGAGATGCATTTAGTGCTAAGACAGAAATTTAGGTCCTTCTATTGTTCTTTTGAAAGGAGTAGTTTAACACACACACACACACGCACACGCACACGCACACTCGCGCGCACGAAATAGAAATCATTTTGGAGTGAAGGGAGAGCCCATGCTTCAGGACATGCTGCTCTCTTATCATTTCCAGGGTGTTTGGTAATAAAAGAAAGTGAAGACAAAAAGAAATCTTCCTAATCAGAGTTCCATCAGCTGAGTGTACAAACTAGACAAAATGAAAATGATCAGCCTTGTGCTCATTAAAGTGATTTTTCAAAAGAAGAGCTTTCAGAATCGGTGGCACGGAGCACCTATTGCCAAATTGATTGTTGACTGTGGTTGCAACTTCTTGTTTTATGTACTTTTCTCTATTTTCTTCTTCTGTGACATAACCTCATAACACGCACTGCATCTGCACACTCGTATATTCATGCACATAGTTGTGTCTTCCTTCTTCCTTCGCTCTCTAAGGTTAGATTGCTGACATGGCATTGTTCTGGAAAAATCACATTAAAAAGAAATGTAAAGGTTTTTAATTATTTTAAAAAAGCAATGAAAAGTTCAATGAACATATAATTTTTAGGCTAAAAAATAAGAAAGAATAAGCTATGCCTTTCATGCATGTATACTTTTTATTGTTAAAAAGTTCCTTATTTCATATTTTTCCAATGATAATGGTATTATGTGATTGCTGTAAACAATTGAAATAATATAATATGTATATGTAGAAATGTGAACATAGGGGCTCCTGGGTGGCTCAGTCAGTTAAGCATCCGACTTTGGCTCAAGTCATGATCTTGTGGTTTGTGGGTTCGAGCCCCGCATCGGGGTCTGTGCTGACAGCTCAGAGCCTGGAACCTGTTTCAGATTCTGTGTCTCCGTCTCTCTCTCTGCCCCTCCCCTACTCGTGCTCTGTCTCTCTCTGTCTCAAAGATAAATGAACTATTTTTTAAAAAATTTAAAAAGAAATGTGAAAATAAGCTCCCAGAAACTCCTACCTCCCACCTCGTCCATTCACCACCATCTCACCCCACTGAATTAACCAATGCAATGCTTTTGGACAGACTCTTCCCTGCAGCTAAGTTCATTGATCCTGTATGGGCGTATATATGGGGACTTGGGAGTGAGTTTAATGAAATATAATCATTACTTTTTTGCAAATTGCTCTTTCCACTTTGAAAATGCCATAGATATTAAGATTTATGTTATAATTTTTAAACCTTTCAGTATATAAAAATTTGAACATGTACAAAAACAGACAGATTAGTACAATGAACATGCATCATTCACCTTAAATAGTAATCAACTAAAGAATAATGTATTTTTTAATTTAAAAATTTTATTTGAGAGAGAGAGAGCATGAGTAGGAATGAGAGGCAGAGGGGGAGAGAGAGAGAGAGAGAGAGAGAGAGAGAGAGAGAGAGAGAGAGAGAGAGAGAGAGAGAGAGAGAGAGAGAGAGAGCATCTTAGCAGGCTCCATACTCAGCATGGATCACTCTTCCACCCAGGGTTTGATCCCACAACTCTGGGATGATGACCTGAACTGAAATCAAGAGTGGGACACTCAACTGACTGAGCCACCCAAGTTCCTCTGAAAAATAATCTTTTTTTTTAATTGAGAAAAAGAGAGGGTGGAAGTGAGCAAGGGTGGAGAGAGAGAGGGAGACAGAGAGAGAGAAGCAGGGCTCATTCGCGATGGTGCTGGTGCTCGCCATATCCCAGGCTCAAACTCAAACTGTGAGATCATGACCTGAGCTGAAGTCAGATGCTTAACCGGCTGAGCCACCCAGGCGCCCAAGAATAATATTTTTTAACCTCACTCTCCCTGGTCAATTACATTAAAGCATATTTAGACATAATATGACTTCATTCATAAGTGTTTAAGATATATCTCTAAATGATAATTTTTAACATAAACATAATATTTCTAAACAATCTAAAAAATAATATATCGTTTTCAAATTTCCAGTTTTCTCAAAATGCATTCTTTGTCTTGTTCATTGGTTTCTTTGTTTGAAATAGTATCCAAATAAGACCTACGAGTTCCAATAGATCAATATATCCCTTATCTTATGTCTTTTTCAATTTATAAGCTTCCTTCTCTCTCTCTTTCCCTATCTCTGTGATTTATTTGGGGGGTCCGGAAAGGTAGGTTGTTAGTCTTGCAGAGTTTCTCACAACCTGGATTTTTGTGGCAGGGATACCTCAGAGGTAAGATTGTGTATTTCCCTAAGAGGCACACATCTGGTGGTCTCTTTTTGATATTAACAGCCATTAATGTCTATACCTTCTTCCATTGATTCATTAATGGTTACTAAATTGTTACAGTCTGATGATATCATTTTTTTCTTGATTTATGACCTGAAATGCTTCCATATAAAAAGAAAACCCCTTTCATCAACAACTTGATTGCTCTGAGGAGTAAATCATACAGGAAATAGAAGACAAATTCTTAACACTAACCTTTTATTTAAGCTTCTTATATCCTCCACAGATGACCAATGGTTTCAAAATATCAATATGAACTTACAGATTCAGCATATTTGGTATGTCTTAGTCCATATTTGGTATGTACTTATTACCCTGCATGATGTTTAAATTGTTACATCTTTGGTCACTTCATAGCCTTTGGGGCACAACTCTGGTAGTCTCTGATAACGATTTTGCCCTCAAAGGACAAAAATGCACCAGGATTGGGTTATGTGTTACCTACAACATATCTGGAATTATCCATTTCGACAAAAGTCTCTTTCAACAAAAGGTTCACCCTCATGGGAAATTCTGGTTAAAATGACATATTTTTAAGGAATAGATTACCATCCATGTGTCACTGGATCAAATGACCTGTATGCCTTTATTTTTAATAGAAAATCAGAAAACCAAAAAGTATAGTAATAGTTACTCATTGCTACTATGCTTGCCATCATCCCTTAGCTTTCTTCTAGCCTATCATGTAAGTCTAAGAAATTTAATTTTGCACATGAATAACCTTCTATGTGGAAAACCCCAAAGACTACAAAAAACCATACAATTCTGATATCAGTTCTGTTATGTGTTTTTTTTTTCACACCACCAAGCAGTTAACTCAATTCTCACACTATCTGGAGATTGCCTCAGATCATGCCATTTATGGTCTATAAGATGCACCCACTTCAGACACCAACCAAAAGTCCAGGTTGTCACCTTATGCTTCTGACTGACTGGCTTTAGATCAGAAGTTCCTAAAACTTTGTTCTCAGATTCAATTAACTCAGTAGAGCAGCTCACAGAACTCAGAGAAATATTTTACTTACTAGATTGCCAGGTTATTATAAAGAGACATAACTAACACATTGTCAGATGGAAAAGACACATAGAGCAAGATACGTGGGAAAGGGTACAGAGCCCCCCTGTCTTCTAAGCATCCCACACTCCCCAAATCTCCAAGTACGTGCCAACTCAGAAACTCTCTGAACCTTGCCATTTTGGGCTTTTATGGAGGTATCCATACCTGGGCATGACTGATTAAATCATTGGTCTTTGGCAGATGATTTCACCCTCCAGCCTCTCTCCTCTCCCAAAGTAGGGGGGGGGGACAGTGGGGGGCTAGATTGAAACTTCCAATTTGCAATCATGCAGTTGGTTCCTGGAAAACCCAGCCCCAAGCTAAGATACTTTGAAAAGGTCGCTTCATTAACATAAACTCAGGTGTGGTCATAATGGTTTGTTATGAATATCAAGACATATTTACCTCTCTTATAATTTAGGATATTCAAAAGGTTTTAGTAGTTCTGTGACAGGAATGTAGATGCAGGCCAAAGCTATATTTCTTATTATAAATCACAGTATCACAATTGTCTAAGCTAATAAATGAATTCAGGAATGTTGTAAGGTCCAAAATCAATATACAAAATCCAGTTGTATTTTTATACATTACTGAGAAACTATCAGAAAGAGAATTCAGAAAACAATCTCATTTTTATACCATCTAAAACAAAAAAATACCTAGGAATAAATTTAACCAGGGAGATGAAAATGTGTACACTGAAAACTATAAAACATTAATTATTGAAATTGAAGAGGATATGAATAAATGAAAAGATATTCCATGTTTACAGATTGGAAGAATTAGTACTGTAAAAATGTTAATACTATCCAAAACAACCTGTAGATTTAATGTAATGTCTATCAGAATTCCAATGGCTTTTTTCACAGAAATAGAAACAAAATCCTAGAATGTGTATGGAACCAAAAAGACTCTAAATAATGCCCAAAGCAATCCTGAGAAAGAAGAACAGAGCCAAAAGCATCATAATTCCTGATTACAAATCTATAGTGATCAGAACAGTATGGTTTGGGCATAAAAACAAACACACAGCTCAATGGAATAGAATAGACATCTGAGAAATCCATGCACATGAGGTCAAATAATTTTTGACAAAAGAGCCAAGAATATACAATAAAGAATAAAGGATCATGTTTCCAGTAAATAATGTTGAGAAAATTGGATATCCACATGAAAAGAATGAAACTGGACCCCCTTTTTACACAATACACAAAATTCAACTCAAAATGAACTAAAGACTTGAACATAAGATCTGAAACTACAAAACTCCTAGAAGAAAATATAGGAATATACTTCTTAACATTAGTCTTGGCAGTGATTGGACAAGTCTTTGGACTTGATACCAAAAGACAAGTCTTGGTAGTAATTGGACAAATCTTTGGACTTGATACTAAAAGACAAGAGAAACAAAAGCAAAAGTAAATAAATGGGACTATTTCAAACTAAAAATCTTCTGTACAGCAAATGAAACAATCAAGAAAATGAAAAAGCAACCTACACTATATGGGAGAATGCTACAGGAGAAAGTATTTGCAAACCACATATATAATAGAGTATTAATACCCAAAATATAAGGAACTCATACAACTCGATAGCAAAAAAACAAAAAACAAAAAAATCCAATGACAAATGAATAAAGAACATGAACAGACATTTTTCCAAAGGAGACATATAAATGGCCAACAGGTACATGAAAGGTGATCCATATCACCTGAACTGAAAAGCACCTCATGCATCCATCTTAGGGTGTCTATTATCAAAAAGACAAGAGATAACAAGTGTTAGCAAAATATGTGATAATAAAGGAATTGCCGTGAACTGCTGGTAGGAATGTCACCTGGTATGGCCAGTAGGGAACACAGTATGAAGATTCATCAGAAAATGAGAAATAGAACAACCATATAATCCATCAAGGCACTTAAAGGTATATATCCAAAGGAAACAAAATCACTCTTTCCAAGATATCTGTACTCTCATATTCCTTACAACATTGTTTATACCAGCCAAGTTATAGAAACAATCTAAGTGTCCTCAGTAGATAAGTGAGTGAAGAAAATATGAATATGTGAATGAACAAAATATACATATATACAATGGAATATTATTCAGCTTTTAAAAAGAAGTACATCCTGCTTTTCACAACATGGGTGAAACTGAAGGGCATTATGCTAAGTGAAATAAGCCAAAGACAATGTCGCATTGTATCACAAGTAGAATCTTTAAAAAAACAAACAAAAAGGCGATCTCATAAAAATAGAGGGTAGAATAGTGGTCACCAGAGGCTAAGGCATGGAAAAATGGGGAGAGGCTGGTAACGGATATACACTTTCAGCTATAAGGTGAATGAGGTCTGAGAGTCTAATGTATAACATAGGGATGAAAACTGCTAATACGGCATTTTTTTCTCCCACTTTTATTAAGACAGCATTAACATGTAACATGTATTAGTTTAAAGTGTAAGACATACTAATTTGATTTATGTATATATTGAGAAATCATTACTACAATAAGTTTGCCATTTGCCTCACACAGTTGCCATTTGTTTCCTTGTGATGAGAACTTTGAAGATCTACTCTTAGCGAATTTCAAATATACAATACAGTATTGTAACTATCATCACCATACTATACACTACAGCCTCACAGCATACTTCCTTTCTAACTGGAAATTTGTTATTTTGCTTATCCTCCCTCCTGCACCTTTGGCAACCACCAATCTGTTATCCGTACCTGTAAGTTCAGGTATTTTTTAGATCCCATCTCTAAGTGAGATCATATAGCATTTGTCTTTCTCAGATAATACTGTGTTCTATAATAGAAATTTGCTAAAATATTAAAACTTAAATGTTATCACACACACAAAAGGTGTATACATATGTGGTGATAAATACATTAACTCAGTGATGGGAGTCCTTTTCACAATGTATGCATATAACAGATTGTCACATTGTATACTTTATTAGCATTTTTACTTCTCAATTATGTATCAATAAAGCTTAAAAATAAAATAGAATGCAGGTTTTCTTTGGTTCTTACATTAGTTTATTCTGTTAAAACAACAGTGTTTACATTCGATGAGGAATTTTTGAGTACTATATACCCAAATAAAAATCGCAGAGAGAACACAGTATCAGCAAAAGTGAAACAATCTAAAAATTAATATCTTTTAATCAAACAACTAACATTTTAGAAATCCTACAGAAATAGTTTTTTTGTTTTATTTTTTATTTTTTAATAGTTTATTGTCAAATTGTTTTCATATAACATATAACATATAACAGTGCTTCTCCCCCACCATGACCATCACCCCCTTCCCTCCCTCCCCCTCCTCCTTCAGTCCATGGTTCGTTTTCAGTATTCAATAGTCTCCCATGATCTGTGTCCTTCACTCTCCCCAGCTCTCTTTCCCCCTTCC
>NC_043714.1:18483542-18484823 GCF_006229205.1 Suricata suricatta
TTGCCTCATTTTTTGGTCTTTATCAATAATTTAACTCCAATGCCAGTCATTAATTTCATGATATGGAATTAATAAACTGAATATCTAGAGGACTCAGTGACACAGCAAAGGCACCAGGGTATGAACCTTGTCCTGAACCTTCGGGCTGATCAGCAGTTCTCTCATTTTTATCTTCCTGTGGAAATCCCTGCGAGAGCCTTCTGAGCTGAGTCTGTGAGGTGTGCTGGACTTGTGTGCCAGGCCAAAGCTTCCCCCCTGAGAATCCCTTTTCACCTCTTGTGATTCTTGCCCCTCTCTTCAGTGAGTGGTCTCCTTTCTCCTAAATTTCATTTCTTCTTGTTTTTCTTGTTTTACACCATCATTATTCTAGAGGGTATCCTTCAGTAGTTTTCAGAGAAAGGATACAAACAAGGTAAAGTTTTTGTAAAGTTTTTGAGAACTTGTTTTGTGGTAGGGTCCCCTCCCTAAGGGAAAAAAAAGCACCTCAAAGTAACCTGGCTGTGCATACCTGACAACATCCCTCATGACCTTGTAACATGAGACCACTTACTTAGACTGCATGTTTGTGTGTATTACCGTATATGGGAGACAAGGAAGTACAAAATATATACAAAACTATGCCACATGGTGTACGGGGCTCAGTTCTTTGGGTACAAGCCCAACCGAATGGTGCCAGCATGAATAAAGTTGCTTCCTGGAAAGAAAAGCCTGGGTGTCATGACTGTCTGTGCAAGAATCCTGCTACAGTTTGTCAGAAAATGTCTTTGTTAGCTCTCTCACTCAATCTGTAGTTTGACGGGGGGTGGTGTTCTAATTAAGAAATATTTTTCTTTAAAAGTTTGAAAGAATAGTTCAATTATAGTTTTTTTATTTGCTGCTCAAAAAACTGCATTCTATGAGAAAAGATAGTGGCAAATGGCATATCAGATAAAGGGCTAGTATCCAAAATATACAAGGAGCTCACTAAACTCCATACACGAAAAATGAATGATCCAGTGAAGAAATGGGCAGAAGACCCTGAATAGACACTTCTCCAAAGAGGACATCCAGTTGGCCAACAGGCACATAAAATGATGCTCAGCGTCACTCATCATCAGGGAAATGCAAATCAAAACCACACTGAGATACCACCTCACACCAGTCAGAGTCACTAAAATAAACAAATCAAGAGACTATAGATGCTGGCAAGGGTGTGGAGAGATGGGCACCCTCCTACACTGTTGGTGGGCATGTACACTGGTGCAGCCGCTCTGGAAAACAGTGTGAAGGTTCCTCAAAAAA
>NC_043714.1:18484923-18632398 GCF_006229205.1 Suricata suricatta
CACTTCTTTTTAACGTGGGAGAACCCAGGAAAGTTTTAAGATCTGATGACCAGTAACATCAAGTATGAAAAATTGTTTTAAAAAATGAAGATGGTTGGGTTTCACAGAAAATAAGTAAAGTTGTTAGAATCTTCTTTTATCTTGGTCTCTCTGTCTTAATCTGTTTGTTTCTGTTTGTCTCCAGGCCTGGGTGGTTTGTTTGTTTGTTTGTTTTCCCATTTCTGCTTCTTCCCCTCTTCTTCTTTAATTTTTTTCTATTTTGGTATGATATACATAACAAAATTCACCATGTTAGCTATTTTAAATTATACAATTTAATGTCATTAACTACATTCATAATGGGCAACTATCATCACCAAGTAGTTCCACAACGTTTTTGTCACATCCATGAAGCAAAAACCAGAAGCAGTCAATCTCCACTACTCCATCTCCACGGCCCCTGACAAGTACTAATCTTCTTTCTGTCTCTATGGATTTGCCTCTTCTGGATATTTTATGTATATGGAAACATACAATATGTGGTCTTTTGTGTCTGACTTATTTTACTTAGCACAATATTTTCAAGATTCATCCATGTTGTAGTATATATCAGTACTTCATTCCTATTTATGGCCAAATAATACTGTGTTGTATGGATATACCACATTTCATTTGTCCATTCAACAAATTGGTGGGCATTTGGGTTGTTTCCACCTTTTGGATATTATGTATAATGCTGCTCTGAATATCTGTGTTCAAGTTTTTGTATATACGTCTTCATTTCCCATGGGTGTATTCCTGAGAGTGGAATTGCCAGGTTGTATGCTAATCCTGTGCTTAACTAATTAAAGAACCACCAAGCTGTCTTCCACTCATTAGTGGCTGCACTACTTTGTATTTTTGCCATCATTGTGTGAGGGTTCCAGTTTTTCTATACCCTCACCAATTCTTATTACTTTTGTTTTGTTTTTTTAGTCTAGGTATATTAGTGGATGTGAAGTGCTGTGTCACTGTGGTTTTGATTTGTATTTCCATGATAACTTTTCATATGTTTGTTGGACAATTACATTATCTCCTTTGGAGAAATGTCTATTCACGTCCTTTGCCCATTTATAAATTGGTTTGTTTGATTTTTTGTTGTTGAGTTACAGGAGTTCTTTATATAGTCAGGATAATAACCCCTCTCCCCACCCTTAAACTGGGCTTTGCAGAAAAAGTGAAATTTAACTTAGTAAAGAGTCAGAAAAGATCTTTCTGGACAGAGAGTACAGGGTCCAGACCTGCTGTTTTAGCCTGCTCAGATTGCTGTAACAAAATATTGTGCACTGGGTGGCTTAAACAACAGAAATTTATTTTCTTATGATTATCTTTAAATTCAGCTTTTTTTGCTGCTTTTCCCATATCTTAATCATCTGGGAATTGGCAGAGGCTTCGCACTGGCTCTCACGTTCTCTTTGTTTAGTGCAACCAGTCTGATGATCTTCCAGACTTTCTGAGCAAGCTTGCAGTGATTTCAGGCTGGAAGTTTGAGTGCATGGTGCCAGAATGGTCAGGTTCTGATGAGAGCTCTCTTCCTGGCTTCCTGATGGCCGCCTTCTCTGTGTCCTCCCATGCAGACAGAGAGAGAGAGAGAGAGAGAGAGAGAGAGCGCAGGCATGCAACAGCAGACCCCTGTCATCTCTTCTTATAAGGGCACTAATCCCATCATGAGGTTATAATCTGAAAACTTTATCTAAACCTAATTAACTCCCAAAAGCCCCATCTTCAAACACTATCATTTTGGAAGTTAGAGCTTCAACATATGAATTTTGAGGCAAGCAAACATTCCATTTCTAGCACCCGTAGAGGCTCTGTTGGGGAAAGAAGCATGGGGAGTAAGGCCCTGAGGGCACAGCTCTGCTTCTGGACCCCAGGAAGCCCTGGACAGGACAGTCCTGTGAGGCTGGTGCAGCAGCTGGAGAGCCAGATCATGAAGACCAATACTTCTCAATCTTAATGTGCCCAGGGATCACCCAGGGTCTCGTAAAAAGGAGGAGTCTGATTTAGTAGGTCTAGGAGGAGATAGAGATTCTGCATTTCTAAGTTCCCAGGTGATTCTGATGTATCAGCAAGAATATATACACCCAATGAGCCTGCTAAGCTATTGTATTGTTTTTTTAAAAAGAGGAGTATTGAGATAAACTGTGGGGTTTTTTTTTTTCTCTCTAATGTTTAATTTTGAGAGACAGAAAGAACATGAGCAGGGGAGGAGGAGAGAGAGGGAGACACCGAATCCAAAGCACACTCCAGGCTCTGAGCAGTCAGCACAGAATCCGATGCGGGGCTTTGAGCCCACAAACCACGAGATTATGACCTGAGCTGAAGTCAGACACTTAAGTGACCGAGCCACCCAAGTGCCCCTAAACTATGAGTTTTTTAAAGATCACTCTTTACTAAAGAACGATACTTCACTAGTTGTTCAGTGGAAAATATATTGGAATGGGGCAAAGGAATGGAGTTGATCATGGTGAAATAAATAAGATCTATATATTCATATGACAAAATGTTCCATAAATGTTAACAACAATGGTTATGAAGATATTTTTATGACATGGAAGACTGTGATACAATACTAAATAAAAAGGCAGAAACCAAAATTATGTATGCAAGTTGGTTTCAACTTTGTAAGACAATGTGTTTAAGAGGAAGCAAACGTACCCAATTGTCAACTGTGCCTCTCTGGAGGTTTGAATGATGGGTGATTTTTATTCTTTATTTACGTTCTTCTCTGTATCATTTTTCTACCATTCTCACTATATTTTATTTGTTTCAATTGCTTTCTAAACAACAACCAAATACTATTAAAGTTATCAAAGACTGGGACATTTCTCTCCATGAATCTTGAATAAACCTCTACAGAACTCAGCTTTAATACAGTGAATAGGAATGCTGGGAAAATTCATTTCCTGCCCTTCTTAAGGTGCCATGCTGTTGCTGGTTGTCAATTTCACACATGCTATTTCTATCCATTCAGAGCTGACAGCTTGGATTTTCCCCTCCATTGTAATAGCTGCTCTCTCTTCTGGCTTCCTCAGGCTTGCATTTGGTAACCTTTGCCCTTTTATTTGGTACAAGCCAAAATGCCATCTTTGGAGAACTAATGTACCAGAGAAAATGGTAGCACGAAACCACATAACCTACTGTTCTTTTCCGTTCTGTTTGTAAAGGTTATTATTAGAGCTTATTTTAGAGAATTTCAAATCCATTCAAAGTATCATGGGTTTAAATTTTTCTAATGGAGGCAAAGCTTTTGATGTTTGGGTTTAGAAAGCTGCCTAGCTTCTTTAGAGTTCAAATTTTCATACATTGGCACAATTGATCAAAGACTTTATTTTAAGACAGAGAGAAAAGGCAATTTACCTATAGTTGTTTTGTATTCCCAACATTATTATTATACTCCCTTTTTTCCCCCCAGAACCATCTTCCTGTTTGAAGATCTACTTTTTTACTAACATATATTGGCTTCACCTTCTTTTTGATCAGCCTGAGAAGCCGTCTGGAAACCATCGAGAGTGACGTCACAAATCTAGCATTATGATTTCAATACAGGATCAAAGAATAGGAAGAAAAAAATCGAGGAATGGAGAAGCTTTATTTAACCTTTAAGCACAGATACCTAACAGGGTAGAAAGAGGCAAGAAAACATGGTAAGATGAAAGAATTACTGATGAGCATTAAAGTAAAAGCACTTCGTTTACCTGTGGTTCAATTTAGTTAACACACTGGCATCCATTTTTTATATTTACTGTGGGAAAGGAAAAAAAAAACAGTCATCCAAGGTGAGTCTGACAAGTGACAGCACAGTTATAAAGACTTTGTAGCCTTGGGCTTGGCAGAGTGTCCTGAAGCTAAATGCAGACAACTACTGAAAAATCTTAAATTGGGGTTAAAGGTCATAAGCACAAACAATAGACCTGAAATTTGGAGGAATTCATACTCTACTGAAGAATTCCTGGACCGCTCATGACAGTAACAGACAGTCCAATCACCAGAGAAAACTGAAATTAAAACTAAACATAAGCCACCCTGGAGAGTAAGCAAATGATTAGAAAGGGGGGAAAACAGGAGTGTGAAAGGGTATGAATCTAGAATCCATTGCAAATGACCCTGAAATTACCACTAACATTGAAAGTCTCTAGAAACTGAACTCTCAGAACCTGAGTGACAGTTTGCTCTTAAGAATATTAGCTCATTCTGGACAGAAATGTATGTTTCCGGCTGACCAGAGCAGTCATCTCCTATGTACAGATTTCAGCCAGAAGCTAAAGAAGGTGAATGAATGTTAATGACAAAGCGATGAATCTCACAGGATGTGTGGACTTTCCTTTAGAGAGATCAGAGAGCAGTAGCTCTAAAATTTGTTTTCTACGATTTAAATTAACAGTCCTGAATTTTCCAGATACATTCCCAAATACATAATATTTGCAGATCTTTGTAATATCACCTTGAACACACAGGTGATATACTTAAAACATCCTTGAATGCTATTTAATTTTAATATGTATTTAATATCTTTGCAAAATATTTTTACCAATACATTTAGTCATTCCTTCAAAAAATCATTATAGGATCATGTGTTTTAATTGAGGCTTGGAAAATATGGCCACTGTACTAGTTTGTAAACTTGCTTTGCCCACCTGCTGTGCCCAAAGAGATTTTCCTTTAAATTGGTTATTGTTACTCTTACCACCACAGAAGTTATTCAAATATTATATTGAGGGCATTTTTGTATAATATAATTTCCAACCCTTGATTTTCTTGTTGTTCTTCCTTATTTAATACAGTATGCTTCAAATGAAGTACCAATAGAATCTTTTTTTTTTTACATTTATTTATTTTTTGAGAGATAGAGTGAAACAGAGCATGAGTGAAGAGGGGCAGAGAAAGAAGGAGACACAGAGTCTGAAGCAGGCTCCAGGCTCTGAGCAAGCACTCAGCACAAAGCCCGGCATGGGGCTCTAACCCACCAACCGTGAGAACGTGACCTGAGCTGAGGTTGGATGCCTAACCAACTGAGCCACTCAGGCGTCCTGAGAATCTTATTTAAAAATACAAATGGTCATAACCTAAGACCATTTGACTAATGGTCAAAACTAATATTTAAAAAGAACATACCTAAAACTGCATTCTATTGTCCTTAACTTGGTGGGAGAATTTTTTAAACACTCAGGAAAGGCAGATATGTGTCTTGTGTGCCTCATTCCCATACCAACAAAAATTCATAAGCAGATCATTGCAATTGTCTTTTGAACCTGATCAAGCTTCTGAAGAAGAACATTTCAATTCTGTTGATTATTTTGGGGAAGGGCATATGTGATTTTATCTACAAATGGAATTATTTCATATTTTATTTAAGCATAATTTAAAACATAGCAAGAAGACATTCTTAACTTACAAATCTTCCATTTGTTGGTTGTGTAAAACTCATAATCCATGAGTGAAAAAATGGGAAAGAAGGAAAGTAGTGAGAGTATGTTTTACCATCCACTCACCCAGAGTATCTACCCAGGTAATTCAGAGTTAAAACCAATCTATATTAAGTTGAGGTTTGTATGTGAGTCCAAGAGCAGTGGAAAAACATACGTTTGTACAAAACCTTGTATACAAATGTTCAGAGCAGCATTATGCATAAGAGCCAAAGGTGGAAACAATCCAACTATCCATCAACCAATGAATGGACAAATAAAATGTGGTATATCCATAAATGCAATAGAAGTAGTAGTTTTAAGGAATGGAGTACTGACATATTCGGTAATATGGTTGAACCTTGAAAACATTAGGCGAAGTGAAATAAGCCAGGCACAAAAAACCACTTATTCTGTGATTCCATTTACAAAAAAATATCCAAAAGACATAAATCCATAGAGATTAGTGGCTGCCAGGAGCTGGGAGATGGGGAATGGGAAGAGACTGCTAATGGGAATGGAATTTCTTTTAGAGTGATGAAAGTTTTAAAATTATTGTTATGATGGCTGCATGACTCTGTGAATACATTAAATATCTTTATGGTATATAGTATGTGGGTTATATTTCAACGAAGTTGTTATTTTAAATAATTCTGTTGGGGGACACCTAGGTGGCTCAGTGGGTTGAGCATCCGACTTCAGCTCAGGTCATGATTTCACAGTTGGTGAGTTCAAGCCCCACATTAGGCTTGCTGTTGTCAACGCAGAGCCCACTTCAAATCTTCTGTCCCCCTCTCTCTGCCCCTCCTTTGCTTACTCTCTCCCTCTCTCTCTCTCTCAAAAATAAACATTTTTTAAAATTCTGCTGGAAAAAAATGCAGAGAACAAACTTGTGACTCATTCAACTTGTAGGTAAGTTTCTAAGGAGCTTCCTATGATAAAAACAAGATTGTCTCAAATTGTCTGTAAGTCAACATTAGTTAGGAATATATCTTTGGTGTCTTCTCTTAAGGAAGGGACACCAGAAAAAATGGGGTGTCAGCAAATGAACTTTGTAGTAGAGTAGGTGGCAAATCAAAACTCTCACTCTAAAATCTAAAGGGAATAGACCAACAAATCTGTACCAAGTGTTCTCAGGTTTTCCCTAGAGATAAATGAAAATAAACCCAGTTTGAGGATTCTGACCACTTACATTTGTGCATCACTATTTTTTTTTTTATTTTAGAGAAAGAGAGCTGGGGAGAGAGGTGGAGAGAGAATCCCAAGCAGGCTCCATGCTCAGTGCAAAGCCCCACATGGGACTCAATCCCACCACCCTGTGATCATGACCTGAGATGAAATCAAGAGCTGAATGCTCAACCAACTAAGCCCCCATGGGCCCCTGTGCCTCCCTAAATTTATATTTTCAAGGTACTTTATTATAATTCCTAATGGCAAAATTCTCCCCCAGTAGGACCAACCCAAGTAATCTAGGAGTGTATAAAGCAATGGTCACCTTCCCTCTCCCTTGTGGACACACAAATACATAATAATACCTAATCTTGAGACTTCCCACTTCTGTTTGAGAATATGTTTTTTGTCTTGCAAAGCTACCCTAGAGATTCATTTTAACCTAATTTCATCTAAATGTGTGTAGGAGATTACTGTAAATCATCTCTATTCTTTAATGCAAAGTTCCTAAATTTTCTTTTATAATTTCTTTTTTTTTTTTCTTAGAAAGAGAGAGAGAACAGAGAGAAAGTGTGAGTAGGGGAAAGAGGCAGAGAAAGAGAGAGAATCTGAAGCAGGCTCCATGTTTAACATGGAACCCAACGCAGGACTTGATCCCATGACCCTGGAATCACGACCTGAGCTGAAATGAGGGGTCAGTTACCACTAGACCCACTTAGCCATCCAGGTGCCCCTCTTTTATAATCTTATCACTAGTTTTGTTCTAATTATTAGGCAGAGTGAAAAAGCTTACCCATGGTGGTTAAATACAAAAGCATAATCACAAAAACCTCCTCAGAAACAAAAGAAGCCTCATCCAATCAGCAGATAAATGCAGACATTGATAAACAAGGAGCCAACTGGACAGTTTTACGGTGACTTTCCTCAAGAAAACTAGAGGAGGGCGTAAGGAGCCCGGTGCCTGGTTGCCAGCTCTGATGTACTGTTGATTCCTAATAACCGAGGAAAGCAGATCTCTGTCTTCTACATCTGCTGGCAACACATGTAAAATCACTCATCCTTAAGAATCTGGCAGCTGGACTTCCTGCCTAGCTGCTCATCCGGATGAAGATCGGTGTGTGCAGCAGCTCACAGACCGTGTGGGTAAGTTCCAGCTCCCAAAGCAAGGGGACAGGAGGCACGAGGGGCTTCAAGCGCAGGATGTGTGTGGGCCTGATTTCAAAGGTAGGGAATGAGCTGGAATGAGACTGCAGTAGGCTGTACTTCAGGAACGGTTTTAATAGAAATTATGGAAGATTTCAGCAAAGTGAAGAGAGACGAAGAACTGATGAGGGGATGGGATGGGGTGGGTTTTCCAAGGTGATTTTCTGTGGACTGTCCAGGCCAGGTGAGCTCTGCTGTAAAGTTGGCTGCTTTGCACATTTTCTGCCGCCAGTTTCAAACACAGCCCCAGTGCTGCCCAAAGACAAAGCTCTGCTTTAGTAAGGATGGGGAAGAAGAAGCTGCCTGGGCAAGGGTGGTAGAAGCAAGAAGGGAAGTGGCTCTTCAGACAAGAGAAATGAGAAAGTGAGCTGCTCCTTCATTTTTTTCTTTATTGTAAAATACACATAATGTAAGATTGGTTGGTTGGTTGGTTGATTGATTTTAAGTTTATTTATTTACTTTGAAAGAGAGAGAGAGAAAGAGAGAAATGAGCAAGGGAGTTGCAGGGAGAGAGCAAGAGACAGAATCCCAAGCAGGCTCTGCACTGTCAGCACAGAGTCCAATGCCAGGCTTGAACTCACAAACCCATGAGATCATGACCTGAGCTGAAATCAAGAGTCAGTGTTTACCTGACTGAGCCACCCAGGTGCCCCATGATGTAACATTCATTAAATGCACAATTCGGTGGCATCAAGTGTATTCATAACGCCATGCGATCCCATTGTTAACCTTAGAAAACTCTGAGTGCCTTCAGCAGTCACTCCCCACTGGTCCTCCTACCGCTCCTGGCATCACCAATCTGATTTCTAGCTCTAGGGAAGCACCGCTCACAATAACTACAAGCTAAAAACCACTGAAATGTGGCATATCCACACAACGAAATATGATTTGGCCCTAAGGAGGAACAAAGTGCGGATACATGCTGCCACACAGATGAACCTTGAAACACTGAACTTCCAACTCTGTCCTTAGAAGAAATGAAGGCGTCCGCAGGAGAGTGGCAGAATATCACACACAGGTTCACAGACCTGGGTTCTGGGAAGGGTTTCTTCTCTGTTCTAAGACACCAATGAGCGAATCCATTTAACACCTTGCAAGATGTCAAAGGCTCCAGTTATAAAACTGAGCGAAGAAACCTTCCTTCCGCATGGGTTCATTTTAAGAATTTGAATTGTTCTGGGGTGCCTGGGTGGCTCAATAGGTTAAGCGTCTGTCTTCAGCTCAGGTCATGATCTCCTAGTTCATGAGTTTGAGCCCACCGTTGGGCTCAGAGCCTAGAGCTTGCTTTGGGTTCTGTGTCTCTCTCTCCCCCACCCCACTCACACTCTTGTCATTCTCTCAAAAATAAATAATAAAAACATTAAAAAAATTTTTAAATGAATGTGAATTGTTCTTTTCAAATGTTTTAAAAATGCCTAAAAGCAAGCAATGAATAATTTAGAGATTAGAGGGCATTAAGAAAAATAGGTCAAGAAGGGTAGAATTATTAAACAGCCTCTTTCCCTCCTTCATTTTTATGACTCGTCTTCCTGTTCTACCTCCCCTCTCCTCCCTGCCCTTCCCCTCCCACTCCCTCCTATAAGCCTCCTTTCCTGGACTGCTTTGGACTCTGTATTTCCTTCTCTCTCTCTGCCCCTCCCCTGCTCTGTTTCTCTGTCTCTGTCTCTGTCTCTGTCTCTCTCTCTCTCTTTCTCACACACACACACACATACACACACAAATAAATAAGTATTAAAAATTTTTAAATAAATAAATAAACTGTGCCTTGAAGCATTGAAATGTTCCCATTTCACAGATGGCAAACCCAAACCCCAAGCATGTGCAGTAACTCATCAGCATAGCTCAAATAACAGGTGGCAGGGCTGAAATGGAACTTAGATTATTTGCTTCCCATATTAGTGTTCATGTTCCTTCCCATCATGCCCGACATCAATCTCTCCTAAGTAGGGCAGTGCTCCTAGTAGTGCAACATTCGAAAGGTATCCATCCAAGCAGCAGCACTATTTGCAGCATTCTTCCTTCTGAGAAGCCCACTGCTGCCAATCCCAGGAGTGCGACAGGAACTGCCACCTGTTTAATCGAAAGACCCTCAGAGAGCCCCCAGCGAGTAGGTATCATGGGTATGCATTGCCATCACCGAAGAGTGGGGAAACATTAGCCACAGTCCTGAGCTGACTGTCTTAATAAAGGAGACAAGAGGCCTGTAGATCATTAGGTTATTGCCTCGTTAAGTGCGATAACAGAGATATGAATGGAGCGAGTAAGTAGTTATAAGAAAAGCAGGATTATCTGTGTCTATGAGGGCAGAAAATATCTCAGAAGTGACGCCTGAGCAGGACTTTCCAGGGTAGATAGAAGCTCTACAGACGAACAATAGGAGAGTGTGTGTGTTCTGGGTACGTGCCCGCAGTTCAACTCCCAGCTCTCGGAGTCATGCTTACTGGAGAACAGGGTGTGCTGCTCTCGTCCACGCTCCTGTCCAGAAACATTATTTCAGTCTGGGCAAAAATTCCTGATCCTCTCAGTCCTTATCTGCTGTTTCGTGGAAAGTGTTAATATCAGCGCCGAATGAAGAACGCCTCTAGCTTAGCTACCAGGTTATACTAACTAGGTGAACATGCACACTTCTTCCAGATTCTGCAATGGTTTTCTGCTCTCCAGGCCTGAAATGTTTTTTCTCTCCAATCATCTAGAACCCCCAAATCCAATCCAAGCCTCTGTACTACCACTGTATTCCCTCCTGCCTGCTTAGATCTTACATCGCCATGGCACTGGACCTCTTCCCAATCCACTTGAGTTCTGGACATTCTCCGGACAGTGGGGCCTCTAACTACGCTCTCTCTTTGACTCTCTGTTTCCCTTTCCCCTGCCAGCTCCTGCCTCATGAACCTACTTCGTAAGCCTTCCTCCACTCTTGACTCTTCCTCTGAGTCATTTCTCCTTGCTCTTCATTGGGCATCCACAAAGAGACTGAAATTCAGATTTTATGACATCTCCAAATTTGGTTACATTTACAGTCCCAGAAGTACTCTAAAAGGATTTTTAAAAAATGTTTGTCATTCATTTTAAATGTGTGTCCTCTTTCTGGCCTTTGCTTTCTGTTGTATACCAGGAATTACTACTTTTTAAAAATATATTTATTTTTTTAACTTTATTTAAGAATTTTTTAAATTTTTATTATTTATTTTTGAGAGAGAGAGAGAGAGAGAGAGAATGAGCAGGGGAGGGGCAGATAGAGAGGGAAACATAGAGACCGAAGCAGGCTCCAGGCTCTGAGCTGTCAACATGGAGCCCAATGGGGGGCTCAAACCCATGAACTGCGAGATCATGACCTGGGCTGAAGTTGGAAGCTCAACCGACTGAGCCACCCAGGCGTCCCCAAAAATATTTATTTTTGACAGAGAGAGAGAGCATGCATACGCTGAGGAAGGGAAGAGAGAGAAAGACAGATGATTCTAAGCGGCTCTGCACTGACAGTAGAGAGACCCACACGGGTCTCAAACTCAGAAAACCTGAGATCATGATGACCTGAGGCGAAGTCGGATGCTCCACTGACTGAGCTACCCAGGTGCCTTTAGGAATTACTATTTTTGATCAATCTTATAATCATAGAATGAGTGGCACAATTATATTGTGGCACATTTTATTTTTGTGGGTTACAAGCATAAAGTTTCAAATGAAATCTATACCATGCTGAGTGTATACCACAAGGATGTATTAAGTGATGGCTGCCTCATTTTTCTAATATGCCAGACACTTTTCTTCAACTTTATATTCTTCTTCACAGTATTATTACTAGCAGAGGTCTGCAGAATTTGGTCTCCAAAAACCACTGAAGAGGTAAAGGTGAAAGAAGGAAAGATAGATGGGAGAAGACATTTTTTCCCAACGATACAATGCTGTAAGTGTGGTTATCTTGGAGACAAGTGTCAGGAGCGTAATTGAGGTGTAGCGGAACCAAATTATGCAGTACTGAGGAATGTGGCTCCCTCGCTCAGTGAAAGGTCAGTTCTAGGCACAGCTTTGGAACAGGCAGAGATCTGATTTGATGTCTTCCCTGCCATCCTCCCCCACACCACACTCCCGGCCGCACCCTCCCATGCAAGGTCTGATACCCTCTCGTGAGATGGCAAATTTCTACTCTGAAGAATAAAGGGCAGGAGGTTTTTGTTTTTAAAGATACACCTATTAAACCAGATGAATCTCCATCAGAGGAATTTCAGATATGAGAGAAGGTCAACAGGGCTGAGAGTTTCTGTTAGGATCAGTTCCCCTGAATTTCCACTTCATAACCCTCAGATTATACGTACAGTTCCAAGGTTTTTGTAAGGATTCTCAGAGCTATCCAAGGTGAGATTCACAGTGCATGGTATTGGGTGAGGGGAAGAATCAGGTCAGCGTTAGACACCAAGTGTTGTTAGGTTAAACATTTTCTAAACAATCTTCCTCCCCAGAAGGGAGGAAGACTGGGCTTCTATTTTTAGTTTGGTATTATTCTGAGTTCATTTTCATGAGACTCAAACAGCATAGAGAGTCTTGATGAACTTTTAAAAATTTTTTTCCAGATTGACTGCATGCCTTGCGGCCATGGCAAACTTTGGGTTTAGTGTCTGATATTTATGATTACATAAGACCATAAATATCAGATAACAGTAGCATTTAAAGGAATAATAAAACAGTGTAAGTAGCCCTGTTTAAAGACTACTGCCTTCCAGAGTAACAAAATGCAAATGCTTGGTTGACACTTCTGTTCTAAAAGCTGATGGAAGACAAAGATGTGGAACACTACCCTCTGTTAACTCTTCATGTGTGACATGTGACACTTTCTACCATAGATGTCCTGTAGGGGGCGTTACTCTAAAAACAGATTTCCCCTGAATTAAGGTCTTTCAAATTTATTTCATTTTGAATTACCATCTCAAAAAAGTACTCTAAATTTATTCAAATGATTCTTTCTAAAAAAAAATGTCTTATTAATGACTTGAGAGCTGAGTGCTAAAATATACATTGCCAAATCCATGAGGCACTTTGGAAATCAAGGTTCTGATATATCTTCTCTAGGAAAAACTTAAAAAAAAAAAGAGCAGTCAATAAAGGAGTCTGTGATAAATGAAGTATCTCACTGAAAAGATATTTAAAATAAATAAACAAATTTAATCAATTTCCTGGGACTCAAACAGCCAGGTAATAAAAATAGAAGATCCCATACCATACCAAGTTTCCTTTTTAAATGTATTTTAACAAACCATTTAAAAACCATTTCTGGGGGGAAAAAATGAAACCCTTCAGTAGTCTTTGCAAAAAATGCTGGCACCCTTTACATTTACCCTTTGGCTATTTTTAAATTTAATTTCTAATCCCATAATTGAGTTCACAGTGGTTGTAACTATTATTAAACATCTTTGGGGGATTAGAACTCAGTTCTGGTTCAAATGAAGCATCAGAAAATCATGCCTGTTGTCGTCCTAAGAAAGTAATGCATGCCAATTAAAATTCCCCTGGGATTCATGAAAAGAGTTGGAATCGAGTGATTAAAAATGGGATTTAATGACTGCCATGGGGATTACTTACCATATATTTTTTTAAATCAAATGTATATGGCTATTAGGTCTTGCAAAAGATGCCAAGGCTTAGAAGAATGAAAGCTGACCAAGGATCTGGTGTAGGAAATGCAGTTGTAGATAGTGGATGCACTTGCACTATTTAATGTAACCTGAACACTTTCTGGGTCCTAAGTCCTCTCCTGTGCTTGGAGACATGAGGAGCTCAGATCCCTCCCACTGGATGTAAGACACAGAGAATTCATTGTAGGAAAGTTCTTTATGGGTTACTTGTGTCTCTCATTTCAGAGCAAAAATGGGGAGTTATTTCTCTAATTTACAGAAAAACTCTCCTTGTAGAACATATCTTTATACATTTTAGACACACACATGAACATGATGTCTGGATGGGGGGCATTTGGGTGGCTCAGTCTATTAAGCACCAGACTCTTGATCTCAGCTCAGGTCATGATCTCGTGGTTCATGAGCTCAGGCCCTGCATCAGTTCTCTGCTATCAGAACAAAGCTCGCTTTGGCTCCTCTGTCCCCTTCTCTCTTTGCTCCGCACCCCTCTTTTTTCCAAAACTAAACATTTAAAAAAACACGTGAGATCAGGGAGACTGCAGCAAAGTGAGAGACTTTTGACGAATGACCTTACCACCTTAAAATTCTCATAAATAAGAACTAGAGAGGTGAAACAAGGACAAATTCATTCCTGATATAAAATCTGAAGGTGGGAGTCCCAATCCAGAATCTGCTTCTCACTGAGTGTTTGACCTTGAGCAGAACACTTAATATTTCTAAACTTCCCCTTATCTGTCAAATACACATGATAGTAGCTTCCCTACTGGAGTATTGTGATAGTTAATTAAATTAACCAGGGTGAATATATTAAAAAGCCTACCTAACAGTGAGTGTTCTAAGGCTATTAGCTATTATTATTTTTATTTTGGTAAGAATTTAGAAGAAGGGGGCGCCTGGGTGGCTCAGTCGGTTAAGCCTCCAACTTCAGCTCAGGTCAGATCTCACGTTCGTGGGTTCGAGCCCCGCATCAGGCTCTGTGCTGACAGCTAGCTCAGAGCCTGGAGCCTGCTTCTGGTTCTGTGTCTCCTTCTCTCTCTGAGCCTCCCGCTCTTATGCTCTGTCTCTCTCTCTATCAAAAATAAATAAAATATTAAAAAAAAGAATTTAGAAGAAGGAACAGTCCTTTTTACAGGATGGGGGGGTGCAGGGAGCGAAGGCAAGACTAAAGAGCATTATTTTTAAGTTAAAAGATATATCTGTGCTTGCAAAGTTTACTCTACCAAGAGAAAATTAAATAAATTTTTTAAATAAAATACGAAAAAATCCTCTCAGAGAATAGATTTTTTTAAATTAATTCTATTTGTTTTCAAAATAAATAAGAATTATGGTAATAAACTTATAAAGTGTTAGGGGCAGTTAAACAATTAATTAGAAAAAGAAACAAACAAGTTCAACTTTAGTTTCTAGCATATATATGTTTAAAATCAAATCTTTTGTTACATTAAACCAGAAAGAGCTATTTAGCTTAAGTAAGAGTTAACACTGATTTAGAGGTGTCCTTTTATTTTTTTTTTAAAGAGATTTGTTGGAAGATGCTTGACAAATATGCCTCTAAAATCAACTGCAAAAATATTGTGACTGCTCTTTCAACAGTTTTCCTAGGAAACTTAGCTGATGCGAAATAAATTCTGGTTGTCAAAATAATAAGCAAACCATTTTACAACCATCAAGAGAAAAAAGGAAGTGAGGTTTCCTATGTTATACAGTTGTGCATATCCTAGTGTCTGATGAATAAGAAAGACTAGCAGAAGGAGAGGTTAATAATGTCAATTTGTTGATTATCTTTCCTAAACAATCTAACAAAAATCCAAGCTTTTATTTAGCTTGCAGAAATTACATTGGCCCATTGAGTAAGCAACTGAAGATTTCTGCTCATTAAAAGAACTATATATTCATGGAAATGAACTTTTTTTTATTAACATCTGTAAGCTCTGGTTTCTTGGTAAAGACTATAACGGTAATGAAAGTGCAGCTGTTTTCCATCTGTTACTCAGAAATTTTTACCCGAGTACTTACTTCCCAGTAGTGTTAAGTGAGCACCAGAACCTTCCTTACAATGAGGGAGGAAGGTATGTCGAGGGACTATATTCTGCTTCCAAATAGTTATGGACTCAGCGAGTCAGCTATGAAGTCAGAAGAACCTAATCTCCTCGAACAAGCTAAGCTGTGTTATTCGAGAAGATGCACCGTAAATTCCAGCAAGACAAACAATCTAGTGGCATTGGAAGTAGATTGGAAGATCTATTATGCAAATGCATGTGCAAGTTCTAGAGAGAAAGGACGCAAAAATGAATATGACAGTTTCTGTTTCCAAAAATGGATTGGCTTGGAGTCCTGAAAGAATAAACGATCCCCTTTTTTTCACTAACGTTTTTTAATGATATTGCTTTTGCTCTATGTATCCATGTTTCTATTATCTTCTGTTGTTTTGGCTCAGTGGTTAATGCTTTGCCACTTTTTTTCTCCTTTTCTAAACTTATCTATGACTTAGCTTTACATTTTAAATTTGTAAGTGAATATCAGGAAAAAGTATGCTCAAAATCCTGGTTGAGAGCCAATAAGGTAAAATGTTAGATTGCAAAAGTCTTGTTCTGAGAGCGTTCTGCAAGATGAGCAAACGTCTCTAATAAATTTTAACTTGATAAGTGAGCTGTGTCTTGCAATACAAGTTGTATGTGACACAGAATGTCACATGATCACAACTGAGCCAGTGGTTCTTCTCTCCTCTCCCTCTCTCTCTCTCTCTCCCTTGCTGTGGGATTGTGGGTGATCATCTCCCATGCTTGGATGCTTGGTCTCAGGCAGCAGTGTGTGGCAGGAATCAATGATTTTTCGGAACGTTGGAAGGTGTTCACAATGGGCACTGGTGTATTTTTTGTCACTTCAAAGCACCTGCGGACAGTCCTTTGCTTTTCCATACAAGAGCAAGCTTAAGAATGCTTTGCTCCATTCTAAATCAGGCTGCCTGCAGATCTAGGCCTCTGCTGCCTTATTGCCAGTTACACTAAATACAGTAGATGACAAGAGTTTATTAATACTGTCCTGTAGTCAGCATCCGTGGGAGGGTACACGGTGGCCCCCATGCAGAAACAGAGGCCATTGAGCCAGCAGATAGCAGTGACGCCATTAGTGTTAGGGTCCTACACAATAACCCTCCACTCTTGTCTCCCTCATACCAGCCACAAAAGTTCTCCAAAGTAGGTGCAGGTTAATTTCTTTATTTTTCTTTATATTTTGTATTTCCTTTATTACTTTGTATTATTACACAGTATTGTAATCATTTTTATATGACTATTTGGGGGTTGTGGAATGAATCATCTGAGCTTCCATTATTTCTTAGAGGGAAATTCTCTTTGATATACAAGTGCTTTGGATTACAAGCATGTAATTATGCTCGCAAACCAAGGTTTTACTGTACCTTTTCATGAATTTCCAGACATTAAGCAAATGACAGGGACATATTTCTGCCCTATGTCTCAACTGTTGTACAGCCCTAGTTAGGAAAATTCTCAGTTCAGGGTCTGATGTCCATTTCTTTCAAAATTAATATAACATTAATCTCGCTAAGATATTCCCAAGTTTTTAATCTTATATATTGAAAAAAAAAATACATAGAAGCAAGAAAGTGAGATGGTATGTGCTCTGGATACCCGCATTTTACAATACAGCAAGGCCACAAGAAAAATCACATTATCCAATAATTATTAAGTAAAGCTGGATTGCGTTTATAATTATATTTGCCTGACATTTCTCAGTGAAGCCACTCGAGTAGCTTAAAGGAGAAATGCTACATGAGCAAAGATATTTTGTGCATCTGAACTTACAGCAACTGCCCAAATTCTGTAATGCAACACCAATGAAACATAATCACTCCAGTTAGCTTAGCATGACACCCTCGAGTTCCATCCACTTAGCTACAGATGGCCATATTTCATTCTTTCTCATTGCCATGTAGTACTCCATTGTGTATATATACCACATCTTCTTGATCCACTCATCAGGTGATGGGCATTTAGGCTCGTTCCATGTTTTGGCTATTGTTGACAGTGCTGCTATGAACATTAGGGTACATGTGCCCCTATACATCAGCACTTCTGTATCCCTTGGGTAAATCCCTAGCAGTGCTATTGCTGGGTCATAGGGGAGTTCTATGGATAGTTTTTTGAGGAACCTCCACACTGTTTTTAATTTTGTTCCTAATAAAAGTGCATGTTGAGAGACAAGTATGTGAGACTGAATCTTAGAATTCCTTCCCTGGTCCACCAATGACTTAGACATTAGCCTGGTCCTCCCTGAGCCTCGCTTTTCTTGTGTCTAAGATAAGGGGATTGGAAGTGTCTATCATTCTTCTACAAAGCAAAATTCTACTGTTTCTCTGGACACGAGATGATGCCCATCCCTGCTTCCAGTTTTCTACTTTTCACTCTACATACTTTCACTGAGGAATGTACATATTACAAATGAAAGATCATTATTCGACTTATAAGGTTTAGGATACACTCCATCTCAAATATCTTCTATCCTCACTTCCAGATTTTTATTGCTGAAATTCACATTTTCTTCTCACTTGATATCCATACTTCCTAATATTATCTCATAAATTCATCTATCTTCCCAAATGAGGACTAATACCCAATATTCAAACACTGATTTCTACAATATGGCTTTAAAATGGATTTTAAAAAATGTTTGGTGTCTTATCTGCATTTTTCATTGAATCCACTACATTTCATTAAATTATACCATTTGAGGGTTACTGTTTTGTCCTAAATGGTTTAGCGCCTCATGTCAGCCTCCCCAAATTACTTACAGTGTAGCTACACATCCCTTTTCGGCATATGTAGGCTGGCGCTTCCTGGAGAGAACTTCCCTTCAGTGATGAAACCATTTGTCTGGTATGAAAGCTGCCCCTGGCTCCAGTGTCACCTCCCGTATAGCCGTGCAGTCATCGAAAACACGCGCAAGTCTGATGCTTGCTGCATAGCATGCGACTTCATTTAACAAGCAATAATGTCTTCTCTCTCTCTGAGAATGATTTGGCTCGACGTGAATAAAGGCAGTAAGTTTAGTTGAAGAAGCATAAGTAACCGTCTGAAGCTGGGTAGCCCTGAGTACAGGATGTTCCGAATTATAAGATTTATTCTGCATCTGCAGACACTTCATATGATATGAATGGTAATGAGCTAATTGTCATACATATTGTTAGCATTGTGGGCCTTTAAGGACATTTGTCATTTGCATTAAAGGAAAAAACCCAAGGGAGTGTTACCATCAAAGAAAAATCGGCTTCACAGATTCCCATATCCCATCAACTTAAGCACTGGTGATGAGAACTTTTTCTTTTCTAATACTTAAGTTACAGATGATCTCAAAGCCAACTTGAGAAACCATTTTACAAATAGATCATTTCACCAGCATTGGGGAATCTTATTCTTTCAGTCATTATTTGTATACCAAAACAGGTGCTGGAAAGGTGAAGGTAACAGAGGTAACAGGAAAAAAAAAAATCTAATGCTAGCTACCATTTTGACTTTCTCTTACAGAGATTATACCTGGCCATCATAGAAGATTGGCTTCTAAGCTGGAGGTTTCTCACCTCTTATGGTTTACCTCAAAATAATACCGGATTAAAGTTGAGTTATGTCCAAAGAAGTAAAATCAGCACGAATCACGAGAGCTTACAGCTTTCTGCACTCTCACAATTCCCAGCATTTGCTGAAGGTCGTCCCCCACTCTCCATCAGATTCTTCAGTGGTCACACCTCTGGGGACCCCAGCAGCATCTCTTGCTCCCTGCAGGGCAGCCTGGGACAGCCAGGATGCTGCAGGACCCGGTTACCTTTCTTCCCGCCAAGTGACTGGAGCCGCTGGCCCTCTCAGCCTCACTGAAGATTTGTTTACTGTGTTCCTGTTGGGATTCATGGCCAACTGGCAGCCTCAGGGGGAAACGAACTGTGCTGTCTTGAGTGCACTAAATCTTCATATTAGCCCCCTGGCTTGCTAAACCTTTCTGTTGGCTTTGTTTTCTTTTTTTCAAGCATGACAAACAAGTGGTTTTTCTTTTTCACTTTAATGATTCTTTAAACAAAAAGGAGTAGTTTAGGGCTTTCTCTGAGGCTGATCGGTGTTTCTGTTTAATGAGGTTTTTATTATACTGTATTGGCTTCCCTGAAAAGAAATTACAAGCAGCAAACAGCTGATAATAGAACAAGGCTGGAAGAAACAATAACCAAGAGGGGGAAAAATTAGTTTGGCAGTGGATGCACACGTTGTAGCTCGGGGACCAAAGGCCACTTCCATCCCCCGTGGCCGCCACCGTACTAGTCATAAAGTGATGTGGGCACTTGTGTGCCGGTGATGCGTGCAGGAGAGGTATGGATATAGATAGAGACCCAGCAAAACCGCCATCTGTGGAGAAGAAGGATGGTGAGCTCAGTCCAGACAAAGATGAGTGTAGCTTGGAGTGCGGGTTTACAAGGGCTGGTCGGTTACCATGGAAACTAATTGGAGCTAATAAGTAAAGGGACATTTTAACTGTGGGAACAGAATAGGAGGGGCTATTTTTCAATATCACCATTACCTACAATTAATCTTTCATTTTAGGAGTGTCCTGACTTAATTCTTAGGATGAAGTCTTTTGCTGCAGAGCAACCTCACCATGATCAACCTCACATTCAAATGCTGAATGTCATCTTTCAGAATGTGCCATATTTTAGGTTTTAGGTCTTTCAAGACAGAATCAGTTTCACTTTTTTTTTTCCTTAAAAAATAAACTGTTTGCAGATGGCAAGGAGAAAGGAAGAGAGGTAATGGAAAATTCTTAACTTCTAAACTGACACTCTGCTGAGCTGAAACTGGCTGGAGGGAGAGGGGAGGTGGGACCTTATCCTGCAGCACCAGCTTCAGGTTTTTGTTTGAGTTGATTTTCTGTAACTAAGGCATTTCAGAGCATCAACCAAAAAAAATGTGTCATTGTGGACTCATTTTATGATACTTCTGAAAGGTGATGTTTACAGACGCTGCACAGAGCAAGAATTAGGTTCATAGCAAAGGACCAGGAGCAATGGCTCAACTTGTACTTTTTTACTTTGCAGCAAGTTTTAAGTAGTATAAATAGCTGAAATTATCAATAAAAAAGGAATAGTAACTGGGAATTAATAAAAAGATTTACAGCCAAGGACAGAATAAAAATGCTTGTGTTAAAAGGCACTTCCAACAACAATGTGGGTCGGGGCCAGGATCACTTGGGAATGTCTTAACAGAAGGTGTGTTATAAGCACAGGGTTGATAAAACGTGATTTAACACCTTTATAGTTTCTTAGGTTTACTTTTGTAACTCACTTACAGTTTAAGAGAATGCAAACTACCTTAATAATGTCTCCAGGCCTTCAAAATGTAGGCAGTGGAGGTAATCCAGATTGTCAGACATGAGTCTGGTTGGATTAACCAAAAGAAAAAAAAATTTTTTAATGAAAAAATTGCCTCATAATAATTGCCACTATTAAAATTTTTATGGTGCCCAAGGGAAGTCTTAGCCCTGTGGTACCACTTTGCCATTGTGGAAGGTTTCTGCGTTGATTATGTATCTGGATTTAGCTGATTAGGAGTAGTGGTTTAGTACATATAGTATATATTGTGAAACACACACCTCATAATCACTCCTGGGAAGAAATTAAGCAAATGAATCAGAACTCTGACCTCTAATTCCTTCCCCCCCACCCCCCGCATCTTTCCTACAGCCCAGTAACAAAAAAAAAAATCACGATCTGAAAATTATAGTTCTTGATTCTGTACTTCAAAACATTACACCAAGAGTAATTTTTAAGAATCTTAATGTGTTATCACATAAAAACTCTTGGGGGAAAAAAACAAGCTAGTCAAGTCAATTTTGCTAGTTATTGAAATAATTCTCTTTGCGATGTTGGCATTCCAACACAAGATAGCCATTTGTAGTCTAGATGTTAACGCTTTGGGTAAGTCTGAAGTTGTTTTTTTTTTTTTTTCCTGGTTTTTACGCCAGCACACCCATCCCAGTTCAAAGAACTTCAAAAGGTGATATTTAAAATGTTGGCTCCACACAGACACTGTCAGGGAGATGATAATATTTCAAATTCCTCTTTTCCTCTTCAGATTATCAAAATTCCTTAGAAGTCTGATGGCATATTTTAAATGGTGAGATTTGTAGCAATTAATTTATTGCCAGATATGTCCTGAAAGCACTGTAACAAGTATAGCCATTTTCTAGTTCAGACTGCTATCAAAGTAATTAGTTCTGTAAAAACAGTTCAGAGAACTCCAAAAAAAAGGGGGGGGGGTAGAAAAAAAGAAAGAGAAAAAAGAAAAGAAAGTAAGAAAGAAATGCACATAAGAAGGAGGCATTGAAATGACCAAAAATTGAAAACATTTTAAAGCAAAATTGTTAATGAGCTGTTTGAGCTATATGGACATTATAAGTGCAATTAACTAGAAGCCAATAAAAATAATCAATGACAGAGTGCAGCCCTCTAGTACCGAGTGCTTTTACAAAGAGATGTCTGTGAAAGCAGCAAGTGATTAAAAAAGCCACCTTTATCTATGGGGGTGCGTGCTATTTTACATGAGTAGAAACGAAAATGATTTTCATTGACTATCTCTGAAGTTCAGCCTGTAGCCAACGGTGAAGAGCCGTATGGGGGCAGAGACAAGTTTCTGCTCTTCGCCCTATGCCCCCACCCCTTTGTCCCTGGAATGCTGGAGGCAGCCATGATCTAATCAAAGGAAGGTAGGCGTTTCGATCTCAAAATGCAGATGTCACATTTCAGTGCAAACGGCTCCTACGTTAACACTTTATCAGCATGTCAGGATGACTCTTTTCTCTCCTGGGGATGCTGGCGGGGTGTGTGGAGAGGGTGCCTCGCTGAGAAGATTGCCCTCCCTAGGTTGGCAGGAAAAGACTTGCAGTGTTTCCGTGCATCCCTGGGAGGGTCCCAGTAGTGCCCCGGGGGGAGCACAGGGAGTTGTGAAAAAGTAAAGCACAACCGGCCACCAGAATAATTCACTCCCTCCACCTTCTCTTTAGCACCTCCCACTCCTCTCTCTTTATAGCCGTCCTTTCTCTCTGAAATCTCAGGTTACTCGACTGGGAGTTCTCAGACCTCCAGTTTCAGTCCTGCCCTCAGCCTCCGGTCGGGAGACACCCGGCCCCAGCGACTGGATTGGGCAGCCCGTCTTGACACACCGCCGCGCTGAGTGCTTGAGGACGCGTTTCACCAGATGGTTGGGGTTAGTGTGTGTCATCACATTCGAGTGGGGATTAGGAGCAGGGAGGCTGCCTCGCCGGAGCTGTGTGGTCTGCTCCGAGGGAGAGCTGCGGGCGAGGGAGCCTCTGTGCCTTTGGAAGAAGAGGAGGGCTTCGTTTGCTGCAGCCACAAGAAAGGCAGTTTTCTCAGGTAAAGTAAAAGACATTGAATGCTTCCCTCTCTCCCTCTCTCTGCGTCTCTCTCTCCCTCTCTCTCTGAACCTAGTTCTGAATGGAATGCTAGCACAGCACACTTGTCAAAGCCAGTTGTTGCTCTCCTATCACTGCTGCTATTGTACGGCGGACCGATGACCGTGAGGAGCTTGGTGCGCGGCTGTCGGCATAGCACGACCGCTCCCCAAGCCTTGCTCTGGAAGGTGTAGCTAAGAAAACGTCTTCCGGAGCCGCTTGTGAACTCCCTGACACCTTCCTTACCTACCCGGAGCAGGAGCTGCAGACTGTTCACAAAGGACGCGGCAGGCCAAGGGAGCATTATTTTAGCTTTCAGGATTAAAATCCACTTTCAAACTGTTGCATTTTACTCCTCATTTTAAAGAGATCCCTGCAAGAGTCTATCACTGAGCTACTGGGAGACGTGGAATCCTTACACGGTTTTTAAAACGTGCATCCTGCCTGATTTATGACGGACCCAAGTGTTTTTTTTTTACCACAATTGGGTGATTGAAAACTTCTTAAGAGAAGAGGCTGCCCTCTGCCCAGCTGATAGATCAGCTTTAAAACAAAAGTGCTCAGAGGTGGAGGAAAAGCAGGAAAATGCTCTTTAGCGGAGTTTATTCCTCTCGCAGCTGCAGGCAAGCAGATGGAGGGAATTCATTTGCAGATCTGTTTGTGAAAGTTTTACAAGTCATTGAAAACTAAAGTAGCATCTCTGTAATGGATCATTAAAGTCACGACAGTTATAGGTTTTAAACAGGCTATCTGAAGTGTTAATTAAATGGAAATAGATTTTCTGGCCGGGTTATAAACAAACATTGAGAAAAAAGCATTTTAATTATAAATTAGTCACTGGAAATTAATGGTCATCCAGTGCCCGAGCAACATAAAATGAATCGTCATCATACATATGAGTAGCTATTAATGGGACCAATCTGCCAAAAGCATCCACCAAAATGAAATTGAACTGAATGCAACAATGATGTTAATATACTATGTTTAATGTGTGGTATCCAAAAGGCCTTTCAAACTGGTGCCTTATTTTTGCAGGATCAAAAACTAAAATTTTTGTCTTTCCAATTTTTGGGTGAGCTGGGTGAGTCAGTGAGTTACTTCTTCTGCACTCTAACAGACTTGCCCTCCTCCATCATGCCCATATACCTGTGGTGCTCAAGAATTCTTGTTTCTACCGGACTCTCACATTTGGTAGAGAAACCCAACACTGTCCTTGCCCTTTGCAGGTGAGAAATCTGATGAAGAATACTGTATATAAGCTATTCTGAAACAGGAGCTGTTTAATAGGCTGAACAGCAGGATTTATGGCTAGTGCTTTGTGATTTTGGTATTCAACTGCATAAGGATGCCTGCAAAATTGTGTTTCAGGTTGTGTTATACGTTTTTTTTTTTGCAGCCAGTTGCTATTATTTCATCTTCTTTTTAAAAAGTTCTGATTAAAACAACCTTACAGTACGGTGTGTGGTTGTTATTCACAGTGTTCTCTGCTTATAGTCTCAAAGCCTTCGATGAGAAAGTATCCTCAGAAATAAGCGGACAGTTAGGACAACTGAGTATTATCCGATTCCCAATATTACATAACCCAAATAGGACTAAGTTCATAAGTCTTCTGGAATTCCAGTCATTCCATTTTGACTCTACAATGGAACTGGGGCTTAATAAACTAAAGACAGAAAGGCAAACGAATATCTCGGGTTGTATTGGGATTAGGACTACACGCGCAGCAGGCACCGTGCTGACCACCAGGGCCGTTTTTCACTCTCACAGAAGTATTTCAGAAGAAAGTAAAGTTTCTCCTCACAGGATGGAGATGCAGTGTGATGGCATCTAACAAAGGCAAGTTCCATTTAACCATGGGGGCCCCCCAAGCATTTGTCGCTAATGGTGCAGACTGACCATCAGGCTGTCTGCCCAGGATATCGACAATATGGAAGAAACCATCCCCCAACCCCTCTCCACTGAGCCCATTGTATGCAGGATTAGGCAGGATGGAAACAAAAAGGGAATGTTGAGAAATAATAAATTCACACCTTGAGAAGGCAGAGTGTTGTGTCATCCCCCAACAAGGCTAAAGTAATGTGAAGTTACTTAGCACAACTAAAAGGCTCTGCTTAAAAGACAGTGCCCACAGGGCAA
The DNA here is from genome assembly GCF_006229205.1 of Suricata suricatta. NCBI lineage: Eukaryota > Metazoa > Chordata > Mammalia > Carnivora > Herpestidae > Suricata > Suricata suricatta. Next base: position 18,509,945 of record NC_043714.1, read on the forward strand.
TCCCAGTTGCTTGTCAAAAATCTAAATCTAGGGTTCCAGATGGTAAACATTCAGAGACATATTTATGGTGACTTCTACATACCTCCGTTTGACATTTGGTTCAGCCCTTGCGCTGGTAACACACATGACGTTCCCATCAGTATTGCAACAGCTGTAGAAGTGTTTGAGCATCAAGGGCTGTCCCTCGCGGTGAAGGGGAACAGAACCAGGGGGCGCAGGTCTCTATTTGCACTGTCGATGCATCCTGCTATCTAGGCACGCAGTCAGGTGACGAATCTCAGAGGCGAAGAGCCATGTGAAAGCTTGATTCAGTAAGTTGCAAAATCCATTTTTATGGTCGAGTGGAAAACTAACACACATCAATCCAAATGTTCACTGAGCTCATGCTAAGTTATTCGGAGTGGAAACGTTCATCAGAGAACTAAAAGGGCTTCTCTCCGTTTGCTTCTCAGAAAATTGATGTGACTTCAGGCAGATTGTTGTGGTCATTTCCATTGTAGTAGTTAAAAGTAGAGACAAGTGTCAAGAGTGACACTTTGCATTTCCTGTCCTAACTATATATCCATATGGGAATGCATAGGAGCTTACTTCCTTTGTATTTTAAATTTAAGATGGGTTACGCTTTATGAATCTATAAAATAAGGTTTGTGATACTGAGCACTGAGCTTTTCCCAACCATTGCCATGTGGTCGAGGGCAGCCAGGGGGTCAGGTCAGGACATCTGGTTCTTTTTTCCCTGTACAATATTTTTGTGTAGAGAGTGTGGAGTATGTTTAAGGGGATTAAAATGTTTAAGGCGCTGACTCTAAATAGATTATTATTTTTATCACCATTATTGACTTTGAGGGAAAAGAAGCCCATGTATGAAATTAATTCTATGGTCATATGGTAAATTTACCTTTACTTTAGGTCAGATCCCTGGCAGAGAAGGCATTTGAAAAAAGATATTTTTGGAAAAAGCTTGTCCTGAAATGTGTTTCCTATTTAAAATATTTTCAATTCTATCTTAATATGCTAGGAAGGAGGGGAATTAGCCTGTTGGCTTTTTTTTTCTCTCTCTCTCTAATAGCTCCCTCACCCCCACAGCTAATCTGTCATCAAATTCTGTGAGTCCTTCCTTTAAAACATCTTCCCACATCTGGCCCACAGCCACTGCTCCAGCACAACGATTGCATCACACACGGATCAGTACAACAGCCTCTTATCTGGTCCGCCTGCCTCCATTTCCCTCTTCCGTCCACCAGTGCAGACTGAGCTTCCTAAAACTCTGATTCCATCAAAGCATTTCTGAGCTGAGAACTGCGACATGGACCCTCATTACTCACAGAATGAAGTTCACATGACATGCTGGCCATCTGTTCCTTGGTCCCAACTTTCTGACGGTGTCTTCCACCAAATTCTTACAGCAATACAAGCCAAACCTCCTCTTCCCTGCAGCCCAAGTGGCCATTTCCACTCTCCCACTACTCCCCACACCAGCCGCGTCCCCACCGCCCCATCGTGCTTCCTGGTCTCTTCTCTTACCCCAACCACTCTACATTTCGAGCTTGTCTGCAAAATGAGGGTCTGCCCTCTTGTGCTCTGTTCCTTTGGGTTCTGTGTTTGTGAGACTGCGTAGAACACACAGCACCTCTCTAACCTCATCCTTCAAAAATGTCAGCTTAAACCCCATCTCTTCCGAGAAGCCGCCCCTGATTACCACATCTCCCAGTGATGTTTTCCTTCCCTTGAAGCCAACCTTTCTTTATGTGTGGGTTGCACGAGCACAATCGCCTTGTTTTTTTATCTTGTTTCCTACTTTGCCATTTTACCACCTGACTCCTCAGGTAGGGTGAGTCCTCCTAAGACAGGGACGGCCTGGTCTACTTTTATTTCCCACAAAAGACACTAATAATTGTGTGTTGACTAGTTCACGGGGACATTCAAAGAGCCAAGGTAATTTTCTCTCTGGTTACCCCACTTTAGAGGTGTTTGCCAGCTCTAAGAGCCTTCTCCACCCATGAGAGAGAAGAAAAACAAAATGATGACACTTACGTGGTTGTATTTTAGGGTAGCTTAGAAAAAATTCCACCTAAACAGAATGTGAAATTGTTGCCCCAAATTAAGTTTGAGTATTACAATGACAAATCTCCATCTATTTCAGCTTTCTGTAACTACAGTAGAAATTACATCTATCCATCTATGGTATAAAATTTCAACTATGATTTTGAAAGCAGGAGGCTACTGCCCTCAGTTTCGACAGACTTGTGTTCTAAGCCAGGGACCACCTCTCAGTAGCTGAGTGGCCTTGGACAGGTGACTTGCCTGTCAGCTCCCTCCTCTGTAGAACAGAGGCAGAAATACTTATCTTGGGGATGTTGTGGAAAAAACGCATTAAGTGCTGGCACACGTGCAATACAGGGAGAGAAGAGAGGTTGGTAGGCGCGTACACAGATCTAGATCCAGGATGCAGGAATGTGTTCGTCTCAGGTATGGTAGTCACTGATTTTATATATTTATGGTATGTCTGTAGCCTTTTCTGCCACCAAAGGTGGGGGGTGAGGGGAAGAAAGATCAAGAAAGTAAGATTGGTGGAGGTGGGGAGAGATGGAGAGGGAAGTAGGAGAGGGTGACAGAGCGGGTGGCTGTTTTTGGCATTAGGAGTTTGGAGCAACTGAGTTAATGGATCTGTGGGGACAATGGTGACCGTTGAATACACTTTGCAGGGAGGAGCAGAGTCCTGGGTCCTGCATTAAGGGATAATAAAGAGAGGCACTGAGCTGCAGCCCTGGAAGAACAAAGAGTCTGAGCGGTGGACCCCAGCAGGGAGTTGAATCACCAAAGGGTCATGTGCTCCTCTTCCTTCCTTCTGGCCCACTATTTAGAAAGAAATAATAACTTGGCAAAACATAGTAGGAGTCGGGTCAAGCTCCCAGAAGTAATTGGTAAAGCGAGATACCATTTAGACAAAACAAGAGGCCTGGACCTCTGCTGTCCTTCACCTCCAAACCAAATTTCACAAAATGCTGGAAGCAATCAGCCTGAGCTCTGTTCCCTTTCCAAATTCTGCACCCACCATCAAACATGGAGCCTTCTCTCTGTGTCTCCTCCCCAGAAAGGCAGCTCGCTGAGAAATTATCTAACGAAGCACTGAATGCCACCTCCCAAACATATCCATGGACACTGGTCATTCCATTTCAGTTTTCATCCATCAGAGGATATTCTTTCCTATCCTGATCATCTGGTACGCACCTGCCCCAGGCCGGGGAGAGGAAGAAAACTGGAACTCCTCTAGGATAAATGGCAAGGCAGTATCTCTGGGGGATCCCTCCCTGTCTCCAGCAAACATGTGCATAGAACTTTCATTAACAGTTATGTTGCCTGACTTCATCTCAGCTGCCACAGTTAAACGAGGCTCTCTCTGCCCCCAAAGTATATGATCTTTGTACTACTGCACAATGTGTTAAACCTTGTTAATTTAAAACAAAAATGGAACTCTCTACTTCACCTTCAAAGATAGAACTTTTTCTTATACTCTGATTTTCTTTGTAAGCCCAGAGCTACAAATCTGTGAGACCTATTTCTACATGTTTTAAAATGTGAATCCCAGGAACTTGGATATGCCACTATTTAACTAGAGTGGGTGAGCCTGATGTTAAATTGCTATGCTGAATAAATGAACAGACACATTGTGTTTTTGGTTAGAAAGAGAAAGGAAGGAAGGAAGGAAGGAAGGAAGGAAGGAAGGAAGGAAGGAAGGAAGGAAGGAAGAGAGAGAAAAAAAGAGAAGAAAAAAGAAAATTCATTATAAGAGGTAAAGTGTCCCCAAAACTAATCTCCACATTTTGGGTGATACTAATCAAATGTTCACCCAAGGTTAGACGGCTGGTGGTGGGAACAGAGTTCAGGAACTGGCAAGAGCCCAGATGACTCTGCTTGAGTGTAAAATAAGGATTCTCAAGTTCATGTGGGTAATAAACTCATTTTTGTGAGAGAAGAGTACCATTAGTCAGATGGGGACTTGTTTTCTCCCATATAAAACTACCATCACGGCCTCTTCTGCTCCTGAGCTTCTGGCTCTGACATGGATTTTTACCTTCCTTCACATGTTTTGGCTTCTGTCATGTTCTCCTCAGTTTTCATCTATTTTGTTGTTGGTGGCATCGCCCAGATCTTCAGTTCAGCTACACATTGCTGTTCCTAGATACTAGTTCTGTTGCTACAATGAACTGAAACCCTGACTAGTTTTTAGGACTTTGTGTTACAGTTTTTCCCATCTGCGAATAAAGCTAATACTATATGAACTTTTTCACTTCATAAAAAACCTAAAATAAGTTTGTCTCGAGAACTCAAGAAAATCCTTCTGAATCCATTCCCTTGATGAAAGACGCCCCAAACATACCAGCCTAGGAGCTGCCCCAGTTTTGTGAGCAATACTAGAACACTCCTAATAAACAAAATAGAAATCTGAAGTACCCAGAGTTTTGTCTATTGTCCAGTTTTGTGGTGTGTTGTTATAGCTCAGGTATGTTGTCATGACACCTGCTATAGTAATTTAAAATCAAACTGAAGGTTAGACTCTTCTAAGATATCAGCCATACCAGAGTCACGGTGAGAAAAGATTAACTGCATGCCAAGTGTGCATTTATTAAATTAATTTAGAAGTGTGCACCTGTGGATATTATCTTCAAACTCATATCACTAATATGGCTTAGCACCACACTCACCTTTCTATAACACGTCCTCTGAATAGACTGCCCCCTTAACCTTCACCTGCCAATAATCAATCTTCCCCTGAAGAAAAGTTCTGAGTAAACAGATGTGCTTGGCGTTGCATCCAGATATTCTTGAAACTTCAGCTTTTAACTTTCGTGTATGAGAAGTGCATCCCAGCCAAGAGGCCCCTGCAGATCGTGTGATCCCTTTTTCCTCTTGAAAGCTTCATGCTGCTAAGGCAGAGAAGTGTTCTGAATACAGCAGATGAATAAAAGCGTAGGCGATGTCATATTTGTGATTTGAGACACCTAAAGTCTTCACATGTGTTATCACCATCTTTCTTATATAAAATATCTATATTTAGTAGAAGAGATTTGGGGGATATATTCAATCTCAAACAGCTTAAACTACTTTTTAGCAGTTGAGTTGATGCGCCTTCTAAATAGAACCGGAGCCAAAAGGAATAGGTTTAAGAAAGCTCCTTCAATTTACCAATTTGTTTATTCTACATGTATTTGAGAGTTTCCTGTGTATTTCTGTCCCAGTGTGGAGAGGAATACAAAATAATAAAGGATACCATCCTTGCCCTGAAGGAAAATCTAATTTAGCTGTGAGGGGAAGGCATGCACACAAGCAATTTAATAGTAATGCAAAGAATGTGGTGATTAAGTATCACTTGTTAAGTTCTAATTAAAAAAAAAAGGACGTCAACAGAGCCCCCTATTGGAGGAACGGGAACCTTAGCTAGGCAAGACTGGTCCAGATCCACAAGCAGATGTATCAGAGCAGTGAATCATCTCTATCCTTTACAAACTGTGTGGGGCCTATTGACTCTCTCTTTTATTGTTTCCTTCTCTATAAAATAGAGATATGGTTACCACAAAGGGTTGTTATAAAGGTTAAATGAGATGACAGTAAGATGCTTAACACAGGGTTTAGACCACAGTAAGCACTCCCATGGCTGTATCTTTCCAAGATGGCGGAAAGTTCCTTTTCTGCAAGGACTTAGACTTAAGCAAGTATGTCGTTTTCACATTAAGACACAGCATTTTTGAATCAGCATTTGCATAGATGCGCTTTGGGAATACAATGAAGGAGGGCACTAGACAAAGAGGAGAAGGAAGAAAGGAAGGGGAAGAGGGAGAAAAGAAGAGTGATAGAGGAAAAGAAGAGAGAAGAGCAGAGTGCGGTCCTCTGCTGCCTCCACTCTGTGTCTTCTTCTGTTTTAAGCATGTCATGTCAGAGATACATTAAGCTGGATTCTAGATGTGTCCTGACACATCAAGTACACAAGTTGAACCTTATAGTTAAATAGGTACCTTGGGGAGTTTAAGCAATCAGTTTTTCAAGAATGGAGGGAGAAAGAAATAGAAAGAGAGAAGAGAGAAAACAAGACAATTGGAACAACACAAAGACCAAAGACAAAAAAAAAAATGTTGCCTAGTCCCAGTGACCATGTTGAGAATGAAGAAAAGATGGGTGTAGGAAATATTATGAAGAAATAAATAACAGTATCAACAACTTGGTGATTGGTCAAAGAGAGGACAAGTGACCAGTGACAAAGGTGACACTGAAGTATCAAACCCAGAGAACAGGGGAATAGTGACACCACCTAAGAAAATGGGGGTGCTAGAAGTAGAATTTCATTTTGCAGCACTCTAAATTTCCAAAGGAACAATGGTCATTGTAGAGTAAATGTTTCTCCATTATCTATAAACTGATAAGTATGCCTGTGATAACTTGATAATACTTTATAATTTAAGCATGAAATCAATTGCCTGATCCTCAGTGATACATAAGCTAGAATGCACAACTGTGATTTTTCTTAATCACATATTCCTCCTTGGATAAAAAGGATCTTCTCTCAGGTTAAGAAAATGGTTGACCAAATAACAATTCTATTGTTCTTAAACTCTGGGGAAGTAATGAATTTTCAAGTCAGAGTAACACACTACCTCTGCAGAATACCTATAATTCTTTTCTTCCAACTAAGAAAATGCTGGTGGAGAAGGATATATAGTTAAAAGAGAGTCTGGAGGCAAGAAGAAATGAAACATTTGAGTTGCTTCTGTCCATAAACCTTTAAATTCTGCCTTAGAAGGGTTGGACAACCTTTTGCAGAATGTATGAATGACTTATTTTACAAAGGATATAGACACTTCCTTCTTCATTCACTATAAAGACAAATCATTCTTAATTTTGAGGTTTGGGAAAGGTTCCACCATTCCCCTGCTTTTCTTTCAATCCCTCTTACTTTGCCCTTTTATTTTATTTGTTTCAGCCATACTTCGTAATAAGATCCTCTTCAAAATAGTACGAGAGCCATGTTTTAGTCACTTCCTTATACTAAATCACTGAATAGTTTTCAGGATTAGGTGTAATTCTATTAGAAATAGAAGACTGTATTTGCCATTTCAAACTCTGGCACTAGATGTTGGGAGGCAGCATGATTGAAAGAATACACTACTTGAGTCAGCAAGATTTAGAATTAAAATCTAGTCTTATTACTAGAAATAAGTGGGAATAGCATTGACCTGTGGAGACTTGACAGCATTTTGGTTCCTCAAAAGAGACTTGGGTGATATTCAAGTTTTTAATGAAGACTTTGGCCTGTTTTATTTTACTCAACTGAGTTTTCTGAACCATGTTCCCTGGTTCCTATGGGAGAAATGCCAGCCTAAGTAACAGCACCTGTAATCCATTTCTCATTCAGGGTTGCCATGCATGATGGTCTAATTGGTATGAGCCAGTTTATGTTTGAAAGCTATTAATGGCTAATGATTTAATTGGTACTTCATGAGACATCCAGCTTAATGAACCAAGGGGAAAAGATGTAACACACAAGTGCCACAGTGAGATCAATACACGTCATCTGCTGCAAGCACAAAAGTTGGGCTAAGCTGCCAAGCTTAATACCAGGTCAGAGCTCTTCATCTGGTGTCCCCTAGGTCAATGGGCTAGTGTGCTTGCATGGAGATTGGGGTCTGGAACATGGGCTGCTATTCCTAAACTTCTTAATTTCAGACCATCTAAATTCTGATTTTGATTCAGGATTCTACTCTTACATGTTCCACTTTCAGACCTGCCTCAGAGGGACAAAGACATCTTGTATAGAGAGGTATGGTCCCTGTTTAAAAAAAAAAAAAAGAAGAAGAAGAAAGAAAATGTCAATGTTGTCAAAATATATTCTGTCAGAGTCACTCTTTTGACACACCAAAGATAAAAAACAGAGAGAAATATCCTATATTGTGCTTCATGTATAGCAATTGTTATTTTCATCAGCCATTTTGCTTTCTGTTGTTGATCTACCATTTTGATCAACCACTATGGTAATCTCCAAAGTGGAATTGGAGGTGTTCCTACAACTGCTTCTTCGGTTGTTATAACCCCTTTGGAAGCCTAGAATGTACCACTGGACTGCCTCTTTGTTCAGGTAAATCATATTTCATGCTGAGCAAATAATAAATTTAAATGTTGCTAGCAATGAAGTAAAATTCACTGAATAATGGCAGTAGTATTACAATTAGGACAAAGGCAGGGTGGTGCAGTGGAAACACATTGGAAACCTGGATTCTAGAACCTGGCTACCACTAGCAGTGTAATGCGGAGCACATCAGTTAACCTTTAGGGAGTATGCTCCTTTGCCTTTATTTTGTCCCCCCGCCTTACATTGTTCTCTGCTACTGGCAAAGTCTGCCATTCCTTAAAACAGGCCTAAATAAGTAAAACATTCTCCTTGAAATTAGAAGGCATGGTGGGGAGGGGCAAAGAACTTCAATGCTGCATCACCTTATGCTTCTAAATTGAGCTCTGTTCTTTATCTCTTTCTTATTCTTACTCAACTTACGTACCACTGTTAAACTAACCTTCCTTTTGCGCAGTTTCACCATGTCATGCTATTACCCTAAAACAGCCATCTCTCCGCTTTCTACAGCACCCAGTCTAAATAAGATATCAGCATTCAAGGACGTGCATAATCTTTCCCACTGTAACCACCCCACTTTCCACACACACTTTTGCTCTTCATTAAGCTGATGCAGCATCTCCTAAATTTATGTCACCTATTTCTACTCCTAAGCATTTGCTCCTACTGTTTTCCGGGCTGGCAATGTCCTCTCCTCATGCTTCCAAATGTCCAAATTTCACCCATTCTTGAAGAAAAATCACCCCCATTCTCTCCATGGAACTTTCTTTTCCTAACTATTCCAATGATAGACTATTTCTTCTCATAGGTGCTCTCTCACCACTTAAAATCTTGTCATGTAATATTAGCTCTTAATTAGGTAAAATTTTGCATTAATTGTTACTCTTCATAGATTTTTTTAAGGACAATGGGGATAGAAAATTGCATTTTGGTTATTGAGAAATCTTCACACACTAATCAGCAACAAATGCACAGCTATGCTAGGCAATTCTCTATCTTACCTGTTGGTTCTATGGCTTAAATGTTTTTCCATCTTCTGCCCACATCACTTTGCAGGGCTGCCTTTGAGCAGCTGGATTCCATCCAGAAACAGATTCAAATAGACAATAGGCCAACTCGAATTCCCATCTTCCGTGATTAGTGGTGAAATTGTATAGCTGGTGACACCCACATGTCAGCCACCCAGGATTCTATGTTATCAATTAATTTCTGTTGAGAACTGAACTGAGGAGTTGGTGACATTTCTGTTTTTAAGGACGTGTAAAACTATGGCTAGACGAGCATTTCAGAGATAGTGACAGACATGCAGACTTGTGCCATCTGAATCAATATATCCACTATCTGCTGCATAGCATAAATTAAAATGCCCTATAAGGCCCATAGTAAATCGTACTGTTTCCCTCTCTCTCTCTCTCTCTCTCTCTCTCTCTCTCTCTCTCTCTCTCTCTTTCTCTCTCTCTCTCTCTCTCTCTATTTTACAGTAGGATTTGATTGTAAAAATTCTTTGGCTAAGGAGTTGAATTCTCAGTTGCAGGACAATTAGCCAGCCAGATGACAGGCTTTAACTTACACAAAAGAAAAAGGAAATTAACACACATTCTGTCAAAGATCTTTGTTCTTGTAGTTTTAAAAAATGATTTAGAGTCAGGGATAGATTTTCCAGGAAAAATATAAAACATTATAGAAATAAAGAATGTTAGAGGTGTACCTTAGAGGTCATCTAAGTAAAATCCCTCACTTTACATCTGAGGAAACTGAGGTGTAGGGGATATTCAGAGACCTGACTAAAGTCACAAATATCATTCTTACCAGAGAAGCTTCTACAAGCTAGGCTTCATCAAGAAGTGCATGCCAATGAAAATCTACCAGGACCAAAGGGAGTTCATGGGTGTATTGTGCATTAGGATCTAACAAGATTGTGAAGGTATGAGCCCAGTTTTGTTTGTGACCATGAACCTTCTTGCTGAGTGCTGTGATGAATAATCAGGTACTATAGAGAATTCTTGGAACTGGAACAAATACCAGAAAAAGGATTTTTTGGATATATTCCTTGCAAAAAATACATTCTAACACAAATGGATTAGAAGCTCTCTTGCTACAGATGATCTGAAAGTTAGGTAGCGTTAGTATAGAGAACTTCCTTTGTAGAAAAAGGCGTATTCTAACCTACGCTAAAAGGATCCTACTCAAATGATGATGACAATAGTAATCCTTATCCCTTCAAAACATCATTTCTTGAGCTAAATCACTGGAATTTATATGCAAATATTTCTGCACCCCATAAAGCTGAATCTGAGTGTAGACAAGCCCTAGTCTAAAGAGTTAGTGAGTGGAGGAATCAGTGTTAGAACTCATGTCTTCTAACTCCTCTTTCACTGCTCTGTGCTTCAAGCAATTCAAAATATATCACATTTTCTCAATATTGGGGAAAACTATAGCATTAGAACAGTTGAGCCTTTCCTCCGAAACATCACCTCATTGAGAAATAAACATTTGAAATTCTTACCCGGGTACTGGGATTTTCCCAAGAGAAATCTAAAGAGCAATATTCTTCATAGCTTAATAAATGACACGAGTGTATATTCCATCATATATTTGTATAAGTTATGTTTAAAATTGATTTATTTATAAAGGAAGTAAAATCAATCATTATTGAATTATAAATGTATTTCTTAGTCATTAACTTATATTTTTGTGTTGTATTATAAAGAATAACAATTTAATAAGTCAAAATAAAAGATTAATTTAGAATGCTTAAGTGTGGCTTTGACTTTTTGAAAAATAGTTTTGTTTCCAAAACATGTTCTAGATTTCCTTTTGTTGTTGGTTGTATCTAAAGGAAGCCATTATGATTTTTAGGGCAGTGAAAGAAATAGTGACCAGAAAAGCAGTATTTTTATAAATATTTGCAAGTTATTGGTCCTATTTCACTCCACTGGAGAAATGTGGTTGCAAATCTGGTTGGAATTATAAAGAAATCAAACTTCCCAGTGTTACAACTTCTGATGAAAGGAAGAATTCCACAGAGAATGCAAAGATAATGGGGCAGAATAATGACCTGTTTGTCACGTAGCTAAACCAGATTACAGTGAACGCTGAAAAGGGATTCTCTGAAAAATTATTTCTTTGGTTCATGCAAACACTTAGTTTCATACTATTCTCGACTAAGCCTGTATATTGAACTTTTCTGTAAAATATGCTTTCCTTTTTTCTATTTGTATTCCAGCTGTTGTCTATAATGAAAATAAAGCAAGTCGTGTTTTCTACTTATAGGGAGGACACAAAGAAATAAAGCTGAGCTCTTACTAAATTCTTTAGAGCTCTATGGTTCTGCCATTGAGCAGCAAATGCCCGTGAGTTTCTCTGACCTTTTCTCAAACATGCTCATAATACGCACCAAAAATACCACACAAAATGGCAAACCTTTAAAGTAAAAAAACAGCATAAAGATTCAAGTGTTTGCAGGAGGAATAGAATTCAAAAGTTAGGTTGCAAAGTGTGAGAGCATCTTTGTTGTTTCTCTTACTCATCACAGAGATTCTTGAGGTAGCTCTAGTCTTCAGCTTGTTACAGACATACACAATGGACTTTGTCAGTTTGTACTCTACTGCACTTACAAGTTGTAAGTCCTCTGAAGTTTTATGTAATTGGATTGTTCCCAGTTTAGGAAATAAACATCCTTTGATTTTATATAACAACATATACTTTTCCAAAGTGCTTTCTTTTTTTAAGTTTATTTATTTATCTTGTCAGAGAGAGAGTGAGAGCAAGAGCGAGAGCGGGAGAGAGAGAGAGAGAGAGAGAGAGAGAGAGAGAGAGAGAGAGAGAACGGGAACAGGAGAGGGGTACAGAGAGAAGGAGAGAGAGAATCCCAAGCAGGTCCAGATTCACAGTGCAGCCCAATGCAGGGCTTGACCTTACAAACCGTGACATTTTTTCCTGAACTGAAGTAGGATGTTTAACTGACTGAGCCATCCAGGCATCACAAAACGTGCTTTCAAACATATATTTGATTTCAACAACTCTATGGGACATGCCACACACCTACATATCTGTGCCCCTTTTAAAGAAAAAGAAACAGAGCCACATTCTTAGGTAATATATATTGAGAAATATTTAGGGATATAAGACCATGATGTATGTAAGTTACTCTCATCAAATTCAAGGGGGAAAAAAAAATATATATATATATTTCAGTGGGGGGGCAGACAGCAAGTGAGCAATTGATAAAGGAATTGGGGCAAATTGTTAACAATAGAGGAATCTGAGTAAATTATCTTGCAACTTTTCTATAAGTTAGCTCAAGTCTCCAGGCCTCAGTTTTTTTGTAATTATTTTCAAATTACTTTTTACAAATTTTTATTTACAAACATTTTTTAAAAGATACAGAGACACAGAGGAGTTAAATAATCCACATACACAAATAGAGCTGATCAGAGGCAAAATAAAGAATGGAATCCAGGTCTTCTGTTTCTCCACACTTCTCACAAACCTATAATTTATTTCTATATAAATTGAAAAATAATTTCTACCTAACATATTTATAAACCACAACCACACCTTTCTCCAATCAATCACCAGTAATCAGTACCATAGCCCAGGAAACTTATTATTATATTACCCATTACAAATCATTTTGACAATTCTACTTTATTTGGTCCTCATAACTCCTTGAATGAAGTAGATAACACAGGCTGTATTGGACCCATTTCACAGATTAAGAAACAGGCTAATAAGGAAACGTATCACTATTATTCATAGCTACTAAATGGCACAGCTTTATATTCTATAGCCAGATACTCAAGTCCTCAAATTCCAGAACCACTACTCTTTCTATTACATCCTCTTGACATTACAATGCCTTTTCATTCCCCTAATGACCATATCTAAAACTTCTTAGACTCACCTTGTATTTAGCAATAGAAAACAAAAACAAAGACAAAGAAAAACAGTCTCTTAAAGAACAAAACCATATGACTGAAAAAGATGCCTATGTTTTATTTACTAATATAATGTATAGTAACAGCTAAGATTTCTTAAGTACCTACCTGCCATGTACAAGTGAGTGCTTTATATACATTATCTAATTTAATTTTTTCAACGACTCTATGACCCGGAGTCCACGCCACGCAAACAGTGAAATGGGATCTGAGAGCTTGACTAACTGGAGCGGTATGGTTGGCTGAGAGAGATCAAATCAGCAGCTGGAGTACTGCAGACCCCCATCATTAATAACATTGTCTTTACTCCACATGTCCATTTTTTTCTTTAAGCTCAGTTGATTTATATTTTAACCAATTTCTTTATCATCTATCAGTAATTTTTTAAGTCTGTGAGAGACAGAATTCTTTCCAAGAACATAGTTTATATGGAAAAGCAAATGTATGAAAAAGCAGGTACCACATCTTATTTATGTGAGCACACACATTAAGCATTGAATCAATGTTTGTTAAATGAATAAATGATGTTTGGAGCTCTCTAAAAAGCTTTTAAGATGTCATGATCTAAAGAGTTAAACAAAAGAACTAAAAATTCAATTGGTCCAATTTGCCAAACCTTGGGTTATAGCAAAGCACACCTTTTAAAAGCCAGAAAAAAAGAAATAATAACAGAAAACAAATTTCACTCTTTTAAAAAGCCTCCCCTGGAACTTTGAAGTGCTTTGTCGATAATCTGACATGCGGCTTTTTACCATCTGGATAACTTTTAGATTATCATCTCGTGTCTGTATGAGAAGGGGATGCCTGGGCTCACTGCTAATTGAACTTTATGATTTTTCTCTTTGCTATAACTAGGTGGGGGGAAAAAAGGGTGAACACAGCTGTCTTTCTAAGGTGCCTTCAGAGGCGCCCACTGAGCAATGATACAGGAAAAGACCCGGAGGAGAAAAAGGGAATTCAAGATAGGCAGCGGGATATTCAACATACTTTTTTCCCTCTCTTCTTCCAGCCCACGCTTTCGGCCACCCCTTTTGTGATTTCTTCCCATTCCAAAGGTTTCAATAATACTCATCGGTGTACATTACTCCTCAAATAAGAATGGTTAGCTGAGCTGAGAGGACAACATTCACCTTCCTCCTTCCTCTATTAGTAATCCAACCCCTGTCCTGGCCCCGCACACAAGCGCAGCACCCAGACACCTTCCGTGCACAACTTAACTTTACTGGAATGTAAGGAAATTTCAGGGTAAAAACCGCATAAATGGAAATCAGTCACATATCAGGTCTCAGGTTACTCAACTTGGCATGAGTTTAAAGCATAAAGCAATTCCTTTCGGGAACTGCCCATTATCACTCCCTCTGCTGTCCATCACCCTTGCCTCAGGCTCTGGCTCTTAGCCTCCATTCTTACTAATGCACCTGCCAGTCCCAGACGCGTACCTGCATATTCTGCAGGACGAGGCTTTTTGCTGTCTCGGTCTCCGAACGTCCTCTACCCAGCATCTCCCAAAGAGTGCAGACTCTGCACTCAGCCGTGTCCAGGGCTCTGTCCCACATGCCTCCTGCCTTTTCTTCCATCTTCTCAGCCCGATCTGCACCCCTGCGCTTTGCCCCAGTTCCTCTCTCTGGCATATATGTTTTTTGCATATGCAATTTATTCCTCCGCCTGTTCACAAAAAGACTGAAGGGGATAATCTGAATTTGGCACATACTGAATTTCTTGGATGATGTTCCCTCTGTTCATATTTTCTATGTCTCTCTAACCCACTGTTTTCTAGCAAAAGCTTTTTTAGGATTTCTAACATAAACCCTAACTCCCTGAGTTTACCTAATCCTCTGAATTCAAACTGTTTGTTCCCCAGGCTGAAGTCACAACAATAACATTTGTGTTATTATTAAGGATTACCAATCACTGCCTTTTTAAAGAGGCCTCTATTGTTTTCCTATACATCATAATTAAATAATCATATTTAAACACAGAAACTTAGGCAACTATTGACAGGGTCACCCTTTCACTAATACTTACTGAAAAAAGGAATATATTTTTTACTCATGCAGGGCAAATAATACTGAACTCACACTTAGGACATGAACTCCCAAAAGATTCTTAGAAAAAGGAGGAGGGGTGCCTGGATGACTCAAGTGGTTAAGCACCTGACTCTTGGTTTCAGCTCCAGTCACAGTCTCTTGATTCATGAGTTTGAGCCCTGAATTGGGCTCTGTGCTAACAGTGTGGAGCCTACTTGGGATTCTCTCTCTCTCTACCTCTCTCTCTCTGTCCCTCCCCTTCTTGTACTCGATCACGAGCATGCATGCGTGCTCTCTCTCTCTCTCAAAATAAATAAAATTTTTAAAAAAGAAAAAGGAGGAGAAACTGAATGATAACAGAGTACTTAGCATGTGATAGACACCGCTATCCACATTCAGACTTTGTTATTCCTATATTAGCCATTCCAATTATAAGTAAAGAACTAGAAAATTTTACACACCTGTAGAGCTAGGAATTGGACCCAAGTCTCCAAAAATCAATTCTGTCTCTCAAAAGGAAGTTCTATATAAATGCTAAACAGTAAAACTGGGTCATTAATTATGTGAAAGCAGTTTACATTTTTCCGCAATTTACACTCCCCCCTCCCCCAACTAATTAAATCTCAAATGCTGGTAAAGAGCTTCTTCCCACAATTTGCTAGGTTTTGTTTGTTTGTTTTTTGGTTGGTAGAAAGCTAGATGAAGTTTTACTGCGAAACTGGCGAGGAAGAGAAGACTGGACTTCCAATAAAAACTTATTAACTGGTGTGGCACATGGTGCCTATTACTAGTGGAACAAGTCCTGCAGAATACAGACTGGTCTGTACATTGTTTTGCTAAGGGCTGGCTGAGGGGCTCATCTCTTAGACTCATCCCGTGGGCTCATCCCCAAGCCAGCCATGAGCGGATGGCATCGACCCTTCGGGAAAGCACAACTGGTGATTTCAAATCTAGGGCAACACCACGCACATGCTGCTCAATGTTTTCTGTAAGGCTTTATTGCTGTTCCTGAGAAGCAAGACACATACATGCTTACTTAATGTGTTTTCCTTTGATTTACATGTCCTGGCTTCTTAAATCATTTCCAGAAGTCCTGAGGAAATGTGACATAAATGTGTTATCTTTTCCTCCAACAGAATGTCAGATTACTTCTTGAAAGATCCTTTCCAAATGCTTTAGTTCAAACCAATTTTAACAAACTCGAATATATACACCATAATTAGGAAGCCAATTTATTCAGTTAATTTGCATCAGTCTAAATAATTTTTCCTGACAGGTGACTTCCGTTCTAAGTACCAAGTACTTTTTAATCCCAGTCAGGTTATTGCTAAGGATAAATGATTTCACATTTCTCATAAAGATGCCAGTCATTAAGAATATTAACGCAAATTCCTTCCCCTTGAATAGAAATGAGCTGTTATGTTAGCAATGTTGCTGCATCAGCTTTTCTATTGTCAAATACAACAAATGATGAGAAAATCAATTTACTCTTTAGAATTAGTCAAGTGAGGAATCCTTTGAAGTGGGGGTGCCAGGTTTGCCTGGGTTCCATAATCACATAAAAGTGGGTACGCTCTATATGTTGGTACAATGTTGTGAAGTTTAATGAGGACTATTTGCTGCCGTAGACCTTCCAGACAGAATCTATCTCTGAAAAAGAATTCCCCACTCCTAAAATAGAGGTTTGATGAGCAGCAGATGTGGGTTAAATGAACCCTTGTTCAACTGAACTAAGAATATATTTTGATTTGTATGAGGCACAGGCCAGAAAAGGGGGTGTGATGATTTAGCACAGCCTCAGCATTGAGGTCAGCTGTGGAGTTCGACTATATTTATTTGCTCCATAAAGTGTCTCTTGTAAGGCAGCATGCAAATAAGCTCTTCATTAATACTTCCTAATAGCCAGAGGAGACCATACATGCTGCTTAGGGAACAACTCACAGTTTTACTTTGTAGTCAAAGAATGTGTGGAGGAAAGAAAGTCAATGGGGGTAGCCTAACCTTTGCAGTGATCTGTGCCCTGGCAATGATTTGCAAGTTCCACAATATTGTTTCTCCACCCATAAAGGGAAGATTAGATCGTTGCTCAAGAATGACAAGCATTTAATATTTGGAAATGACTAAATAATGAAGTGCCTGGATTCTATAGAAATGCTGAAGAGAAAAGAAGATTAATTTCAAACCAAAATCTAGTACGAACATGACCTTCCTATTGTAAAACTCATAAATAGGAAAAGAAATTACATCTAAAGCTTTGTTTCTAGGACTCAGAATTTGGAAATATATTAATATTGGAATGTTTCAGATGGAGAAAAAAGATCTGTTTATTATAATCTCTTGGTCTGTGGAGATGAGAAAAATTCTTTCTGCTACATTTTACAGAAAGAATGCAGTTAGTAGAGATTTAAATGACAGGAATGGAAGGGTCATCATTTTATTCTTGTGCCTTTAGGCAGGGCTAAAGTTAAGTCACCTCAGGAAAGAGAACAATGCTGTTACTCCCAAAATCTCCAGGTGAGAATGATAAAAATTAAAAAGAGCAGATGGGAAGGCTCTGGGGCCTCAAAATTAATAAAGGTCAGTTCTGGCTGACATAATTTCTGTTAAAACTCATTCCTATTTGCAAATAGCCTCATACTTAGCAAAACTCCAAAGGATGTGATTAGTTGGCACTAGTTCTCTGCAAAATTCCATTTAGTATTAGTGTTCATGTCTGGTCATTGTTTTGTTCACCTCTTCTTCACCCCCTTAATAAGGGAAGTCCTGCCCTAAGGGTCTAGAATGACCAGATACAGGATGTCTGACACGGCCCATGTGGGGGGAACGATGGTTTGTCAGTCACATATGCTAAGAGCCCGGGACAGGAGGACGCTACGTGCCTGCACAGCCAGGCAGAGGTTGCATTTGGGACCACAGGGAACCAGAAAAGGCTGTGGGGGGCCGGCGGGGGCAGGCTTTGTAGTAACAAGAGGATAAAGTGTACCTTGAGTCCCAGGGTGGGATATGGTTGGCTTGTTTCAATGACTGTGTGGTCTGGCAGGGAAGTGAAACGGATCAGGTTGAGGACCAGGTGGAGTGCAGCTGGAGCAGCTGGGAAGGAGCTGGCCAGGTGGGGATATTTGGCCCCTCTGACCAAAATGTCTCACCACACATACCGTGGTCTCATGTAAAAAGAATTGCTTTTTAAAAATTTTTTATGTTTATTTTTTGCGAGAGAGAGAGAGCGAGAGAGAGAGAGCATGCACGTGCATAAGCTGGGGATGGGCAGAGAGAGAGAGGGAGAGAAAGAATTCCAAGCAGGCTCTGTGCCCTCAGCACAGAATCCGACATGAGGCTTGAACCTACGAACCGTGAGATGGTGATCTGAGTCAAAACCAAGAGTTGGACACTTAACCAGTCACCCAAGTACCCCAAAAAGAGTTGCTTTTGACTGGGTTGATAACTATGGGGCTAGAAACAGTTTTCTAAAGAGAGTATCCCCAAGCCATGCCTATATAATTAAGAGATGATTTATGCAGAAGTATCCTTTGCTACTCACTTTGATTTGAATGAAAAGGGGAAGAGGGTCCTAAACCATCCAGACAAATTATGTATTTAATTCCTCACTTGATTTTAATTTGTCACAAGGTGAATATTGACTAACTTTAGACTTACAGCCAATGGCTGAAAATGATCTAGCTCGCTGAAGTGAAGGCGTTTCTGCCTTCCATTTTTCATGAAGAATTCTGTCAGGAAAGATAGTCAGGTTGGACTATCTCTCACTTTCTCTGCTGTTTAACAAAAGATAAAGGATACAAGGAGGCCAGTAGTTTCAGAAAGAGTTTGGACATCTGAAGTTAATGCTGGGCCCGTTAAAAAATAGAATCTCTCTGGACCCCAAGTTCTGGACTTTTTCATGAGGAAGTTAAACTAGATCAAGAGGGCTTTTTGTTGTTGTTAGTTTATTGTTTATTTTTGAGAGAGACATCGCAAGTGGGGGAGGGTGAGAGAGAGACGAACAGAGGATCCCAGGCAGGCTCCGTGCTGCCTGCACAGAACCCAAAGCAGGGCTTGAACCCACAAAACTCTGAGATCATGACCTGAGCTGAAACCAAGAGTCAGACTTTTTTGTCTTTAATTTTTTTTAAATGCTTATTTAGTTTTGATAGAGAGGGACAGAGCATGAGCCAGGGAGGGGCAGAGAGAGAGGGAGACACAGAATCTGAAGCAGGCTCCAGCTCTGAGCTGTCAGCGCAGAGCCCAACACAGGGCTCAAACTCATGAACCACAAGATCATGACCTGAGCTGAAGTCGGACACTTAACAGACTGAGTCACCTTGGCGCCCCTAGATCAATAGTTTTAAATGATTCTTAGTAGCAAAATGCTTGTTTCAAACAAAACTTAAAGTCACTCTATAAAATAGAGAGAAATGAATCTTTGTTTGAATCCACTGATAGCCCCAAGCCCTAATGACCTGGCCTCCCCTCACATTTCCTCTTTCCCAATTCTTCCCCAAAGATTCCTAAAGCACTTCCTGGAGAGCCCAGTGTTCCTTAGAACCCAGTTTGAAAACCAGCAGATAAGATCCTGTCTAAGGTTCCTCCCAGCTTTCAGACGAATGGAAAAATTGTAGGCTGGATTGTCAGATAGACGTGGGTTCAAATCCTCATTCTGTCACTTCCTGAGCTGAGTTACCAGTTTCTCCATCTACAAAGTGAAGATAAAAATTGTTCTGTTTTAGGATAATTGCTGCCTTAAGAATGAGTGTGAAGCATCTAGCCAGTGCCTGGAACCTAGTAGGGCCTCGCAAATGGGAGCTTTAATAAACATTATGACTCTGACTTGAGCAGGGCAAAATGAGGAAAGATCCTACACTTGAACTACTAAATCGCCACGAGCCTTCTGTCATCCCTGAAGCCAAAACCTCAAGAAGTTGAGGCAAACATTTCTCTTTAGAACCTGAATTGGTTTTCATTGTTCCCAATTAGTGGAGGCGGGAAAATTCTTCTAATTGACTGAACATTTTGTGTGGACTGGAGAGCGTGTACTGTGCAGACACACCCCGAGTCTCTTAAATGACACGGTGGTCGATCCAACCACCACAGATGGAATTCAAAGCACGTTGCCTTCACCGAAGAATATGAGGGGAGATGTCATAAGAACACTTTAGTGCTAAGCCAAAGAAAATCAGGACCTGACAGCTCACGGTCTATATTTCACCTGTATCAGAAAACAATCCACCAGGGAGCTGTTGTTCGTTTGTGCAATTGCTGTTGTGATAGCCCGCGGTTCTTTCGCTGGTGGAGTAGTTCCCCCTGTAAAATGCATCCCAGAAGTCTGATTTCTGAAAATCTCACCTTTGGGGAATTTTCCTGGCATTCTATTAAGTAAGCTCCACTTTATAGGCCCTCTAAATGTAGTAGCAGAGGCCCAGTGGATGCCCGCCCTCCTGTTACACTCACAAACTTACACCTGAGAGGAGGCTGACTCTTGTAAAGTTTGGACGCCCCTTTCCACGTTTTATAAAGCTTTCCTTAAAAAAAAAAAAAGGCTATCCACAAGCCCCTCTAAGTCCAATGCCCAGGTTCACCATCAATATTTCTCCACCATGGGCAGCATTCACCTGAGCCCATGGACGTTATGGGGGGCGGGGGGGGGGGGGGCTTTCGCTCCAAGACTGATGGCCCCGGTAAGAGCAAGTGGGCTGTCAGTTAAATTCAGTGAACATTCATCAAGTTCCTGCTCTACAACAGGCCCCGTCCCCTAGGCCATCCTGGGGAACCACAGAAGGCTCCAAAACCTATAGGGAGGCAGAGGGCCGGTGAGGAATTACAACAGACGCGGACCAAAGAGGAGAAATTTGGGAAGGATTCTGTGGGGAAGTTGGGATTTAACTAAGCCTTGAAGGAAATGGGAGTGCAGACATTCCAGGCTGAGGAGGAGGATGTGAGTAAGGCTAGGAAGTGAAGGAACTGAGGGGCCATCTTTAGAGTATGATTCATACTCTAATGTGCTGGGGTAGGTGAGGCCTGGAGGGCTGGGAAGTTGGTCAGGAGTGCGGAGACAAATAAATGGAAGTTCTGAGGAGTTGGGGAGATGAGGAGTAGTGCCGGGCACAGGGCAGGATAAAAAGAATTTTAAAAAATTTTTAAAGAAGGTAGCAAGTTGGGGACGGAGAGTCAGCAAGGAAGATGGATGCTCAGAGTGAATCAGAAAACTTTCTCAGACCCAACTCCGGGGTGGGGGAGGGGGGTACGGGAAAGAACCCTCAGGCTCTGAGGCTCAGGCTCCCACAGAGAAAATTTTGAAAAACAACAAAAACAAAAAAACACGAGCCCCCTAGAGATTGCAACTCGGGGATTCAAGTAGAGCGTTCAGCCCCGGCGCAGGGAGCTCCCTGCAAGCCTTCGCTGGGAAAACACGAGACCGGGAATTAGGAGAAGCAGCAGCAACACCTGGCCTGAGTCTAAGAAACATCAGTGTTTACTAAGCACTTGGTCTCTGGAACGCCCGCCTCTCCACACACCACATCTTCCGGGCGCGCGGGGTCCCGCCCGGGCGGCTACCCGGCCGGCGCGCGGGGCGGGGAGCCGGCCGCTGCAGCTCCCGGGCTGTGTGCCGCGGTTTGCATACACATATTGAATTGCCTTTTTTTTTTTTTCCCCCAGTCAGTTCAGCAGTGTCCCGAAATTCACCCCCAGTGTAACTTCTGCCTCTGCTCCTCCTCTTCTTGGAACTGCCTTTTGTTTGTCTGGCAGCCTTGGTTCTATGGGGGTGTGCGATGATAATAATACGCGGGCTTATATAACCCTCTTCATCTTGCAAGCACTTCGCAGACAGTCCCTAATGCATCTTCGGGCGGCCGGAGCGGCAGAGAGGAAAGCCCGAGCCCGCGGCGCGGAGGCCAGACGGGAGGGCGGCGCGGGTCAGAGGCCGGGCCTCCCCGGCTCCCCGCGCGAGGTCAGGGGAGATAAGGAACAATGACTCCCGCCCTCGGGAGGAGGAAGGAAGTCCCGCTGCCACCTTCTCTCTGCTCCCCTGCACGCTCCCAGTTCCCAGAGCTTGTTCTCTAGAGAAGATTTGGAAGGCGGCTCTTGTAAGTATGATGCTCTGCTTTTTTCTTTAGAAAGGAAGGAAACAAACTTTCCTGGCTGCCCCTGGTCCATTTTATGTGATCTGTTCCTTAGGATTTAGTTTCCCTCGCTCGGATTCTTAGGTGATGGACAGTGGGTTTCTGGCCAAAATCTCCACCCAGTTGGGTCCCTCCTCAAAATCATAGGAGGGGAAAGAAGTTTGGGTTGAGAATTCACTTAACAAAAGAGCACCCAGGCCAGGTGCTGAAATTGACCACTTTCGCCACCTCCGGGTCATGGCTGCCTGTCCCACACACATCTCATCCTAGAGAGGAATCTGGTTCTTCGTCTGGCAGGTCAGGCCACCAAAAGGGATGGAGGGACTTTAGTTTTCAGGTTCTCTGCTTGCAGTGCCCACAATTTCAGACAAATGTAATTGTTGGAAGTTTCTTTTCACACTCTGAAGTAAATCCCATCTCTCAGTGTAGGCTTGAAAACTTGCACGGGCTTGTATAAACTGTACAAAAACACTGTGACTGTGGTGGACATGTGCATTGTTATTAAGTTTTCCCCCCGCAGAGCTGAAAGGTCTAAATGTTAAAGGAACATGGGCACTAAGTTCTTAGGCACCGGCCAACCCCACAGCTCTGTTATGAAGCTGTTCTCATAAAGAATGCTGAATTCACAGAGCATTTTTCTCAGGGATGATGCTCACTACTTTGAATTATCTTTCAACCAAAAGTGAACTTAAAACCCCGGAACAACACTAAGAAAGAGACAATTTCTGAACACAAAATAGAACTTAAAGAAAGTTCTATTTTGGGGAGGTGTGCAATTTGCATTTACAGAACCATGATTACAACTTGGCATAAGTATGGCATATAGAAAATTACTGTCTTTACTCAGGTACGAAAAGTGAGACCTAGACATTGGCAATAATGTAGAAAAACAAGGCCTCTTACTTTTAGTGCCAGAAATGTTATCTATGATGTGTCCACTGAGCTTGATTGGCCTTATCTTTAGATAAACAGATGCAAAACCCCATATAATGAGTATGTATAACTGTGTGTGTTTGTGTGTATGCTTATACACATATATATGTAAAAGTTCAGGGCAATTAAATATATATTTAGACATATATAGTCTTACATTTGTTGTATCTATCTAGTGCTCAGAATTTTACATGATAGTATAATATCCAAAGTGGGTCAAGCAGAAAGATTTCATATCAAATTTCAGAATGCCACAGAGCTATTTATTCAGCAAACATAGGAAACATTATAAAATTATGTCTATTTTTAAAGAATCTCTTTAAATGACATTTCCACTTAGAATTCTCTGTGGCTTCCAAGAAGTTCTAAGGCATAATTAAAGTTGAAAATGAGACTGGATTCTCGTTGCTTTTACCCCTAAATTTAAGAGTGATCTGTCAACACTCAATTCTATATACTAGCTAATTTAATTACAAGGATCAGCCACATAATCTCAACATTAGCTTCAAAGGCATACTTGGTCAGAGTAGAAAGAGTACAGGCCACGATGGGGGTCCAGATTTGAGGCTTGCTTTTGCCATTACCTGGCTATATGACCAGCAGCAAGATCTTTAAGATTTTTAGCATCAGGTTTCACATCTTTAAAATAAGGTCAATACTACTTATCCTGAAGGCAGGATTGTTGAAAGTACCAGAAGGAAATAATGTATGTGAAACACCCAGTACAGCGTCTGAAAATAGTAGTGTTTCGGTCAATTTTAGGGCTTTTCTCTCTCTTTTTTTAAATTTTTATATGTTTGTTTATTTTTGAGAAAGACAGACAGACAGAGACAGAATATGAGCAGGGGAGAGGCAGAAAGCAGGCTCCAGAGTCTGAGCTATCAGCACAGAGGCCGACATGGGGCTCAAACTAACGATCTGTGAGATCATGACCAGAGCTGAAGTCGAAAGTTTAACCAACTGAGCCACCCAGGTGCCCCTTAGGTCCATTTACTTTATTATCTTTGAGTCAGTTCATTCATTTATTGAGCATCTACTATATATTAAATGCTGTGCTAAGCACTAGTGATACAAAAGTGAATAAGATTAATATCTCCCCCTGGGAGAATTTCTATAGTCTGAGGAGACAGTAAAAAAATGACAGATAATTTTCTCAACAGTGCAACACCTGTAAAAATAGAAGTATATTTCAGATGAAGTGACAGAAGTGAAGCCAGAGTGATTATTTCTGCCTAGTGTCAGTCAAAGGAACTTTCACAGTGACAAGATGAGTGTGTGAGTTTTAAAGGATCAGCAAGAGGTATAGAAGGACTTTGTAGAAGAGAACAGCAGAGAGCAGAAGGTGTGAGAAAGCCGGGGTCAGAGGCGGATTTCTGTTGATGCCATAGTGTTACCTCTAGGAGGGGCTAGGAGATTTAGTCAGTGGCCCAATCATGAATATTCTGGGGCCTCATGCTCAAGTGCTTTGACCTAGTACTGCAGTAAAACTCAAACTCATGCATGAACCAGGCCATGATCTGCAAAAAATCTGTTCAGATTGGTATACAAGAAAAAACTTGGGCCGAAATGTAAGCCAACTGCACCAGTAAGATACTGTTTGGTTTAATAGACTATTGCATTTGTTCGTAGCAAACCCATCCCAATGATGGAAGCATCATAGCACAAACTTAACTCACCAGCCCTAGCACTTTCAGGATCACTCTTTAACCAGTGGGAGTTAAGACAGGGCTTTGCATGGGGCTAAGGCAGAAAATAGATAGAATTTTTTGTTTTAGGAAGGTTTTACATATAGCAGCTAGTATCCAGTATGGAGTGGGGGTTGAGCAAAGGCCTAGGAGTTGGCAATACTATAAACTAGAAGACCAGTTAATAAACCGCAGTAGTGGGGCACCTGGGTGGCTCTACTGGTTATACATCTGACTCTTGGTTTTGGCTCAGGTCATGATCTCGTGGTTCATAGGATCAAACCCTGCGTTGGGTTCTGCGCTAACCACACAGAACCTGCTTAAGATTCTTGCTCTCTCCCTTCCTCTCTGGCCCTCCCCCACTCATGCTCTCTCCCTCTCTCTCAAAATAAATAAACGTTAAAAAAAAGGACATCTATTGAAAAAAACAAAAAGACTATTATAGTTTTCCATCTGAAATGCTGAGGTCCTAAGCTGTGTAGGTGGACAATAGGATGCAGATTTCAGAACTATTTATAAGATATGGCATTCTTAACTTGGGGGCTGAATGAGGGAGTGAAAGGAAAAGGGAAAAGGTCTGAATTGGTTTTGGGGCTCAGCTGGGTAGCTACAATGGAATACTGTAAAACAAGAGGAGGCACAAGTTTATAATAGAGAATTGAGTTTGGGGGGGCGAGGGGGGAATGTTGAGTTGTGGTGTCAATAAGAAGGCAGACTACAACATTGAGTAAAAATCAAAAGTAGCTTTTAAAAAAGCATAAAAATTGCCAGATTTAGGGGAGTGGATATCAAGGAGAGACAAAGTTTAAGTTCTCCCTATTATGCTTGATGCCCCTAAGAAATGTCAGTATCTGGACTTTCTGGGCTCTGAGGTTTCATCTTGCATCCCTGCTGTTGAGTGGATTGTTTTTCCATTAACTTTTCAACAGGAAGGCCACGTCTAGGGCAGTCTTGCCAATAGCCATGCATACCCTTAAAAAGACTAATTTGTACTCCCTCTGAGCCTTCAGCAATTAGTAGAGACTAGAAAAAATATCTGGGCTAGTAAAATACTTATTGAGAAGGAATACCTATTCATATAGAATGTTTAATCATGAAGAAGTCATTCCTTAGCAGACTTTTCCACTGCCCTTAAATTAGGGGATACACTCAGAGACTAGAGAAAACGAGGTGATTTTTAAGACCAGGGCAAAGTTGGTGATTTCCCACCTTGCCATTACGTAGCCTACAACCGTCTCCTTCGGTGTGGCAGGAAGTTCTCCCATACGCTTGAATGGTATGTAATCGGAAAGAAAGGGCAGATAACATTTGCGAATTTTTAAAAGATGACAACTGGAAGAATTTTAACATTTAGAAAGAATAGAAAACAATCTCATTAACAGACAGGAAGCTATGACATTTTAAATCTTTGAGGTCTGATTACGTGATAACCTTCGTTTTCTTATACCTTTCACCCTTTCTACACTCAGCCCTTAATCTCCTATGGCAAAGCCTCTATCGGATTTCCTGCAGTTCAGAGTGCCCTCCCCACCCGAACACTTCAGAGCAAACACCATTTATTATGAAAGGGACTTAGCCCCAGACTTCATGACTAGTCTCACAGAGTCATATAATATTTCTGTCTGGTAGGTAAACTGTATCAACATATTTAAAAACAGATTTAAGAAGCTATTTCCACTTCTGAATATAAAGAGGTTTATCACTCATCAGAAAGATAGTGTTTGGTTATAAACTGGCTTCTGATGGTTCACTTCAAAATCCCCCAAACTTCAGAAATTATTTTGGGCTCTTGAAATGATGAAAAAGGTTTCTATTTTTACCAAACTGCTTCCAACATAAAAAAAGAAAAGAAAAGAAAAAGATAAAAAGAAAAATTCCAGAAAAGAGCTGTTACTATCTCCGTTATACAAAATAATCACCCTCTATCTATTTTATAAGAAGAACTTACATCCTATGAAAGTTTATTATTTAAAGAAGGAGCAAGATACATTTGGGGGAGTTCCCATTAGCACAGTAGAAAGCTGAGCTTCCATATAAGCTGCTGCCCGTCCCGCACGTAGGTTGCTCAAGCCAGGTAAAGCCTTGGCTTCATAAGCAAGTGCTCCACTCTTCACAGTCCTTTTGGGTTTGCCGATATGATGATTTACTCCAGGCGGGTGCCGCCCGAGCCCCGGCGCTGTCCTGACGAGTGTCTGGAGTAGATAGGGCGCAGCTGTGCGGTCCCCCAGACACCTGAGTGCAAGATATTGCCGGATTCTGCTTCATTTCTGAGCTGTTCAGAAAGCTGGCCGCTCCCCAGCTCTCTCTTGGGTTTGGCTTCCTGTTCACATGTTTTCTGGTCCCATGTCATTGTGCATGAAGTAATAGTCCCACATGCAAGCACCGTCCACAATGGCAAGATTTGTGTGGTTCAGTGTGAGATTTCTAATGAGGACATTTTGGACCTTCCTGCAGCTCCTTAGGGAAAGCAGTTTGAACTGTTATTACTTTCCAAGGCAGAGCAAGCAGAGACGGAAGGCACTTCTGCAACAAGACTAAAAACCGCTTCCAGAAGAAATGAAGGGACAACTACCTAAGAAATCTAAGCATGTACCTTCCACGTCTATTTAAATGTATATGTGTGTGAGGTGTAGAAAAAATGCCTCCAATTCACAGTTTAAAAACATCAGTTACTATTTCAGCATTTCACTGTGAATGGTGCTAGTGTTTTCCACTGAGGACTGTTATTTTAATGACATTGCTCTGCAGCAAAATCTGATGAGTTTACGAAGTTTGAGAGCCAGGAAATGCAGCTCAGTTTCTGAACAACTGAAAAAGCCAAGAGAGTTAAGTTCAATCATCTACTTGCTTTATAGCATGGATTCCTAAGTGCTAAGTACAATGCTAATACGGAGCGAGAAGCCAAACCAAACTTTTAAAGTAGAGTCCTTAAACTATCCAGCCCAACTTCCCAGCAGCATATTATCAGCAGGTGAAATTCTGGCACACACCCACATCGAGTTGTGGATGTTAATGTCAAATTAATGGGCATGGGTGCCAACGTTTCCTAAGATTTTAGGGCGGAAAGGATTTTGGATGTCTCCCAGTCTTATCTGTATATTTTATGAACAGAACTGAGATTCACACGAGTGCACACACACACACACAGACACACACACACTCTCTCTCTCTCTCTCTCTCTCTCTCTCTCTCTCTCTCTGTCTCTCTCTCTCCCCACACACGTGTTTGCACAAAACACCTCTGAGTCTTGTGCTGAGTCGTTGTGTACAGAAAATATCATAAGTCTGGCTTAAGAAAAAGAAAGAGCAAAATGGCCTCGAGATGGGCCAATGATTCCCTGCTTCATTCAAATTTGCCTGGCCCAGCTTCAGCGCCATGTGGACCGAAAATTTATCCTTGCTTCAGGAACCATTTAAGGTCTTCGATTAGGTATTTTTGACCAGAACCTGAATAAACTCAAACACACTCAGGATCAATATGTGACTCGGGTTCTGATGATAAAGTGATGCTCTGGGGCACCCGGGTGGCTCAGTCGGTTAAGTGTCCAACTTCAGCTCAGATGTCTCAGTCTGTGGATTCGCACCCCAATCAGCCTCTGTGCTGACAGCTCAGAGCCTGGAACCTGTTCGGATTCCCCCTCTCCCCTACTCATGGTCTGTCTCTCTGTGTCTCAAAAATAAACATTAAAAAAAGTAATAAGCAAACAAACAAAATGATGCTCAATCAGTGCCGGCACTTACCAGGGGGCCACATTATGATTAGAGAATGAGATACATATAAAGCCCCAGCCAGGTATAACCTCCGTGCTTAGCGATCTTAGAACCTGGTCTGAGGGATGAGACCTTCACCCGCGTAGGCAGCAGTGACAACAGTGGGGACTGCATTACTAGATGCTCCGTTGGGTGGCACAGATTTTTAAGTGTTGGCAGGCTGGTGACAAATGAAAATGGAGCTTGTCAGGAAATGTCAGGACTTCAGCTGATCCCAGAGGGGTCCTTAGAATTTGAATACATGGAGGGAATAACTGTGGCTTTTCTAGGTAAGGAATGGCAGAAATGAAAGCATAAAGAAAGTCTCGCCAGAGGACCCCGAGGAAGCCAGGCTGCCGGGCACTCTCCTAGAGCATTTCCCTACCTGACTGCGGGACCGCGGAGCCCCCGTTAGTGTCTGACATACCTGCTAAAATGTGACTGAAATATATGCCTTAAAAAACCGGGGCATAATTCACTTGAATGATATTTATATAACTACCCATCCACAATAATGTCATTATATTTATATCATTGAAAACCAAAAGAAACTACAGATTGAATATAAACAAAACCATAAACCAGTAACATTCTCTTTAATAATGTTAGTTTCATTTGCCAGATGATTCTCTTTTGCTGAAGTTAAAGAATAAATTTGTTCCAGCAGAGTGTTCATTAATGAAATTGTGAAAAGAAGACACATTTTAATAAGAAATTTCTTTTTTTTATTTATAAGAAATTTCTATTCACATTTAGCGCTATGCCTATTTAAAATGAGTCGTTACAAGTGCTACATGTAAATAAGGACAGTATCCAGGCAGTACATCTGCTGGGGTCAAGGTTCTGGAACAGAGAACTGTGATGGCTGGACCATCCTATCACCTTGCTCTCTTCTGGCCAATAAAACTTTCCGTGGCACCGCAGGAAGTATTTGACTCCCAGGGGCAGATGCTTATCAGGCAGATATTTAGACTGCTTCTGTTCTTTCTATAATAGCCTATAGCAATTAAATTGTTACATTATTCTCCCACACATTATCATTGTAATGATGACAAATCAGAGCCTCCATTTATAAAATTTATGAAAAGTCTGATCTTGTTCCATGAAAATATCTTTTGATTGCATATTTCCACCGCAAGAGCTAAAAAAAAAAAAACGCAATTAACCCAAATACTACTGCTTGCCAGTGTTTACTGTGTGCTTATGACGGATCATCAATTCTCCTACGTTTTTCACATGGATATTTGCGTGTAATCCTCACATCAACCCTGTGGGTTAGATACAATCTTTGATCCCCATTTTTCAAAGGATGCTGAATCACAGAGAAATTAACTCACTCAGGGTCACAGAGCCAGTACATGCTGTAGCCTGGAATTCAGGCATCTCATTCCAGGGTCTGCTACAGCCGATAGTGTATTCAGAACAATTGCAAAAAATGTTCTTTGGCGTTCGGCAATGCCGGCATGACCACAGCCAGACACTTACAGCTTCACATTCAAGTGTTAACTTTTACTTCCAGAAATCACAAGGTGTCATGCGTAATTATAAACATACACACTTATATGTCCTCCAGGGACGTATTTAAAAATACGTAGACATCTGTGTGATACTTATAACAATTTGTAGTATTATCAGAGATGTGAGGACAGAGAATGTAAAAGTTGTCCTACAGCTCACCCACCCCTAGAATGGGAAGCACGGGGGAGTAGTTCAACAGGCCAACTGGGTTGGGTGTGCCCGATTGCAGAGGGTGGCGTAAATGGGTGGAGGCGTTGAGCTTCTGTCAGGAATGGAAAGAGACATGATAAGGATGGCGTGGGAGGAAGGGTCCTGCAGCCACAGGGCAGCTCCAGGGAGGCACTGCTGTAGCAAATTCGTTATAAGAACAAAGCTTCCAGACAGAGCAAAGGACTAGGTACTGCCCCACATTTAACCCGAATCACTAGGGCCAACTCAGATCAAGAAGAAATTCCAAGTCTATTGTACTGAGGGAGATAACGTACACCCGTTACCTCTGAAATTCCCCTCTGCGTATACCAACAGACAGTTGTTTTTGCCAGTGAAGAGGTAAGAAAGCTCCAAATAACATGTGTTAATATTTATTAACATGGGCAAGAGAAACACTTTTTCCAGGCAAAGGAGATTTGGGGTTGTTAGATTGCAGGTGATGTTTTCTTATTCTTTTATATTTCTTATAACATATTTTCTTAAAAGATATATATCTAATATTTCTTCTATATTATATATCATAAATGTGTACATGTTAAAAATGTACTATTCATGGCAGCAAAATTGCATCATCAAATACTTAATGCATTAAACAGGGTGTTTCCTCTCATTCAAAGTATCTAAGTTGATTTTAGTTACTTACATTTTTCAACTGTCATAAATGCAGAATAGAAACAAATTTAAGGGGCGCCAGGGCGACTCAGTCGGTTGAGCGTCTGACTTTGGCTCAAGTCATGATCCCGCTGTTCATGAGTTTCAGCTCCATGTCAGGCTCTATGCTGACAGCTCGGAGCCTGGAGCCTGTTTCAGATTCTGTGTCTCCGTCTCTCCCTGCCCCTCCCCTGCTCATGCTCTGTCTCTCTCTTTCTCTCTCTCTGTCTCAAAAATAAGTAAACATTAAAAGAAAATTTTTTTTAAAGAACCAAATTTAACCACTTGTAAATGCTTACTTTACTACTCATCAAATAATACTTACAGCAACTTTAGGAGATTTTATGATTCAGCACATTTTCCTTTAAAACAGGTCTCATAACCTGAAATTAGATGTCATTCAACTTTTAAACTTGGAACACTTTGTAAACTTTTGAAAAGAGACTCTTCTTTATTAGTTGTAGGAAATCCAGTCAAAGAGAAGTATGAAATGAATCTGAAGGAAAGTCTTTCCCTTGATGAAGAGGGAGCCAAATGGAAACTTCTACAAAAGGACTGAATTACTCACCATACTTCAAAGTCTCTTGCAAGTGCTTATAAGAAAATCAGCGTGGATAAAATTTGTAGAATATTATTCCTAATGATGTTCTCCTTTGAAGTTATGAAAGGGCGCTATCAGATAGATGAGAGAAGCCACTTATACAACTGAGGACACTTTGACTCTTTTCCATTATAGGTGCTGACGGCCACCCACCACCATCTGAAGAAGAAGAATTTGGCGGATGACATGCAGGTTCTCCAAGACAGAGTAATTGCAGAAAATCTTCAAAGGTACTTGTATCAAACATTTATCTCTTGGTTAATTAAACCAAGGCACTAATTAAACCTGAGCACCTCATGTCACTTGAAGAGAGGAGTGTCCCATCAATGGGGAATTATAAGAAACAGAGGAGTCTTCTGCCTTCTGTATCATTTTCATCCTTCTTGGCTGAGAGCTAAAGGGGACCTTAAATGTGGTAGAGCCATTCCATGAGATTAGGCTTCAGGAATGGCAAAAGAACCATCTGAATAATGAGTATTTGAAGAATCAGGGATGCCTGGCTGGCTCAGTCAGTAGTGCCTATAACCTGTGATCTCAGGGTTGTGGGTTTGAGTCCCACATTGGGTGGAAAGATAGAAAGAAGGAGGGGGAAGGGAACAAGGAAGGAAGGAAGGGAGGAAGGGAGAATCATAGAACTTTATTAACATGTCATGGACTGTTCAGGAAGCTCTGGGGAATCAAAGGCACAGGGAATGGCAGGCCAGCGACACCAACCATCCATAGTCTCAGGAGTGAAAACCACAGAGATCACCTGTCTTGTTTATAGCTTGCCTTACACAGTTTCTTGCCTTGGCCACATAAACACTAGTGCCCAGAGTGTTGTGGGGCTGGGAAGAGTTACAGAGACCCACCTAAGCAATACAACCTTAGTTGTAAAAACGTTATCAGTGGTGTTGATTCATGTGAATTTGCAGCCCCATGTGTCTGCTGAAATGTCAATGATGCTGATATTTGTTCCCTTCTATCCCCAACCAAACTAATACAATGGAAACTGTTGAGTTCCTGTTGGTTTCAAATTGCAGCTCTTAAGAATCATTACCCTCTGCCTGCTTTTCATTCTCAGCCTTGTGTTGGCCCAGGTGGGCTTGGATAAAGTCCTCCAATCGCCAAAAAGTTTGTGGAACTCACATAAGCAAAACAAAATGAAATCTTCAACAGGTCTGGCCCAAATTTCAGATTTGTCCTTTGAGGACAAAAGCCAGCTTCTCTTTCTAATACTTATGACATTAAGCATTTTGTGTCATCTACAACTGGCAAATTTAGCAGGGAAATATCTGGAAGTATATGGGAGTCCTGGGTTAGTTCCTCGACAGAATATCATGAAGATTGGCAATTATTTTCTGTAATTCTCAGTGCTCTGTGTGCAAATGGTCTGTGGTATCACCAGAAATGTCAAGTTGGAGTTTAACGAAGTCTCCTTCCTTTAGAACCCCAGACAGGAGAGGAAATATTCCCAAACAGAAACTAAAAACAATGTTTGTTTAGAAATAAATTTAATAAACAGTAGAACTATGACTACTTAAGAATTCTTCATCTTCTTGAGTCAGTTCTCCATTTAGTGGGTAACTTTATCAGTTTAAGCATTATATCCTTTTCATTTTTCAGTATTCTTACTATGAGAAAACAGGAATGTGTTTAATATCTCATCAAGTTAGAATTACGTACTGAAAGTTAACACATAAGACACTTACTTCTTAAAAATCTGTAGACCCCCTATGAGAGAAGTCTCTGGTCTGCTTTTTGTCTTTGGACTGAAATATTCAAATTCAAAGCTGGACCAACTGCCAGCTTCAACATCTCCGCCCTTCCTCATCCATTATTTGAGCTCTATTAGGTAGGTAACTGAGTCACTTTCCACCACCACATCTGTATTCACAGATCCACGGTCCTCCCATCTGGTAAATTTTGTAGAAAGAAATGAGTCCTCTCTATGTGTACGCGGACAGTCAGATTTATAAAATAAGGACCACATTAATAAGCATTTGAGCTTCAAAATGCTGCCCTGTGCATTTTTGATTGCCTCTCGGCTCATGTCATCTGGGTATAAAGTTTTTTTCAGCTAATATTTTTCCAGCTTTAAGAACTGCTTACCTGCAGTTCATTGAACTTGGCATCACCTCCAAGATACATAACACAAGAGACAGAACCAGGAGATGTCATAAGTAAAACTCAGAAGCTGCCTAAGCATCCTGACTGTTTGATTGCCAGAAGATTCTTTCTTGTTCCAAGGAGAGATAGGTTGTATTTACATGCAATAAAACAACAAAAGGACAATTAAATTTCACAGCTTGGGGGAGATTTTGAGGGTTCTTGTCAAAAATGTTCACACCTGTAGAACAGACTGTTATTTTTTGTGGGGCTTGGTTTTCAGCTTGAAATACACCTGCCAAAATCTGAAGGTCCACTATTGTACCTTCTGGACTCAAAAACTGCACTGTCAGACAAGGTTTGGGGCACACAGATGGGATAACTTAGAACAGTGACTATGTTGTTTATAAGGAAATTAAGACCTTTCCTCGCCCAGTCAATGTCCATTTAAGATGGAAAATTTTATCAAAGCATGTCTTAGTTGTTTCTCCCTGGCACTTTATTATATTTTTATATTTCCCAAATAATTAAAGTTATACTCAATGCCTTAATTTAAATTTAAGAGATTTTTTAAATTGTCTATAGATTATGATAGTAAACTCTAGCTTTTTAAGGAATCAACTTCAGACTTAGACCCTAAAAACTGCTAAAATTTTCTTTGTCTGAGCGTCTACAGAGCATTTAAGCTTGCCGTGGAATATTAAGAGCTGAGTTTGGAGCTGGTCAGAAGGCAGCTCTTTTCATTTGTGACCATTCTTACCCTTACCATTTCTCAGTGCACATCCTAATGGCAGCTAAAATAATGTATTTGTTGTAAAACGATACAATAGTGGACACTAGACTGGCTTAGTCGGTGGAGAGGGCAACTCCTGATCTCAGGGTTATAAGTTCAAGCTCCACACTGGGTTTGGAGGTCACTTAAAAATAAAATCTGGGCCACTTGGGTGGCTCAGTCAGTTGAGGGTCTGACTCTTGATTTCGGCTCAGGTCATGATCCCAGGGTAATGGGATCAAAGCCCATGTCGGGCTCTGTGCTGAGCATGGAGTCTGCTCCAGATTCTTGATTGCCCCTCTTTCTTACTAAAAATAAAATAAAATGATATAAAGTAATTCTTTTTTAAAAAAGCAATAGCAATCCAATACAAAGTTTTTTGAGGTAAAACACACACACACTTAACCCATGCCCATGAATTTTTTTTAATATGAATATATGCAAGGAGGAATCATAGGAAATTGTTGCTATGGACTATTTCTGACCCAGAAAAGCAGCAATATCATATGGTTCTACCTACTATACAATTGGCAACATAGAGAATATATAATTTTATTCTGATTCTTTTCACTTTTATGTGGAAACAGTCTACAGTTTCTGCATGGACTTCATAGTTTATAGCTTGAGTTCATGCACCATGCTCTATTACATGGATGTGGGGCACATAAGTGGATTTGCTTTCTCCGTATAAAGGGTAACACTCAAAAAAAACTTAACCCACACCTTCCTTCACACAGCCATCTTATTTAGTTGCCTTCTAATGCCAGTTTTGAAACTAATGCCTTCTCCTGCATCGTCCTATCATCCCCCTCCAGAACTAAATACTTTCACATGTGAGTCATCGATACTAATCTAATCGATAGAGCAAGTGCCAGTGAGCGCGAGCACGCCAGTGTGCACACGTGCATTCACGTGGTTAAATGGACCTGTGTAGACAGTACCTCCTCAAAGGCAGAAGTCTGTGGTTAAAGGAGACAGCAGACTTCAATAGGATGAGAAACATTGTGCCCATCAGGCTGTGTCACCTTTTGCTGGCTTTTCTCCATTTTCGTGTGACTGAAACCTGTCCCAGCAGATGGTCCTCCCAGTGCGCTTTGGCTGCCGAGAGAATGGTGCTTTGTCTAGTCGGGCGAGGAAGTAAACTCCAGGGATATTACCCGACCAGAGAGGAAAACCCTTTGCTCTTGCTGTCATAATGCATTCAGGCAGGACGTTAAGAGGAGGGGTGAGGAGTGCTGAGCGGGAGGGAGGGGAGCAGTTTAATTATGAGGGTGGGGGCGGGGACATGGGGACAGTTACAAGTGGAAATCAAGAAGAAAAAGAATGGGATGATGTCATTCTTGACTGGGACAATCACTGAAATGAAATCAGGTCACACACAATGGTCCTGTTCTATGCCTGGAACCGTGAGTGTTCGAAGCGATCACTTTGTGGTGATGCTTGTTAGGAGGGGCCTAAGGCCCTGCTTACATTAAGATCCCCCCAAGACATCTTTGAGATCCATACGAAGGGTAGAATCACTCCATCCCGTGCTGAAATGACCCACACTGGCGCGACATTTGTTTAAGGTCACCAAGCCACAGTTTAGAATAGAAAAAGTCTGGATTCTTACAACGGAGAATTTTAAGAAGCAAAATGCAACTCCACAACTTGGTTTCAGGCCAGATGTTTTAAATTGATGCCCTTTTTCATAGGATAATTTTGAATGGCATTTTGGAGTTAAGATGGAATACATTTCCCAGTATAATGTTGCATTTTCTGAAAAGAAATACTGCTTTGTACTGTGTTAGGACATTTTTAGGACTGATTAACTCTGCTTACATAGGAAGCATTTGATTTGTGTCATTGTTGAATCCCCAGTGCCACTGGTGGCAGATATATTCAAATGTAGGTCCCTTCTCTCAGTGATGTCCTAATTTAACCTCATTCATCTGCTTAGATTTCATAAAGAGGGCATCACAATTACAAATGAAGGTTAGATTTTCTAAGAAGTCATCCCTGGAATAAATAGGTGATAGGGTCAAATCCTGTTATTAAGGTTCTGTTACTCCATTCTCTAGGGCTTCAAACAAATAAGTCACTGACGAAGGCTTTTTGAGGACATTTTTGCTGCGTGAGTATTTATAAGGGTAGAACAGGAACCCGGGAGGCCATTTACATTCACATCTGCAGGTTGGAGAATCTACACACTTGATGTTCGGGTTTGGTAAAGGTGTGTATGTATATTCAGGGATGGTAAGGTCCTTCCCTCTCTGGTGGACTATACAAAAATGTATAAATAAAATTCGATTACCGTGAGAATTCATATTGGTATTATGATGTTGCCTTCAAATTACTAGAGAATCTTGTGGCGGTATATATGTGACAAACGTGTTTGAAAGTTGCTGCGGGTTGTGGCTGTCATAATGCAAGGAGGCACATTTTGAAGGGGTCCTTTAGGGGAGTGGAATCTAACATGAACCTCAGTGGTTTCTGCTTCCCTTTTCCCCCTCACATTTTTATTTAAATTCTAGTTAGTTCTGTTTCCCTTATTTTTAAGTGGAAGGTGATCAGACCACAAGAACTTGAGAGAGTATAATTATTTAAAAATTGGGGTGTCTGGGGGTGGCTCAGACAGTTAAGTGTCTGACTTCGGCTCGGGTCCTGATCTCACAGTTCATGGGTTTGAGCCCCACTTCAGGCTCTGTGCTGACGGCTCAGAACCTGGAGCCTGCTTCGGATTCTGTGTCTCCCTCTCTCTCTGCCCCTCCCCACTCATGCTGTATCTCTCTCTGTCTCCCCCCTGTCTCTCAAAAATATATAAAAACATTTAAAAAAATTTTAGTAAAAGGCAACCATAACATTTCCAAACAAGTGATAGGCATCATCAGAAACTCCCAAAATGTCCAGTGTTTAATTTTCTGTTCTGTTTATTTTCTAGCAGCCTTTAAAGAAACCTGTCTTTTAACCATAGCCAGTTGACAATCGCATCTAAAGTGCAGGGGTTACTTTAAACAAATCCACTATTTACAAAGCAGGTAAGTCAGACATGGCTTCTTACAATGGGAGTCACCATAAAATTATTTTTTTAATGTTTTTAAGTTTATTTATTTGAGAGAAAGAAAGAGCAGGGGCAGAGAGAGAGAAGGAGATAGAGAGAATGCCAAGCAAGCTCCGCATTATGAGCCTGCCTAGAGCCTAATGTGTGGCTCAAACCTACGAATCATGAGATCATGGCCTGAGCTAGAACCAAGAGTCCTGTGTTAACCGACTGAGCCACCAGATGCCCACCTGCCCATAAAATTAATTTTAAAATTCCTTGTTTTTATAGTTTTACCAATAGAAGATTTGATGCCTTCTCTGCATAAAAATGTATTTATTACCTAAAGTAAGAATGCCCCAGCAGATTAAAATTTTTTTTTAGTGTTTTTATTTATTTTTGAGAGACAGAGAGAGGCAGCACAAGCAGGGGAGGGTCAGAGAGAGAAGGAGTCACAGGATCCGAAGGCAGGCTCCAGGCTCTGAGCTAGCTCTCAGCCCAGAGCCTGACACGGGACACGAACCCACGAACCGTGAGATCATGACCTGAGCCAAAGTTGGACGCTTAACCGACTGAGCCACCCAGGCGCCCTGCCCCAGCATATTAAATCTCTTTGATACAATTCATAGGAATCGAGGCTAGCCAGACATGGTGTTGCTCAGGAACACTCATAGCAGCCATTCAGAGCTGTCAGTTGCCCGTGCTGTAAGGGAGGTCGATATTTTGAGTATCTCTCCTGATGATAAGTTTACCATAGTCTTGCTAGTCACAAAATCCTGCCATTCGAAGAACACTGCACTAAGACTTGGTTCCCATTTTAGGCATTTTGTTGACTGTGTAGCTTTCTACAAAATTAGAATATGCTTGTCCCACTTCCCTTGCATTTGTAAATGCAGATGAAGACTGGAAAAGTACATTTGGGGCGAGCAGATGTGGGAGCTGTTCCAGCACAACCTAGCGCTCGTGTTGTAATAGTAAAAGGCTTAGGTGTGGCACGGCCGCCGTTGGTTCCCGTAACACTGTTCTATTCCCAGCACCCTTTTGCTCCCTCATTATTCTTTTAGTTTTATGTCTCTGCCAGGAAACTAATCCCAGTGTGTATTTTTGATGGTTGGCAAAAATTCAAAAATGCTTTGCAGAGAAGGAAGGCTATAGAATCACATGGATCATAACTATGCAGTTGGTGGATGTTTCAGAAAAGCTTTGGAATGAACTATCTTTACTGGCTGAGGCATTACATATAAGCGTGAAAAAATAACTTGTATTATACACACTTGTGGTTGTTGGAATTCAGCTCAGGACTGACTCCCCATAATCTTTATGATTGCGGGTGAGGGAAGATGTTGTAAGATTAACTTGCCAGGGCTGGGTGCTGTTGCTTTTCATCATCTTGACCATTGCCTCCTGTCGTGCCCTAAAATGGATTGAGAAATTGCCATCATCTGCATCCCCTCAGACAGAGGCCAGAGACAAAAAGTGACATCCCTCTGCTCTCTGGCACAAGACTGTCTTCCTCTTAGGGAAACGCTTAGTTGTCTAGTTGCTTTTTCTACCCCCAGTCATTGATTTATAGAGGAATTTCTTTTAAATGTCCAGAATAGTATCAGCCTAGTAGTATGCACGTACTGAAATGTCCCTTCTGGGTGAGGGGAGAGGAATTCAATTTACATGTCACATTTGGAGTCCATCTTAGGTTGAAGAACTTTCTCTCCGATTATAGAAACATTAAGAGAGAATGTGTATGGTAGGAATAACTGTTCCAGTGACAATCAACTTCTAAACACCACAGACAATAATTCTGACTATCAAAACATTCTTTTTCTTTCTCCCTGACTCATGTAGACAGTAAGATCATGCATCTACGTGGTAATATGGAGGCTGAACTATTGGCCTTCATAGATGTCTAAAAACATACACCATGGTGTGTTGAAAGGATGTAAAGAAAAGCCTTTTCTACCTTAGGAAGCCTTTGGGAATTCAAGAGTTATCATCAGGGACGCTTGGGTGGCTCAGTCAGTCGAGCGGCTGACTTCAGCTCAGGTCTTGATCTCATAGTTTGTGAGTTCAAGTCCCACATTCGCTCTGTGCTGACAGCTTGGAACCTGGAGCCTGCTTTGGATTCTGTGTCTCCCCTTCTCTCTGCCCCTTCCCCTGCTCACACTCTATGTCTCTCTTTCAAAAATAAATAAACACTAAAAAAAAAAAAAGGTAATCATCAGCAAAGATGATCTTGTCTTCTTAAAGGGGAAGTCTCTTTGTTTCTAATTTATAGTGCTACATGGAAGATGTATAGATACTGGATAGAAACACAGATTTGGGAGACAGACTGCCTGGGTCTGAATGGCTTGCTGTGTCATTTGTTTACTGTGTAAGTTAATTTCTTGGTGTCTCAGTATCCTCATCTGAAAAATGAGGGTCACAAGTAATACTGACTTTGTCTAGCTGTTTGGAGGATTAGCTGTTTCCATATGTACAAAGGGCTTAGCACAATGCTTAACACTTAATATAGTGCTTTATGCATGTTAACAATTGTTATTATTTGTGGAAACTTTTAAAATCCAGAAATGCATGAAGTAAAAAATAAGTTCCCCGAACATTACCCTGCCCATAATTCCACACACTCAAATACACCCACACTCACACTGTCAATTCCCAGGCACTATAGGGAAAACAATCATGGGCCACAGCACTCACCCTGCGGGGACTAGGTGGGAGCAGGGCATGTGCCTCACAAACACCAGCAATAATAACATCGTATGTTGACACACGTACAGTGTTACTGTTACTAGTAACAGTCGTTGGAAGTCAAATAGCATGACAGATGCAAAAGTACTTTGGGATTATATTGTCAGCATACTGAGAAAAACAGCTTTTAATTTTCTAATTTCTGATTTCCCTTTAGATTTGCTTAGACTGGGGTTTGCCTCTTCCCCTCCCCCCCCATGATTCAGCATATACTAACCAATAATAAATAATAATAGTCATCAGTGCAATAGAAAGGTCCTCCTTTAGAGATCCGCATGTTTCAACAGGCTGGGATTCTGACCCCACATCGCTAGGTATTTATTCTGTAGTCCACATTCTGAGATCCACACAAGTGTAAAATGGGTTCACCTCATGAAAACGTTTTTAATAAATGGAATACATTTGATGGGTTTTGGTATTTTTTACAGCCCTCACAGTTTAGATGATGTCACTGCAGGCTCCATGTTGCTGGCTGTGTGCTGTGCAGCACCCTTTCTTCCGACTGTGCCGTTACTAAGATTCCCTGGTGGAAAGGAGGGGGAAAAAATATATATCCTCAAAGAATGATAAAAAGAAGTTTCTTTTTTTTAAAGTTTTTTTGAGAGTGAGAGCACAAGCAGGGGAGGGGCAGAGAAAGAGAGAGAATCCCACGCAGGCTCTGAACTGTGAGATCATAACCTGAGCCAAAATCAAGAGTCTGATGCTTAACCTACCGAGCCACCTAGGTGCTCCTAAAAGAAGTTCTTGAAGAGAGCTTTCCTAAGTATTTTGGAGATTTTTCACACAGTGGAGAGCACTAAATCTGCCTGAATTTGATAACTTTTGAAAAAAGCATCTTATATATAAAATTCAAAATATAATTGCATATCAAATGTTGCCACAAAATCTTAAAATGTAAACTTAGGGTTTGAGGGGCGCCTGGGTGGCTCAGTCGGTTAAGCATCCGACTTTGACTGAGGTCGTGATCTTGCAGTGTTTGGGTTGGAGCCGAACATCGGGCTCTGTGCTGACAGCTCAGAGCCTGGAGCTGCTTCGGATTCTGTGTCTCCCTCTCTCTCTGCCCCTCCCCGGCTTGCACTCTGTCTCTCTCTCTCTCTCTCAAAAATAAATAAACATTTTTTAAAAACCTTGGAGTCTGATTTTTCCACTGCTCTTTCTTTACGGCTAAGTATGTAAGTGTGCCCGGAGCGGGCACATCCCTGCTGAGCCAGATAGATACATGACAGAAAAAGTGCCTCATTCGTGTGTTCTGTTCACTGCATCATCCCCCTCAGCATCTTCCAAGTGAAAATTAAAGGCTATCATCACATGGCATTAAATGATCAACAGTGCAGTGGCATTGTATGAAGAAATCAAGTGCAAACCTTGTAGATCATCCAAGGACCACCAGAATGACAGAAACATGATGTTGTGAAAAGACACTCCGCCATTTACCACTTGTGGAATCGAGTCGGGTGTGTAGCCTTTGGAGCCTTGGGTGGCCTCGTGGTAAAACGTGGATAACAGCATTTAGCTCATAACATTGTTGTGAGGCGCTCCGAGAGAAGGTGTGTGCCAAGCGCTGAGAGCAGAGACACCCAGATAGCATGTATCCAAGAACATTCCTCTCTCTCCTCACCTCCTCTCAGCCCACAACTTCTCCTCCTCCTTCCCTCTCATGCTGTGGCCCTGCTAACTTCCCGGCCTGTCCCTGCCGGGACCCCCACGGCCCCTACACTCCCATCCAGACCGCTCACACTCCCTTGCACACCCTTCATGGACAGAGCTCTGAAATTACATGGGCCAGAATATTCTTTTACACGTTCTAGCAAAAGCTAACTGTCATAACCCATGTAGAGTAGCCCTTGATTTCCTCACAGCCAGAATTTGATTATTTCTTCTGTCGCACTCCTGTGGACACTATACTTTAGTTATGGTTCATATTTATTTAAGACCCTGTGCCTCACACTCGGTTGTGTGCTTTTTGAGGCTGGATGGAGTATTGTCCTTCCATTTCTGACCACATTTAGCACAGTACTTTGCAAGTAGTTAAGTGCACAGTGAATGCTCGTTTTTAATTTAAAAGACAAAGTTGCAGCTTCTGGTTTTAAAATGTTGAGCTTTGTGAACTGGCAAAAAGAGGCCTCCTTGCTTTGGCTCTGGACAGTTCCCTAGGAGCAAATTTTAAAACTCACACAGTCTTTCTTCTACTTGCCTAAGTCCTTGAATATGTAAATGCTGTCCTGTGCGGAGAGACCCAGAATCAAACACCCCGGAGGAGGCCTTGCCTTAGTTTGATGAGAGATACCTGGTGTCAACGAGCTGTAATGGAAGACAAGGAGCCCACGGAATAACAAATGCAAATTCCTCAAAGCTCTTTGCTATGCGTCAGTGTCTCCTAAAAGTAGCCTGTTACAAGGGGTCACTCAGAAAGACCATAACACTTCGGTCACAGGAACTGCAGAGCAAGGGCCCGCCCAGCGGTCCAGCCATTCCTGACCGAGTCCGGGGGAGAGCCACAGTGGCGGTCGGGTGCCTGAGGTGGTGATTTCCTGTGAAATCACCCCTTGTAAAAGGCATGAGACAAAAGGCAGAGCCACCACACCCCGCGGTGTTTTGTCACCACAGTGGCTGGGCCAGAGGACAGCCTACCCGTGCACCTGGTGCCAGGAGGGCTTCCCGGCTGACTTTCAGCATTTCAGCCACATTTATAAAAATAGAGGTAGAGGATTCTAGCAAATGCTAATATCTGAAAGACAGGTAGTAACATACATCCTTAATAGGTTTTCTAGGAAGGGTTTCCAACGTATATTTTTGTTGTTGTCTATAAAGGTAAACACAGGGCACGGTATAAGAGAAAGTTTCAGGGAGGCTGAGTTTTGTCCCAGCTCTATATTTAAGTGGCTGTGTGACCTTGGGCAAGTTACTTTACACTTCTGGGCCTCCGTGTTCTCATCTGTAATATAATGTAAGTGTTCACTTCCAGCTCTAAGATTACACCACCAGATTCTACCAGTCATGCCTTTACTATAATCTACCAAAGATTGCATTGCCTCTCAGATAAGAATTATACTTCTCACCTGAGTGTTATTAGGAAAATGATGCAATGAGAATAAAGAATGAAAACATATGTAATGTCCATTTTATTTTCCTGTATTCAAACTGACCTCAGATTCTCTCAAAAACTGAGATGAAATGTCTCTTGATATGAGTATTTATAAATATGGGCAGATCCCTACTTACAAATAGATAATGTAAAAGCTGATCATATATAAACTGGTCTACCAGTGATTTGACCTAGGTTATCTAGTAATATTATTTATTGACGCTCTATTTTTTACAGGCTCGTTAAGGAGCAAATACTTTAGCAAGCCTACCTAGAAATCCAAGCTTGAAGCTTAAAGTTTTGGTGCAAAAAAAGTCACTTCATTGTGACAGTCTGTAAACCCGAAAACTTATCTTCACATCTATGCTTCTGGTCCCCTAGACTACTTCCCCAGCCTTTGTAAGAAAAGCAAGCATTTCTCCTTGCCTCTTAAGCAATGCTGTTGATCTATTCAGGCCTGAAATTCTAACGAAACATAAAGGAAGGAACCAGGAAGTAGGAGTTTTAGGAGAGATGGAAAGAATTCAGGTACAGAAAGACATGGGGTTTTACCACAAGGCACTTTAAAGGCAGGTGGAGGGATGGGGCAAAATGAGTATAAGATTCACTGGACCCGGGGCTTTAAACAGTAAATACAGAGTATACTAACTGTAAGACCCGAATGGGAAATAAGAGACCAAAATGTCTAGTGAACAAGAGCCAGTAGATGACAAGGAAGAGAAAGGGGTTTCTCTATATTTTTTCATTCTGTATTTTCATCATCTGCTTCTCCCCCTCTCCTCCTGATGACAGATCCTGACCATCTTGGCATTTGGTTAGGCAGGAAGTGGGGTGGGAGGTGGGGGGGTAGGGGGAGTGGCGGTCGATGATCTCTCCAAGTTGGTGTGTAGAAGGAAGGAGAAATTAATGCACATGTTGGTCAAGGAAAAGGATGTACTTTAAACTAGGATAGGCTTACATTTGTGCATTTGTGGTATAGTCTTCATCAGATTGTATTCACCATGTTTGCAATTAGCTGAGCTTTTTGAATCTGGGGGAGGGGATTACATTTTTTAAACACATTTGGAATTTTTTCAGTCATTATTTCTTTAAATAGTTCCCCATTACCACCCTTCCTAGGACTCCAATTACATGCATGTTAGACTACTTGATACTAAAATTGTTCCACAGGCCACAGTGACTGCATTCCCTTTCTTGAAAAGCCTTTCCTTTCAGCCATAGAAATTCCATTTGCTTCTTTTTAATAGTTTCCATGTATCTCTTCATTATGTTCACGTTTTCCTCCAAATCCTTGAGCATATTTATAATAGCTGTTTTAAATTCCTCATCTGCTCATTCAATCATCTCTATCATTTCAGAGTCTTTCTTTTTTATCGCGGTATAATTTACACAACAGCATGTTAGTTTGGGGTGTATAATGCAATGATTGGATAGTTTACATATTGCAAAATGATTACCATAGTAAGTCCAAT
Source organism: Suricata suricatta (assembly GCF_006229205.1). Taxonomy (NCBI): domain Eukaryota; kingdom Metazoa; phylum Chordata; class Mammalia; order Carnivora; family Herpestidae; genus Suricata; species Suricata suricatta. Next base: position 18,554,671 of record NC_043714.1, read on the forward strand.
TAACATCCATCACCATACATAGTAACAAATTTATTTTTTTCTTGTGATTTTTTTTTTCTTATTCTATGACCAGTGTTTCTTCTGGTTAGGAGTCACCTTTTCTGGCTTTTTCACATATCTAGTAATACCTGGTTGACTGCTGGATATTGTGAATATTACAGGGTTGAATGTCTGGATTTGGGTGTCTTCTTTTAAAGAATATTAGACAATATTGTCTTATGGCAAGACAACTAATTTACTTGAGGATCAGTGGAGGATCTTTTAAAGTTTATTTGTAAGTTGCATTTGGTCAGATCTAGAGTGATCGACACTCTAGGGTAGGTGAGCCCTATTCTCAAGGCTAGACCTTTCTGGTCAATGCTGAAGTATCCCCAGCTGTGTGTAGTATAAATTGTTAATCTTACAACTCCCCAGTGATTCTTTGCCTGGTAGTTATCCTTTGCCCAACTTTGTGGAGTCTCACCCCACACATTTGTGATTTCATATGCACCCAAGGACTCCAGGGCACCCCCATACAGATTTCTGGAGCTTTGTCTTTGTCGCTCTGTCTTCTCATACTCGACCCCACAGATTCCATTTCCCTCCCCAAATCACCCTCTCACTTCAGCTCTGCCTGACTATCCCTCTCTGTGCCATATCCCAAAAGTGTCTAGTGGGACATACCTCACTCATGTTTCTTCTCTCGGGGATCATAGTGTGTCCTCCAGTCTGAGATAGTTGCGCCGTATACTTTGTCCAGTTTTCTAACTATTTATAGCGGGAGGACTAGTCTGGTACCAGTTACTCCATCTTGATTATAAAAAGATCTACCACATTTGTATTCAAATCTTGTTTCTTTTTCTTTTTTCCCCACTAATCACTGAGATCTTTCAAGACAGTGACAGGATCTCATTCATCTCTGTATTCCCAAAGCCTAACATGAGTTTAGCACATAGCAGGCATAATAAATATTGTTGAATGAAAGAATGAATGACTGTTGTTAAAGTGATTCCACAATATTTAGCGTATCTATATTTAGTTGAGGCATTCATGTAAATATCTAAACACTTCTATAATATGTGCTTTTCTAAGCAACAGAGAAAAATCTATTCAGAAGCCAAATTCACACAAGATCAGGATCAACGCTATGGTAGACAAGTTCTATATGAAGCTAACTTAATATTCCTTATAGCTGTAACATGCCAGTGTCAGAAACAGAGATCACATGCTTTTAAGTACCTAGAGGACAGTAATGACAAATTATTCTAGAATCAAAAGTAACAGTGGCTGTTTTTAACATTCAGTCCCCGAAGTTGGCAAAAGCAGTATTTACCTTCAGGGATTTCTGCCTCTAAGCATATGCTAGGATTATAAATGTCCAGCTCTTAGTTGCATTTACTTCATCTTTTGAGGGGACTATGATGGCTTTTTATGTAAATAGCAAGATGCATTGAGTTGGTCTTGCAGCTCTCTTTCTATCATCGAAAAGTAGACTTATAAACTAAAAAATGCAGTCAAACTTCTATAAACTGCACAAATTGAGTGAAAAGGAATCCTGCATTATTATGTTAAAGATTTCTCTCTGAAATCTTAATACAATATCTGTACGAGTTTTATGTAAGAAATATCTATCTGGAAGAATGTAGGATTTGTGGAACTATCTTTACTCATTTTTTAAGTGCATTTATTTATTTTAAGAGAGAGAGAAGACTCAGAGAGCACGAGCGGGGGAGAGGAAGAGAGAGAGAATCCTAAGCAGGCTCTGCGCTCTTAGTGCAAGGCCCGATGAAAGACTCAAACTACAAATTGTGAGATCATGACCTGAGCCGAAATCAAGAGTTGGATGCCTAACTGAGTGAGCCACCCAGGCATCCCTGTGAAAATATCTTAAAAATTTCTGATGCTTAAAGGTCTCTGGATATGCGTACGTTGACTATACTTTTACCTAATTATTTAAAGGGTTCCTAAAACTCCAGTCCTACAAACATACACAAAGACACACACACAAACCCCATTACTGATAAATTATTCCTATGGAGATAGGTCAATTCAGAGTGTGCCCAATATTGTTATTATCAAAAGCACAGTCTTTTAATGCTTCATCTCATCTGATCCACAGGATTCTTAAGGTTTCCCTTTGTTTCTTTTCGACTATATTTCTGGCTTCCTTCAATGAAAGGCAGCAGGTTTTTAGGGTAAGGAGCTGAGCTGTGAACGAGACATCCACTCTGTTGGCTCATTCTTGTAGGTACCTTCGGCAAGTCACCTCTTCATCTTTGTTCTTTGATGACACAGCCTGCCAGATGGAAATAATAATCTGATCTCCACATGAGTGTGAAAGACCCCTAAATTTCTAATATAGGATAACAAAAACCCGGCTCATGAGTGAGGGAAATTCTTCAAAATAGTGATTGCACTTATTTAAAGCGTGAGTGAGGTGATGTTTTAGAGCAGTGATTTAAGCTTGCGGTTCCAGAAATGTTCAGAACTAAAGGTTTTATTTCACTTTGTTTTTCTCCAACGTTTACTCCCTTGGTTTACATTACCTGGTTAAGAATTTAATGTGAACCTTTGCCAAAGCCTCTGGTTCCACCTGGTTTGGGGTTGAAACCACACTAAGCCACTGAATTCTGCATAGTTTACATTTGAAAAGATATATCTGCCGAGGTTCCCTTTCAGGGTGAGCCAGGTTTACGTGAAATTTGGCCAAGCTTTAGATGAACCTGCTCTGAGTTTTCATTTTATATCAGACCCTAAAATGAGGCCACTTACCTAGTTCCATCTTTTTAAAAGTTCATATATAGTGTCCCCAGAGAGTGTGTAATAGTTACCAGTGGCTGATGTGTGGCAACACCTTGTTTAAGTGAGATATGGGGGAGGATTTCTCAGCTACTGGGAGTTCATTCTAATTGGGAAAGTGAATAGACTCATTAACAGAGGCTCTAGCATCAGGCATAACATTTTGGGAAAATCTCCTTTGAAGTTTCAACCAAAAAATTTCCAAGCAAGTAGCTCAGAGAGACCAGGTTAACTCACCATTTTTGTCCCTTCGTTTACTTGATGCATTTATTAGTTCAACAAATCCTCACTGAGCTCCTACCTCATGACATGCCAAGCCCTGTCCTACGTATTCAAGATACATTTGTGAGCAAAATATTCAGAGATCCTGACTTTTGTGGTTCTTACATTCAAGTAACAGAAGACAGAAAATAAAAGTAAATATACCACATAAGTCAAGTATACATAATATATTAGAAAGCACTGCGTGCGATGAAATAAGAGTAGAGAAATCAGGGTGGGTGCAGTGTTGAAAAGGTTTCAAAGGTTCAAAAGGTTACCATTACTGAGATGGTAAGATTTGAACAAACGCTTGAAAAGAAGTAAGGAAATAGCAACCAGATATCTTGAGGAAGAGCATTCCAGACAGAGAGAACAGCTAAAGCAAGAGCCCCAGGATACCTACATATTACAAGATTCACAGTGACACCATTAAGACAAAAAGGAAGTGAGCAAACAGAAGAGTGGTGGAAAATTAGGTCAAACAAGCAACAATAGGCCAGCACATGACCTGTGGGCCACGAGAAGGACTTTGTCTATTTCTCTGGATGTAAAGGCAGCCATTGCAGGGTTTCGTTCAAAGGAAGAGTACATTCTGATTTATATTGTCAAAAGCTCTCTCTATCTGCCATGTGGAGAGCCTACTATCGATGGGCAAAGGTAAGAAAAGGAGCAGTATCACTGAAAGAGATAAGAGTACTTCAGATTTGGTGAAAACAGTAGAAGTAGTGAAAAGTTGTCAGATGCTAGCTAGTTTTGAATATAGAGCCAACAGTATTGCCCGATTGATTGAAAGTGGTATGGGGGTGGAGGGAAAAAAGAATCAAAGATGCTTCAAATGTTTTGGTCCAAGCAACAGAAAGGATAGAGTTGCCATCGATTGAGATTGGAAAGGCTGTCGTTAGAAGCAATCCAGGGAGGAAGATCAGGAGTTCAGTTTGGGGAATCATGGGCGAGGTATCTTTTAGACTTCCACGGGAATTGGATTTAATTGCAGACTGCTGAGGCAGTGTGTATTTGAGAATAGAGGCTTGCATTTGGAAGTCGTAAGCATAATATCAACAAGGATGTGAGAATACACAGAGAAAAGAAGTGAATACCAGTCACTGTGCTGCTTCAACATTGGGGCATCAAAGAGAAGAGGAAAGGTCAGGAGAAGATACTGAGAAGGAGCCCAGGGAAGTAGGGGGAAGACCAAAGGCTAAGGGAGTTCCTGGTTTCCCAGAAGCTGAATAAAGACAGTGTTTGGGGAAAGAGTGATCAACTAGGTCTGGCAGGTCCAGTTTTATGAGGACTGAGAACTGGCCATTGGATTTCTCTCCTGTGTCATCACTAGTTATGTGCACAAGAGCAACTTTGGTGAAATAAAGGGCAAGAAAGCCTGGTTGTACTAGACATAAGAGAGAATGGAACGAGAGAGCCTAAGACAGAAATACGGCAACTCTTGCAAGGAGTTTCTTTTAAGGGGAGCAAAGAAAAGGGGTGTAGCTGCTGATACAAGACAAGTAAGGTCATGAATGTTTTTAACAAAATGGAAGAAATGACCACATGTTTACACACTGATGGTAATGATGTCATTGGGGGAGGGAAAATGATTTGAGCAAGAGAAGGGAACATTGCTGGAGCTATGGGTTTGGTTTTGTTTTTGAATGTGTGAGAAGAAAGAGAACCTAGTACAGAGATGGAAGAATTGTCTCCAGACTGAGAGAACATGGAGGAGTCATCTACTCAAGTAGATGAGAAGGCAGAACATAACGAATGTTGGTAGGTGAGCAGATTGGGGTAAGGGAAGCCTGTGGAAGTTCTCTTCCAATTGCTTCTGTCTCTTCAGTAAAGTATGAACCCAAGTCATCTACTCAGAGTGTGGGTGAAGAAGGAGCACTGAGGCTGTGAGTGGGGAGGAGGGGATGTGAAACAGACATCTGAGGAAACAGAAGAGTACCTGGACTAGGGAAAGAAAGTATGGTTGCCCGGAAGTATCTGGGGCCTCCTTGAGGTTCGTGGCACAGGTACAACATGAGCCCCTTGAGGGTGGCCTTCCTTTCTCCAGGTGTGGACTGTTGCAGATCAGAATAGGCAGGGAGTTGGACTTAACTATGGCTGTGGTGTCCCAGGCAGGGATGGTGAAGTGATGGAAGAGGTGGGAGGCAGAGCATTTTTGCAAAGGACTGATTACAATGACTGACTGTGTGAAATGACCTTAACGTGGTGAGGAGAGGAGTAAAGAGGTCAAGGGAGAGAGGGCCAGTAAGGGTTGTAGGATCAAAGGACGGAAGAGAGCTCTGCCATGTCAAAGAACTGTTGGGGTTGGCAGACCAGAAGCCTGAGAGCAAGGTCAGAGGACAGGACACACACAACCGAGATGCCAGGACAAGAGTGAGTTTCTAGTATTGCTCAGGGCTAGGGACTGACTAGCTGGCCTTGGGAGGAGCTGAGGGAGAGGAGAGGAGACCCAGAAAGGAAGAGGCAGTGGTGCTGAGAAATCTTTGAAGTCTCCAAGAACTCAGGCAGGCATAATACTGGAGAGATTGAGAGTGGAGGAGCTAAACTCACTTAGAAATGGGAAGAAATGTTCTGGACTCAATTGATAACTATGGAAGGAGTAAGCTATGTAATCAAATATCATGAACTGTTTTTTAAGAGGAAAAATAAGAAAATATGTGATTTACAGAGGAGAGTAGAAGGAGGAGAGATGGAGGGAGGGAAGATGGGAGGAAGGAAGAGAAGAAGAAAGGCTTTAAAGAAAGAGTTTAGCATAACATTGATTCAGTGGATATACCCAAATTTGCATTTAATTTTCTAGAACTACATTACCCAAAGATAACATATTTATACAGCAACCTAGATAAGTCATTACACATTTCATATAAAGTGACATTTTACCAAAATGAGATTTGTTTCCCCTTTCCCCACCAGAAACTATCCAGAAACACAATAACTTGCTGCTTCCTATTTTACAGCAAAATAAACGAGAACGTCTTTAGGAAGGTGTCAACCTCAGCACAGAAGGAATCCAATTTAAGCATAGGTGGTCCAGGCTTGCTTTACGGCAATAATAAACCAAGGATCTTCTCTGGGAAAAAAAAGAGCCAAAATCTCTGAAGGATGGTGGATAGTGCTTTATATGTATAGTGGTGGCTTTATTACCCCCTTTTATGGCTTTGCATCTTCTCTTTGCTGTGACAAAAGATCATTTGGATGTGAATTTATTTTAACGATACCTAGACAGACTTTCTGCCTGCAAAAGTAATTCATAGTATTTGTCCCGGTGACAACTCAGAGAATATGATTAAATTTTAATACCGGCAGAGTTAAGCCATATGGCATCCATCCTCGATGCCATAAGAACACTTGAAAAAAAATCCCTGGAAGACGAGAACAGCACCTTGGTCAGATTCTGTACAAATATGAGCCCACAGATACCCAGAAGATGTTCCATGGGACTAACTTATTTGACCGTTAATCCTGTTGTAAATTCAATTTTGCGGTGGTGGAAACAAATCTTATTTTCTTTGGAGTGAAATTGAAAAAGATGGCCAGGTCGAGTTTCCCTGGTGTAATTTTCCTTTTCGCATTAATGAGTCATGTCTTTGCCTTGGTGAGCAATGGCGAGGATGACACCAGGTGATTTGTCTGAAAACTCAATAAGCCAGAAGGAATCTTTTCCTTGTACTTTTCTAAGACATTGGGTAGGGAGAGAGAAATACTCAAATGGGAAAAAACCAGTAAGTCAGAGTATTTTTGATAAATTAAGATCATGTTTGTTTTTTACTGTCTATGATAATAAGGTTATAAATTGCAGTGAGCTTCCCAGGCAGGCGATACCTTGTGAAGTGGATTTTGTGGACTTTGTATGAAATGGCAGATCTGTTATTCTTCCCAAATACCAATGCATGTCTTACGTGTGCAGGATATTAATGCAGATGCTGAATATATAATTTCAGATGTGACTCACAGCTTCTGCTCTCTAAAATGACCACAGGATTGTCCCAGTTACACTGGGACAGTCTGAGCTAAGTAGTATGCCCTGAAGCTTTCTGTCCATGTGATTGCGAGAAACTGTGTGTCTTTAAAGGGATAACAACAGGAGCACCTGGGTGGCTCAGTCGGTTGAGCATCCGACTTCAGCTCAGGTCATGATCTCACAGTTTGTGGGTTCAAGCTCCACGTTGGACTCTGTGCTGACAGCTTGGAACCTGGAGCCTGCTTCTGCTTCGGATTCTGTATCTCATCCTCTCCCTGACCCTGCTCCACTTGTGCTCTGTCTCTCTCTGTCTCTCAAAAATAAATGTAAAAAAAAAAAATTTAAGGGGTAACAACAGTCTTTAGCATGGGCTCCAGTCGGAGGTAGAGGTGGGAAAAGACAAAAGACTGGGCAGCAAGACAGAAGACATCATTCTAGATGCTCCAAGACAGAGAATGTATCTATTCCTTAAAGCTCTTCAGTGGGTAATCCCACTCTATTGTTTGTTAGAATATATTTCAGAAACAAAGATCAGACGCTAATAACGAAAATTTACTAGATCGTCCCCAGAACTGTAAAGCTTATAAGTACAAGTTGCCATATAGCCAAACTTTACCCGCTTAGGGATGCTTAGGACGGTGGCAGAAAGTATTTCCCAGTAACCTCACCAAGCAGGGGTGTGAGAGCAACAAAATCCCTCTCCTCACGTGGCCCCTTAGAAGCTCAGTTCCTACCCAGGCGGAGAGCTCTCCTCCATGCGCTCAACACCAAGGGCTTCCTTGCAAGCCTGTTGGCTGTGTTTTAGTGCAAAACAGGATTATATTCCTGGACTTCTGTTCCCAAAGATCAACCTATCCTCTCTTAAATCTCATTACTCATTCTGTTAAAATGATTGACTTGTTTTGTTAGTCAGTTTTTTAAAAATGCTTCTATTTCAAAACAGTCATTTCCTAAAGCTTATAGTAAGAGGCTACTTGAATTCCCCTCAAGTGAGAAAATTTGCTCCATCAGAAAGATAGTAATAATAATCACGATGCTAATAATAAGTTTCTCATGAAAGATAGAACTAATCCAAGAGTACTTTAAACACTTCAGAAGTAAAAATGCCAAATGTCAGTGTGCATAGTTCTCAGCTGGCTTCAGCTGGTAACTCAGTGACATTCTCACCCCCCCCCCCCAGTTTGCTGACACCCATGTGCCTCCCCGAGGCACACATCCAGGGCAGGCAGAGTACAGGAGCGCTCCTTAGGACAGACCCTGCAGACATGCAGATAGCTTGTATTCAGAGCTTCGTTTTTAACAGTTTGTGACCATATTTGCAATCTGTACGTTGTCTCTGCACAGAAAAGATGCAAAGAGAAAATAAGAGGGGAAAAAGCCTCTAGCTAGCAGATTGTTCCATAGAAGGCCTTGTCGTAGAAACCAAAATAATACAAAAACCGTACAATAGCCATGTCATTGGGGGCAAGTGAAAAGACAAGGTGAATGAGCAGTAGAGCAAGAGGAAAGAGCCGGAGGTCAGAAAAGACAAAGGGCTCAGCAGAGAGGACGCAAAGCTTAATTCCAGATGCTTCAAGACAGGATGGCTGGTGTCAGCAGGGATTCCTGGGCAGCTTAGGGTCTAAGCAGGCACAGGGTTTTGGTTTACTTAAAATACCACGTACTCAAAAAACAAGGATTGCAGGTGTCTCAAAAGGATGTATTTCTCCACACGTTCCTAAGTAAGTGGAGAGTAGACAGAGGATAGATAGATTAAATGAAAAACAAACACCCATTGTCCGTACAAATCTGCAGGCTTAAAACTGAATGAGATTCTCATTGTGTGGTTCCTATCCTCAGAGTATGGGCACATGTCTGGCTTTCCTTTCCTTTAGAATTGTGGGGGAAACCCATGATGACAAACATTTGGTTAACAAAATCTGTGTGCGTTTCACTGGGGTGGGTGGAGGATGAGGGAGATCAGAAGGAGAGAATTGGTAAATAGTTTGATTAAACACCCTCCTCTCACTTTAATGCAGTAAACGAAAGGAAGGCTGGCTTTGCTTATTTCAGCAAAATAATGTAAATGAGTAAAGCTAAGTAATAAAAATGTGGTATATCCAGCCAGCTTCCTGCTTTCCAGGAACTCTTTTATGTCCAAATGCACGGTCTCTATCTTCCTTAATCCTTTTCAGTCTTCTTGCCCTTTGCCCCCACATGACCTTTGGCGCATTGCCTCCTAACCTTAAAAATGAGGAGTTTAGAGTTTCAGGGAGATTTTGATGAAACCACCTGCTGTTCTACTCAACTCTTCCCCGCCCCCACCCCACCCCCACACTGAATTCAAATAGAATGGCCGAGTGCATAAATATGGTAATATCCTGAACCACACTAAATCCCCAGGTCCGCAATACCCGTGAGGTAGGACAGTCCTGATTGGCTGGATTTCATCATTCTCCCACCACTACCCAAATAGGAATGGGAACGGCAGACCTTACAGAGAGAACTGGATTCTGATTTCTTCTGTTACATGGAAAAAGACCATGAAAAAGTCAGACCAAATTCCCAAAAAGGTTACTCAGTTTAGCATTGTGCTTTAAAACTGAGGTGACTCTTGATTTTTTCTAACAATACTTGCCTTTTTTTAATAATATACTGGTAAACTGACTTGAACGCTGGAATATTTGGTTCTCTAAAGTTTTCTTTAAAAAATCTGACTTTCAGATATACAACTTTTAGAAGACAGAGTTGTTCAGATCCATGCACCAACTACTAAAGTTTAGGACACTTCTACTCTCTATTCTCATAAATTATTAAGAGTCACCACTATCACAACAAAACTGAAAAGTGACTTCAGTGTAAGTGGTTCAAAACAATAATAATCATCGATTGTCTCATACAGTTTCTGCAGGTCAGGAATCTGGGAGCAGGTTAGCCGGGAGGTTCTGGTTCAAGGTTGTTCATGGTGTTGCAGTCCAAGACACTGACCAGGCCTGCAGTCATCCATGGGATTGATTGGGGTTGGAGTGTCCTCTTCCAGGATGGCTCAATCCCATGGCTGGCCCAGTGGCCCTGCCTATTTCTGGGAAGCTACAGTTCCTTGCCATGGGGTCCTCACTGTGGGGCAGCTTGAGTGTCCAAACAACATGGCAGCTGGTTTTCTCCAGACTAAGTGATCCGAGACATTAAGACAGAGCAGCAATAATTTCTCTGGCTTAGTGTCAGAAGTCACACTCCATCATTCCAGCCATATGCCATTGGTTACCCAGATCAGCCCAATTAAGTGTGGGAGGGAATTATACCAAGATACAAACACCAGGAGGTGAGAATCATGGGTGTTGGGGTCTGGTGGACACACATTATCAGCTCAGTCACAGTATTATTTGTTGATTTGGGTTCATTTTTCTACTTCAGGGAAAGACCAACAGAGAGATAAAATAAGAACAGTAAATACATTCAAACAGTTATGACTGAAGCAGACAATCTGCTTTTCCATCCATCCCAGGAGAGTAGAGTTTGAGGAATCTGGACTCTCAATTCCAGCCGCTCTGCTCAGCTGGTGATACCAAGTGTAGGCCTGGTGTCTGGGTCTACGGCACAACAAGACACTCGGCCATCAAGCACCTTGAGCATTCAGAAAAAAGCGGGCGTGTCTAAGACTTACCCTCCCTACACATTATTTGACAAATATTTATTGGAAACCTGATGGTGGTCAGAACCACAGTCTGTGTAGAATCTTAGATATGCTGGACCATTGGGAAGGCTATTCTTAGCGATTCATTGCTAAAATGAGTCTTAGAGACAATTCAATATAACCACCACCCCTTATTACAAATGAGAAAATTGAAGTCACCAGAAAACTCGTTATTATGGCATAGCTATGCCTATTCTGCCTTCACTTCTTGTTGATGAAATCACAATCAAAAACACAACTGTTTAATTAACACTGTTTGTAGAGGCTTTCCATGGATTTCATGGTTTTTCCCCTACTCACGTAACCCGAGGTACCATTTGAATGAATTGCACCTGTTTGTTGAGTTTAGCTGAGAGTCAAGAGTTTCTTATAGATACCTAATTTGGTTCCTTTATCTTAAAAAGAGGAAGCTCTAACTAAACTCCAAGAGTGGCATTAACCCATACCTAAATTAACACTGTCTATCCCCTCAGACCAACGTATCAAATTAGACAACTGTGTTTTCCAAAGAGGTTGAGGCTGTTGCTGCCTTGCATAAGCAGGTGCTCAGAAGGGATAGAACGGAGTGAGAAAGGGAGAAAGTACTTGTTGAGGGTGTCCTGGATGCCAGGCAGAACGTGAGCACTTTGATACCCGTACGAACTCTGTAATCCCCACAAGAATGCTCTGAGGTGATAGGCATGATTATTATCCCATTTTGCAGAAGAGAAAGCTGACAAGGTAGAATGCTCAGGAGGCAAGAAGCAGATTTAAAAGCTAAATCCAGGTCTTCCTCAGCCTGTGTTCTTCCGCACCGAGCTGTCCAAATACCCCTGGAAACGGACGTCACGATGAAGGGGACTAGCTCACGCCTATGCTGTCTCCTTAAATCATCCCTTGGGGCTTTGTTACGTGTGGATCTTTAAAAACTATTTTATCTCTATGTTTGCCTGTGTGTGAAAATGAAGAGCTTCCCAGTGTATTATTACCGCCTTAATGACAGTATTCCTTTTTAACTTCCCTTTCCCCAAACAGCAGGGCACTCTGCCCACAGTGAGCTCTGAAGATAGTTTTTGTTCTCATGACAGATGTGCTCCCAAGCCCCACCCACCTCTCCTCCATTTCCATCCCAGCCCATTGAGTGTTCACTTCCACTGGTGAGCACTCATTTTTTTAAGATCAAGTTATTTCTCTTAAAACTTGTTCATATTATACTCCACCCAAAAAGTCCTTCTTGGTCAATGCATTTGTTTTTCCCAGAGTTGTGATTACAGTAATTAATATGGAAGCCGAAAGGTGCATTGCGTTGTGACTAAGAGAGATTCCTATGGGGACCCTACATCTTCATGTCATCTTAGAAGTATTTTTTTTATTCTGGAATCAATTTTTAAATTCAGGCACATTATAATCAATGCCTTTTCTTTCTCGTTCTCTTTCTCTGTAATTACCAAGAAGACCTTTTCTTTTGTTTCTGTTGTGTGGTGGTTCCACCGCTCAGTGTCAGCGAAGGAAAAAGGAGGCAGTTGTAAGCGGAGTAAATACACCAGCACTGTGCCCCGAAGGGAGCGCTGTGCTGCCAAACTCGGGAATGCACATCCTCCCATCAGTGGCGCGCTTCAGCTGATCCCTGGAGACTCACTTGGCAGCAAATAACCTATGAAAAGACAATTTATTTTTTTTTAATGTTTATTTTTTTTTGAGAGAGAGAGATAAAGTGCAAGCAGAGGAGGGGCAGGGAGAGGGGGAGACACAGAATCTGAAGCAGAGCCTGACACAGGGCTCGAACTCACAAACTGCAAGATCATGACCTGAGCCAAAGTTGGATGCATAACTGCCCTGACAAGATCATTTCTAGCTTGCTGGCACTCCAAAGGAGCCAGTTACGGGTTGGGAAGCAAGAGTGTTCAAGAAGTCACTGCCTCTCCACTCGAGAACATTGAGAAACAGGCCTTTGGATGAAGTAACACATCCATTTAGATGATAGACTTGTTCTTTAGTCATCGTACAACCTCAACTTTATCTTTTATTAAAAAGTCTTTTTTTTTTTTTTGCCTGAGGGTCTTTTAAGGAAGCAGGTCATTCTGTCTTAAAATAATTGTTTCAAAATAAACACATGAGAAAGCTTTAGGCTTCATTGAACCTTAAAAGAATTTTCAGTATTTAGGTGGGGGTGGGGGTGCGTGAGGGGAGGACAACCTTCAAATCTTTTAAAAAAAGAAAAACGGACAGCAATATGAATAGAATAGATTCATTAGCATTGTGAAAAACAGGTCACTAACTCCTTTTTTTCCAAAACAACAACAAATACTTTGCTGCTATTAATAACTGTTAGAAAAGTCTGCTCATGAACAGAAAGCTTGTGCCTTCACTATTCTCTGAGAGAAGAGAATGCATTGTATGATCTTTAAATGCATTCTACAGTAAGAAAATGGAAAAAAAAATGCAAGAAGAAAGACATCATAGATTTACTACTAATTAGAATATTTGTGAGGACAACCAAAATTTAGATATGCAAATGAGTTAATCTGGATGTGCTAATATTAAAAAAATCACAGATCAGAATCCTGATGGGCAAGTGATTAAGAACATTCACTTAACTGCTTCTACTACAGCTTTCTACAGGCTTGGTTTTGTGCAGGAGCTGTTGAAAAACCTGGTCACCGATACCTGGAACCCCAGAGAGTTCAGGGCTTTTCTGGGGGGTGTGGAGAGTGGTAAAACCTGACTCTGCGAGCCTTTTGGCCATTTGTTCCAAAACAAAACAAGTTGAAAAGAATGTGGTCATTTTAAGCCCAATCTGGTGCTATTATGATATTGAAATCAAAGGCTGGCTGTAAATAGCTTACAACTCCATAAACAAAGTTACAAGGCAAACAAAGAGAAAGTATTGCAAGGTTCGGTTGTGAAGCTGACTATTTTTCCTGGCTTAAGGGAGTTTTATTCTTAGCAGTTAAGATAATGACAAGAACTGCATCAAGGAACAGGAATGATAAGGAAGCTGTTGATGGTTTAGGAAAATCTCCTGTTAACGACTTTAGTGAAAGCTACATGATCAGAGTTCATGTTGGGGCTGAATATACTTGATAATGTACGTTTCACATTATTGACTCTTGGGTTTGCTTCCTTGCAGTTGGTCCAGGATGTAGCTACTAATTAAATAGGCAGTCTCCAAGGACCCGATGAAAATTGAAAAATTCAGGAAGCATTTACAGATGATTTGTTTAAATGTCTGTAATACAATATTACATCTTTAGAGCCAAAGGGCTCTTTGAGAAACTTCTTAAGTAAGAGATACACAGTTGCTATGTTCACTAAATCATACCTGCTCAATTTCTGGGTGACTCACTATTAACTCAGTTTTTAAGCGAATTACTTCTATGCTGTAAGAAACAAGAACCTAGCGCACTTAAAGATGCCAACTCTGAAGAATAGGGATGTATTGCTAGCAGTTTTATAATACATGAAAACAATTGCCAGAAAAGCAGGAATATTACATTCCTTTTATTCATATCTACTTTATTACCAATTCAAACTTCAACTTTGGTGAACTCAGCTTGATCTTCCATATGTGATGAATTGCATTTTCTCAACAAATGAATGAATTATAAGACTGTATTTCACCACTCTTTTGAGACTTAAGAGAAATGAGACAGCATAACAGAATCCAAAGGCAATTTGACGAAGTTGGCAAGATTACAGATTTCCCTGGCCTGTGAAGTGAATGTGCTACATTGATACAATTGATGTCATACATATTTAACAAGAACTGTATTTTAAAGTTGTCCTAAACACAAAGTCACCATTCATAATTAATTAATACTTAAGTGAAAAAATTTTAAATAATTCAGATAGAATTGTGCTGATTAGAAGTTAAACAATATTAGACTTCATAGGGATTATTTTAATCACAAACGCAAGCTGGTTTTTAAATTAAAGTTTTATATATACATATATAATATATGATAGCATACATATGTATGATACCATATATCATGTATATCAATTTAGAAAGCTTTGGGTTGAAATAGAGAAACAAGCTGCCGAAATTGCCTTAGGCAACAAGGGACCGATGGGGCTTACACATGGTACTTCCAGGGGACTGCTCCCGGCAACTGGGGCTCTACTGGAGCTCATTAAAATCAGCCACTGTTTCTCCCATCCCAGGGCTCCGCCTGCTATGGAGAGCTCTGTTGAGGCACCTTTACATTCTTGTGTGTTTACAATAGGGCTGCTGCAGTGCCAGCTCTCATCCTCATGGTCTTAAGTCCACGAATGACTGAGCGCTGCTTTCCTCTAAAGCTCTATCAACAGAGCCTCAGAAGCAAGTCTCATAGCTCTGAATCATCTGGCTTCAGCCAGTAGTCAGTTTTTGAAACAATTACTGGAAAGGGATAAAGAATGCACTCCAGACCGTCTGCTCTGTGGGGGAGGTGAGAGATGTATGACTATCCCTGGAAGTTCATAGGATACCAAAGGGGAAGAAATGATTCCTCCAAAGCCTAAAATCGGAACCATTTTCAAAAACAGGAAAGAGTTCCCAGATAGAAAAAGGCCAATAGCCCCTCTTATACCATGACATACGAAGTAAGGCTCTAGTCTCATTCACCTATTAATTTAAAATCCATGAAACTGCTTAGATAAGATGAAGATTCCAATCCAATAGAGCCATCCGAAGACCACGAGAGCAACACAACCACCCTTGTCCGGCAGAAACCGCCAGAGTCCCGCGTGCTGTCTCTGCCCCTCACTCTTCTGGATGCTGAAAACCACTTGGATGACAGAAACCTCCACCAGTTTGACTCAAACATGCTTTTTTATAGTATTTATGCCCAGGTGTTTTATGGCTTTTGGTTTTCTGGCTGGCACTGCCACCCATTTTCTATTTGGTGGAAAGACCATAAGCCACTCTCCGTGTGGGTGTAGTGACACCTCCTGCATAAATTCATCCTGCGGCTCCTAGGAAAGCACCATCTAGTACTTATTCAGACTATGTCCAGAGGATCAGAAAGTAAAAGTTGTTATGTTTCATCAGTCATGCTACAGAAAGTCATTTTGTTTATACTTCATATAAACTTCATGATCCTAAGTATCATTTGCAATTTAAATTAAGAATAGCAGACGCCCTACCATTAATACTGCCTAGCAGAGGACATTCAAACTCTCTTTGCAGCCTGCTACTCATGTGTATTAATATCTATGATAAGCAGGACCCCAGCTACGAGGTACATTTGGTCAAGGAAAGTGGCAGAATGTAATCCATAGTCGCATTCTCCAGGCTAAAATGCTTAAAAGCATTTCAAGATAATCATTTGACAAACATGAAATCACTGAGGATGAAGCCCCAGAACACAGATACTGGAGGATATTTCCTTTTTCTAGAGATGCTTGGTATGTTGTTTTCACTAATATTCACTAATTTCTATTCATTTAGAACAGTATGTATTTTCTGATGTTTATAGCAGTGTTTCAGAAGAATCAACTGCAGAAGCAAGACACAGACAGGCAACTGCCAGAAAGCCTGGTGAGATGGTAGAAAATCTACCCAATGCGGCCTCCCAGGGAGGCACTGCGGTGTTCTGGTTCTTAATTACCGGAGCTGGCCCTGCAGTGACTGGTCTTGTAACCTTGGAAAAGCTATTTAACCTCTGCTTCTCAGCTCCTTCAGGTAAACACGGGGATAATAGTCCCACCTCCTGTTTCCTGGGGAGTTACTGCACTGCTCTTGGCACAAACTATGAACTCAATCTTGAAGAGTACCTGTGCCCTGAGAGGGAGAGAGTGAAGCCCTGAGTTGAGCCTTTCCAAGAGTTCTGTTTCTCTCATCAGGTTGGTGAGAGAGCAGCTAGCAAACCGGGTACAGATACCTGGATTTTTAGGCACTCCTGATAGCACAGGGGGCGGGGTGGTGGGGCTCCGTGGAGGTTTGTGGAGTGAATGCTGGTACCCTAGCTGAGAACTGCTTCTCATTTCCCCAAGGTAACCGTAGTTTGGAAGTTTCATGTATTTCTGCTTAATAACCTCAACCTAATGTCCTCTGAATGGATTTCTATTGCCAGAAACTATCATTAAATATGCACAATTCTGTTAGAGTTTCTTGATCCAGCTTCATGTCTCCAAGACTATATTCTATTAAATGGATATAAAAAGTTTCAGCTCTGCTCTCAGCATGGTGTGGGCATCGTAGGGATACCGTGAGTGTGAATCATTCAGAGATTCTCCCTCATAACTAATCCATTCCCTGATATTAAAGTTACATGCTTCCCATTTGTGCCCCAGAGGACAGAGGGGCCTGCAGAAATGTTTAATACCTTGTCAGGGGGTGTCTGGGGGGCTCAGTCGGTTGAGAATCTGACTTTGGCTCAGGTCATGATCTCACAGTTTGTGGGTTTGAGCCTTGCGTCAGGCTCTGTGCAGACTGCTAGCTCAGAGCCTGGAGCCTGCTTCGGATTCTGTGTCTCTTTCTCTCTCTGCCCCTGCCCTGATCACACTCTGTCTCTCTCTGTCTCTCAAAAATAAATAAATATAAACAAATTTTTTAATACCTTGTCAGAACGTCAGAGGCATCCAGGCACATTCTGCGCATTTGAAATGAGAGTCCGTTACCTGTAGCACTTTGTACAATATAAGATGGCAACTTTGACTTTCAACTTCTTGCTTTCTTTGCCCATTTTCATATTCCTTTGAAGTTGTGTCATTTCAGAACTCTTAACCATGCATCTGGAATTAAAATATTATACAACCTGAGAAAGCAGTTGTTTTTTAAGGAGAGAGGTGATCAGCCTGCTTGTTTTGTTTCGTCTGTTTGCACCTGTGGGTTCTTTTGGTTTGTTTTACCTTTTTTTGAGCCGTTGAGTTCTTTTTTTCCAGTCCTGCGTACTTCCCCCGACCTGCCGCACAATGCCATTGAAGCTAAACAATTCACAGCCACGTCTGCTCGCTTGTAGTCAGTGACTATAAATTTGGTTTGAGATTTCTAGGTTATGTGTGCCAATGCACTTGGACCAGAACCCCTCTCTAGACTGTGTCAGCATTCAGGAGTCCTCCCCAAGTAGTCCGGAAGTTTCGTGCGTTTTGACAGCCCTGGACTAGAAGATGAGGGAGGGATACTTAGTATTGGTTCCTGCAGTGGGTCTTGGAAACAAGGTACAGAGCAAAATTGAGACCATGAGAGGAAACAGAAAAGCCTGTCATGTCTGAACCTTTCCACACTATGGATTTTTTTCTTTTTGCAAGCTTTACTCTATTTCCAAAACAAAATGAGATAAGCCAGGGCTGAGCCGTGCGGCTGCATGCCTGCCAGGGCCCAGGGCGGGCTTTGAAGAGAACAGGGGCGCACCTGTCCTTGAGTCCTCCCCACCGCCCACACTCGCCACGCAGCCGCTGGCCTCACGGCTACGGGGCTGTTTCAGAACCCAGATACCTGAGCCTCTGTTCTCAGAAAGGCCAACCTGCGAGCTAAAAAATGGCTTTCAAATGGATTAGGAATAAAGTCGGACTGACACAACTTTCATTCCTTTGTCTCTTTTTTCTTTTCTCTTTTTTTTTTTTTGAATCTACTGAATGAAAATGACTTCTTAGAGAAATTGAGGCTCGTTGAACAAAGAAAGACTTATAAAGATGAAAGATCACATATTATTTGACAAGAGCATATAAATGTTCTAATTTTTCTCATATTATACTATGACATGCAAATATGAAAACATCTTGCCCTAGGCAGTTGCTAACTAGAGGTTTAGATAATACCAGAGTGTGATGTAGCCTATTTGTTTTTAAATATATTTTACATTTGGGTTTGAGAAATACCCATAAGGCACTGAGTGCATTACCATCTAGACATCCGTTCTTTTATCCCACAAACATTTTTTAAACCCCTATGCTGTGCCAGATTCCAGCGGGCTCTAGAGGGGGAAATGATAGTACAAAGGTGGAGATATGCACAGGATATTACTAGAGCCCAAAGGAGGAACACAGAATTTCTGGGGAAGCAAAGTAAGTGTGAGTGGCAGGGGGAGAGGAAGGAAGGTTTCACTGATGTCTGTACTTCTCAGCAAATAAAAAGGAGTCAACCATTTTTGTGGGAGTGGAGTTGGTTGGACAGTTGGCAAGTGCTTGAACCTAACACGTGTTTTTAAAACAGTGGCTGTGATTGGGAATGTATTGAATTTGGGGGAGGGAAGAGACATTGTTAAGCTAGCATCTAAGAAGATTGCTGCGGTGCCTGGATGAGTTGAAAATGAATTTAAGAGGAAGCAGACAGGAGACTGAAAGACCATTAGAAGCTTTTAGAATGATCTGGAAAGGAGATAAAGGGGTGATCTATGGTGGTGGAGAAAGAAATAGAGAAAAGGAAACAGAATTGGTAAACATTTAGCCGACAGAAATAGCAGGGTAAGTGATTGGTCAGATGCAGGGGGTGGGGAGATGCCACAACAGATGGAGAAAAGGACAGATTGCCTCCAGATTGCTCGGTCATTCATGGAATGGTGAGTTGTGCCACCAACGGAGATAGGGACAGTGATAAGACCCAAGTCACTTTCCCCACTCACACAAAGACATGGATTGTTTTGTGTAAATAGAGACCAAGGTATCAGAGTTTTTTTAGGTTTATTTATTTATTTTGATAGAGAGGGCCAGTGAAGGAGGGGGCAGAGAGGGAGAATCTGAAGCAGGCTTCGTGCTGTCAGCACAGACCCCGATGCAGGGCTTGAACTCACAAACTGTGAGAACATGACCTGAGCTGAAATCAAGAGTCGATGCTTAACTGACTGAGCCACCCAGGGACCCTGATATGCCAAATTTTTATAAGACATTTTCATGTTCATCAAGTACTTCACTGATTTTAAATCATGTGATGGTAATAACAGTGTGGAAGACAGGCAGGGCTATTACATAATAGAGCTGAGGGACTGCTGTTTCAGAGAGGATGTCAGCTTTAAAATCACAGGATGAGTTAGTGGGAGAGCAGATACTTCTTTCCAAACCCACCTCTCCCTCCTCCAGCATCAGGCCCTGTTCTTTATCAAGGCTGCCTCTGCGCCGGGACCGAGGCACAAGGTTCTGTGGCGGTGACAGCGTTTCCTGATTTTCTTCTCAGGTGTCTGTGCCTCATCCTGTATGTTGCCAACCACAGTTAAGACTACACGTTCTTGTTCCTTTCTTCACGGTTAGGAGTATGCATTCATTTCTTTTTTCAGTTGATGTATACCAGACATATAACATTGTATTAGTTTTGGGTGTACAACATAATAACTTGATATTTGTATATACTGCAAAATGATCACCATGATAAATCTAGTGAACATCTGACACTACATGTAGTTACAGATTTCTTTCTCTTTTTCTTGGGATGGGGACTTTCAAATATACAATACAATATTATTAACTAAAGTCACCATACTATACACTAGACCCCCATGCTTTATTTATTCTGTAACTGGAACTTTGTACCTTTTGACCTTCTTCACCCTTTTCTTCCACCTCCTGCCTGGCAACCACCAATTTGTTATCTGTATCTGTGATTTTATTTTGGGGAGGTGGGGGGATGTTTGTTTTGTTTATTAGATTCCACATATAAGTGAGTATATAATGGTATTTGCCTTTCTCTGACTTAGTTCACTTAGCATAGTGCCCTCAAGGTTCATCTCTGTTGTCTCAAATGGCAAAATTTCATTCTTTTTTTTTGTATGGCTGAATAGTATTCCATCCATATATTTTCCATTCCAGTACATATATATCACATTTTCTTTATCCATTCATGCACCATGGATACTTAGTTTGTTTTCATATCTTGGCTTTTGTGAATAATGCTGCAATAAACATGGGAATGCATATGTCTTTTCAAATTAGTGTTTTCAGGTTTTTTGGATACATGTCCAGAAGTGGAGTTGTTGGATCATATGGTAGTTTTATTTTTAGTTTTGTGAGGAACTTCCATAGTGTTTTCCATAGTGGCGGCACCAATTTACATTCCTCCCAACCGTGCACAAGTGCTCCCTTTTCTCCACATCCTCCCCAACACTTGTTATTTCTTGTCTTTTTGATACTAGCAATTCTGACGGGTGTGTGATAGCTCATTGTGGTTTTGATTTGCATGTCCGTGGTGGTTAGTGATGCTGAACATCTTTTCATGTGTCGGTTGACCATCTGTATGTCTTCTTTGAAATATTTAAAATAAGGTCGCCTGGGTGGCTCAGTCAGTTAAGTGACTAACTTCGGCTCTGGTCATGATCTCACAGTTCATGGGTTCAAGCCCCGCATCAGGCTCTGTGCTGACAGCTCAGGGCCTGGAGCCTGCTTCTGATTCTGTGTCTCCCTCTCTCTCTCTGACCGTCTCCAGCTCACGCTCTGTCTCTCTTTCAAAAATAAATAAGCATTAAAAATTTTAAAATATTTAAAATATTCTCTATTTAGGTCCTCTGCTCATTTCTAAATTGAATTATTTGGGTTTTTTCCTATTGAGTTGTATGAGTTCACTATATTGCTTGGATATTATCCCCTTGTCAGATATATGATTTGCAAACATTTTCTCCCATTCATTTGGTTGCCTCATTTTGTTGATGATTTCCATGGCAGTATACATTCTTGCTATAGGATGCCATTCAAGAGCTACGCTCTAGATAGATATTTATTATGCCTTCTTTCTCCTTTTGCCAGTTAGAACCCACAAATGAAAGACCAATGATGAGTTCCTGGGGGAAATATGTTCTTTATAACTTTCACAGAACCCATCACATAGGTGGTGACAAGCTCCATTAGGATCACTCTAAACTAACCCAAATGACTGCTAGACTAAAAAAAAGAATCCATGAATCTATTACCTAAAAAACTCATACCATTTTCTATATGGCACAGCTAAAGTATTCCTGAAAAGGAGTATTCAGGAGAAGAGAAGGGAAGACACAGAAAAAAAGGGTGTGTTTGTGGGAAGGAGGTGGCGAAGAATGGGGGTGGGGCAGGAGTGGGGGGGACAGGGCAGGATTTATAGGCAGAAAGGATGATGTCTTTAGGTCCATACATAATTTCCCACTGAACTAAATCCAATGTCAATAGAAATGCCATCCACATTTTACAGAAATATGCCAGAAGGCACCTGGGTAGGTCAGTCAGTTAAGAGTCCAACTCTTGATTTTGGCTCAGGTCATGATCTCATAGTTCATAGGATTGACCTCTGCATAGGTTGTGTGCTAACGGCCCGGAGGCTGCTTGGGATTTTCTCTCTCCTCTCTCTGTGCCCCTCCCCACCTGTGCTCTCTCTCCCAATTAATAAATAAACTTCAAAAAATAAATAGTAAAGCATATTAACTTGAGAGGACTGCCATTTGTGAGGTGAGGCCCGTCAGGGCAATCTGACATCTCCCCTGAGAAGCACAGTGCCAGTTAGGCTTGCCCAGTGTCGCCAGGGCATTGTGAAAGATGATCAAACTTCATCCGTGTCTTTACTCAGAAAACCCGAGGAGCTGAAACTAAGGAAAACGAATTCTCACTTCTCATACCACTTGTTTACTGTAACATGTTATTTGGGGATTCACTATTATACATTTACTTTATAAGGAAGGAAAGAAGGAGGTGAGGCTCTAAAAAGAGAATATAGGACATTTTTCTATCAGATGAATGAACAGAAGGAAGAGATAATAGAAAGAAAAGATATCCACTTAACCGTTAACAATTTTTAAGTAAGTGTAGCAATCCCTGAACATGTATTTGAAGGCACAGATGTCTTGTTTAGTCAGGGTGTCATGGGATCCTAGCATTCTCAAAGGGCAGAGAATGTATGAAGAAAATCTGTCCTTTTAAATATTTTGGGGTGAGGAGAGCAAGCCATTTGATAAAACATGTGGATACTGTGAGTAGATGCATGTATGGCTAAATAGTGATGTTTGTTTCAAGAGCAGAAGATACAAGACTTACTTACAGGAAATAATAGGGATCAGGGCTATGGATCCATCGGTGTGCTGGGGTGGCTCAGTCAGTTAGGTGTCCAACTTGATCTCGGCTCAGGTCATGATCTCGTGGTTCATGAGTTCAAGCCCTGCACCGGGCTCTGCACAAAAAGTGCAGAGCCTGCCTGGGATTCTCTCTCTCTTCCTCTCCCTGCCCCTCCCCCATTCATGCTCCCTACCCCCTCTCAAAATAAATACACTTAAAAAAAGAGAGAGAAAAAGAACTATGGGTCTTCCAATATATAGATCACTAGAAACATTTAATTTTTCATCCTTTATTCTCAACACTGGATCTGAGCCGTTGGTGGGGTGGGATTGGGGAGGCAGGGCGTGTCCTTCCTCAAACATGGGGTTCACTGACTGAGAATCGTGGACACAGCCATTCAATTGAAAAGCCAGAGGAAACACAAGTTCCCTTAGCACCTTCTTCCAGAGAACGGCGGCGTTTTCTTTCTCTCCACGTCACACCTTCTCCAGCGGCAGAACTTTGTTTGGAAGTCACTGCTTTCAACCTTGGCAGGTCCACCTACTCTGAAGAACGTTGGAAGGAAGTTCACAAACTTTAGCAGGTGGGTGTGGTGAGGCAGAGCGCATTTCTTCATACCACAAACACAATTTGTCATTTGCAAGTCCCTTAATCTAAGACAGAATGGACTTCGGTGAAAGTATTTGTGGAACTAGAAGGAAACTGCCTTAAGTTTTGCATCAGACGCAAAGCATAGCTCAGACGTGGTTGTGATGAGGCATTCTGCGACCTAGCAGAAGGTACAAAGTGCAGGTTTCCTTCTCCGCTTTGAGATGTGGCCGTTTGGGGTCAACCATGTAGCCTTTCTGGTTCTGGCTCCAATTAACTCTTCTTACATATCTAATCAAACTACTTCTGGTTTTTTTTTATTACTCTAATAAACACCACTATATACAACACATACTTACAAATACAGAAATTAAATCTTTGATTTTTTTAAATTTTCTATTTTCAGATGTTAACATAACATTTTGGGGCTGATAGCCACAACAGTGTAAAAATCCTCATAGCCAATTTGACGCTCTCGATCACAACATCCTAGAGGTCACTCTGCCACAAATAGATAATAGGGGTGTCAAAGTATCTATCTCCTCAGCCTTAGGATGGCTGGGAGATCTGGGATTGTGAGAGCCCCTCTGGGCCGTGAGGAACCTTGTCTGATGTTCATAATTGTTATTATTATTTTCTTTGTGTGCCATGACATGAAACAGTTTGGGAAACGTAATCTAGACCAATTGGATTTACCAAATACTTTCCACTTCATGCTACCTACACAGAAATCAAATTAAATAAAGTATTTTGGTTTGTGGATTCGTATTTTTTCCTTCTCAACTTTGCTAGTTATCTATGAGAACTTTGGGTTAGTCATTAGTAATTGCTATGGAATCAGTCTCACAGCCTAAGAGTAGTGTGCCAGATATGAATTATTTAGAGTTTACAATCCTAATTTGAGGGATAACTGACCCAGAATCAAGATATCTATGCAAAAAAAAAATCATTTTTTTAGAAATTCTTTTAAAGCATAGAGACCTTGAGTTTTAGGAGTTTGAATTTTTTCGGAAAACCTTGCTAGTCAAGTAAAGGCAGAATTCCTGTTTTTAACTAAAAATAAAAGTCATATCTGCAGGAGTGAGAAGGGATGAGGGGAAAGTCTGCAGGTGAAGAGAGATAATTCCGTTTTTCTTATAAATAAACATGACGCAACATTCCTACAGAGGAGTTGGGTTTTTGTTTTGTTTTCTTTTTTTAAAGTTTATTTATTTATTTTGAGAGACAGAGACAGAGAGAGAGAGAGAGAGGCATGCGCATGCGTGGGGGGAGGAGCAGAGAGGGAGAGAATCCCAAGCAGGCTCTGCGTCTTCAGCGCAGATGCAGGGCTGGAACCCAAAAACCGTGAGATCATGACCTGAGCCGAAATCAGGAGTCAGACGCTTAATCCACTGAGCCACAGGTGCCCTGTCATCTTTGTATCCAGCATTGAAGTTTTGCACAGCCTCATCCGGAAATACAGCCTCAATGTGCGCCCCGGTACGTGAAGGATAGAGGCTGCGTTACTTTGGGCGAGGTGAGCTTCTGTGAATGGGTCCGCCACGACATCTGCCTGCCTCTTTTCACATTAAAAAAGGGGCGCCTGGGTGGCTCAGTTGCTCGAGTGACCGACTTCGGCTCAAGTCATGAGCTCACAGTTGGTGGGATCAAGACCTGCGTCAGGCTCTGTGCTGACAGAGATTCTGTGTCTCCCTCTCTCTCTGACCCTCCCCTGCTCACGCTGTCTCTCTCACTCTCTCTCTCAAAAACAAATAAAACATTAGAAAAAAATTTTTTTTAATTTTCTTAAGGCTTCAATTACAAATGTTTAAAAGTGTGGATGGAATAGTCAATTGATTATAGAAATCTATTTTTTTAAATTTACTGTTATTTTCTCAACGGATTCGTTTTCAAACTATGTGGCTTATTTTCCTTCAGTTATATCAAAGTATTCACACTGGAAAAAAAAAGGAGACTCAGGTACTGGCATATTGTCTACATAAATGACTTCAGGCATTTTTTATTTTGATTTGTTCTAAGAAGCTAAAGAGGAATTTATGCCATGATAAAATCTACTTGGATCTTGGGAAATTATCAAAAGATAGAAGAATCCATTCCTGTTTTTCATTTTCATAGCAAGTAAGAGATTTCTAACATTCTTTGATTAAACCGGAGAACTTACACTGCCTTAAATACTAGTTTGGAGCTTAATACCTGCCGAGAGAAAGTCATGTTCCCACTTGCCCCTATGGATTTCATAGCATTTGCCATCAGTTGTAATTACACATGTATTTGTGTAGTTCTTTGTGTCTTTAAATCGCTCATTAACCACAGGTTTTGGTGTCTTTTTTTTCCCCTATTTGAATATGCACCAAATTCTTCTAGTTTGATTTAAAAGGCCACATTTTCCTAACATTTCAAGCCTGGGATGGTGGTAAAATTATGAAATCAGTAGTGTTAGTTAGATATAATTGAGAATCTGACTACACGCAGCAGAAATCAAAGTAGTGCCTTAGCTACAAAAGGTTTTATTCTCCTCAAGTAAAAGAAATCCAAAGTCAGGCTGGCAGAGCTGGGATGGGGGTCACTAGGGACCCAGGCTTCTTTCTCTTTCTGTCCCACCACAGAACATTCCATCAGTGAGAGGGATCCAGGGGTGACTGCTGGAGCTCCAGCCATGTTGTATGACAGATGGGCCCTCACACTCTTGCATGGAACCTCCCAGAAGTCTGACACAACCCTTTCATTACATCTCATTGGAAAAGATCCAGTCATGTGGGCACATAGACCTGCAAGGGAGGCTGAATGATGTCACCTAAAGTGGGGCACATTACCACTCAAATATAATCGGGATCTTGTTACTAATGAATGATAAGGGAGACATTGAATAGTCCTTGCCAAATAAGGTAGGGCTATTTGCATCATTCAGAAATGAAAACGTATTTTTTCCTTTCAACATATGGTAACAGAAATTGTATGAACTCAGAATTTGTTTGGAGAAAAAAAGGTTATCACCATCAGAGACAAAATGAAGAAAAATTGCACCTTGGCATTGTATGGAATGCTGTGGTGGCCTCTCTGTTCGTCCCGGTGGCCAGGCAAAGCAATGGCTTCGGGTGAGGTGCATTTCCAGGAATCACTGTCCCACCTACTGCGCTCTCCCCGATGACTCCTACCCAGAAGGCTACAGTTTTATAGCCGCTGTCCCCTGAGAAGGTGCTAACTTCTCACCACACAGTCCTTTCTGATTGCATCAAGTTTCAGGTCACCTACAAATGCACGTTCAGCAGTGTGACCAATCCAGTTCCCTAGGGTGTGTTTATAAAAAGCTTATTAAAATGTTAAAATCAATATACCTTTGAGATTTCCCTCAAGTTATCGGTCATTAAGATAGTCAATCCAAATTATCTTATGGACATATTCTTACCAAAAGTTGTTTTTCCCATATTTTTTAAGCCTAAGATTCTACTATGAATACTCTGATCAACATAAGAGTATTGCTAAAATTTTTAGAAAGCAACATTAATGCTTTTACTCACTCAATTCCTATTACGAGGGACATTATTGCTCCTTTGTATTTTCACTGGTCAGTGGCTTTATGCAGAAAGAATAAGCAAACTTAATACCAACATTCTGTTTGCTTGAGTTGTAGAGAAAAGTAGCAATGAAAAGTTTAAAACTCACGCAAAGCCGTTTTTTCTTTGCCTGTTTGCACATTACCTTAGTCTTTCTAGTTTTAGCATGTATGTCCACAGATCATCAAATTGGAATATCGTCACAAAATAATGAGGCAAATGAAAAAGAACTGATTTATTAGGGAGGATGTCACCAGTTGCAGAATCAGAGACCTGAGTGTGCAGTGAGTTTTAGCTTTTGCCTAGTGACCCCCTGTGGGGGTAGCATTCCATTAAAGAAGGAGCAGCAATGTTGGCTCCTCCTTCCTAGTGAGTTGTGGCAAAGAGCCCATTTGATAATTTATGACAGTCTTTCCTGAACTGTGATGTGTTATGAGCACGGGAGTCATTTTGTTCGTGGAAGAACAAATATGTCTTCAAATGGGATTTGAGATCAAAGAAAACGCCTACACATATGAACAACCTCATTCACAGTGCTGTCATTATCAATGTAAGGTCGGGCTTCTAGAAGATCGCCAAATACCTATTGGCTAAGAAATAGTTGTCCACTGACCAGATTGGTAACATTTGAGTTTCATCTATCTTGACTGGCAAATATGGTTTTGGGGGGTTTGTTTTCATCTGAAAAAGATGACCATCAGACTCCACTGAGGTGCTCAAGGTAGTATCAACCCAAAGCAAAGAACATGCACATTCTAGGGAGTCCTGGGGCCTTTCAAAGTGTGCCGTGTGTGTCTTATCTATAGAAAGAGGGCTGTTGTCCTCACATTCTGGAACTGAATTCTATCTAACATTGTGTGTAACTATCCATTTGAAAGCAGGGCTCTTTTCTCATTCATCCATTATCTCCAGTAGTGCCTAACCTAAGTGCCTTAGCAGAGGCTCTACAAAAGAATGCTAAATACAGTGTGTACGGCAATTAAAATAAATGGAATTGATCGAGCAATGGCAGGTAGTCAACTCTGGAAAGGCATTCTCGTTAAATATGGAAAATAGCAAAGCAGGGGCTCCCCTGTGGAACTTCATCCAAAGCCAGTTCTTCCCTAATGTTATGTATCCAACACCCTCAACCAACCAGTCACAGGCAGAAGCAAAGAAAAATCTAATAACTGTATGAGGCACACCATCTGTGCACCGAAGCCAACATACTGCCCTTAAGAGAGACTCGTGTCTTCACTCTTACTTTAAGTGCAGAGCTAACAAGATCCAACCAGCCATCTCTCTGGTACTTCCCTAGCATATTAGAAGAAAGACAGTGGAGTTACGAGAGGAAATACGTTTACAGTAACTAGAAGTGATATTTTCAAAGGAAGTAAAAACAGCACTATGAAAAGCATTCGTAAGGAATTCCCGGCAGTATCAGCCCGGTGTCATTTATGTATTGGTCAAACAGCTTTCCACAGCCTCATATCCCTTAGGGACAGTCTGAACTGTAGACAAAGGCAACGTCTATGTTAACGATGATGACCCAGAGCCATAAAATGAAGCAAAACGGTGATCTCATTCCCAGTATTCTTTGAAGGCTAGAAAGTATGTAATTAGTTTTTGAAAGTGTATGTGGTAGGTTAAATCATAATCCCTAATTATTACCACCAACCCCTGCTGCCACCAGAGAAGGGACCAGAGTTCACGGCTCCTGCCCACTGCATGGGACTTGCAGTGCAGCCCAGGGAGCAGAAGTACCCCGCCCACGCGGGGCCCCACCACATGGCTTGCTTTGGCCAAGGGCACCTAAGCAGGTGTGCCAGATGCCAAGTCCAAGCAGATGCTTTGAGCGGCAATCCAAATTGCTACCAGCTTTCCTGCTCCGGTGTGGGTCATGAGGATGGCGGGTCTCACACAGGGGCGGCCTCAGCCTGAGTCCTAGAAAGAAGAGCCATGGTGTGGAGCAGGGCTGAGCCACCACTCTCTGCAGCCACCATGGAATAACACAGGGAGAAATAACCCATTTCTATTATAAGCCACTGAGCTTTGGGAGTCCGTTGTGCAAATTCAGTGGTTCCTTTGTGTTTGTTTTCAGCTTCTGCCTTTCAATAGTTAAAGTGAGATATTGTGAAAATCCACAAATTTGGAGACCTCCTTCTGCCTCCTGTGAAAGATAATTGAGGTATGACTGTGAACAGTCTCACTTAAAATTGCACGTGAGGGAGGAAGCCGAGTCCCAAGCAGCCCTGAGCAATGTATGAACCAGATTGTGCTCCCTCCACCCAGCAAGCTGGGAGCCAGCCTCGGGACGGGCTCCTGTGGCCTCCTTGGGGCTGGGGCGCAGGACTTGCTGGGGGGGTGGGATCTCGGTGGGTGGAATTTCTAGGGACTGGTGATATTGAGGATGATGTCATGAGGGTGCGGATTAAGGACAGCTGGCAGCCACCTGCCCTCCTTTCAGAAAATTTCAGGGATTGGGGGTGGATCTCTTAGATCACAAGCACAAAAGCAGAAAGTCAAGTCCAATCTTCTTTCTGTCTCTGGAAAACGAAGCACACCAGCACCAACTCACAGCCTGAGAATGATCAACTGCGTGACTATGCACAAATTATTTCACCTTCTGCCTCGGCACCAAGGATTAATTAATCATCGCAAGTTGTCTCCAAACTACACAATGCTAAACACAGAGGAGACCCTCGAATCCTCGTGGTCTTGAATATTCATGTTGAGCCACGCCAGTCCACTGTCTCACCCAGCAACAACTCATTGTTTTACTGAGCTCTGAGGGGTCCCCTTCTGTTTGTAAGGTGAAAAGGGGGCTGTACATGGTATGTGGCCGCAATACTGATGTCCTGATTTGTTCCCCCATGGGAGATACTAAAGCACATTGGCAGGTGCCTCGAATCATCAGAATCACCTGACGCTCATTTTTGCCCCAAAAATTTCTCCCCGTTAATTTTCCCAGTTGGAAATTCTTCAGGCGTACGAGATCTTTTAAAGTGAAATATACTTCCGAAGAAAATCCAGACACAGAAGGGTTAACAAAGATTCTGGTGTGGGACAGTCCCAGTTTTTCCCTTTGCTGTGCAACCTTGGATGGATTCCTTAACTACACTCAATCTCCATTTCCTCAATAAAAAAAAAATGAGTAGGAGTTGTACCTACGTCATAGGTATGCAGTGAGTTAGTGTGAACTAATGACAAGGGGTAATTGGAGTGGGACAGGGCAGATGACGGGCAGTGGCATTTCAGGAGGGAAGAAGAAGCAGACAGTACCAGGAGGGGGTGACAGGGAAAGGAAGACGGAGAAAAGGCCCCCAGTTCAAACTGCCACTTCCCAGTAGAGCTCAGACCCCCATAGTCCACATAGTGGGGAAGGTATCCCCTGAAGTCGGAAGACTGGAAAACTCTGACTCCGAACTTTGTGCCTCTTCTCGACTGGGACTGCCTAGTCTCCTTCTGAGAAGTGGCTGCGACAAGAAAAAAGATACACAAAGTAGTTTGGAAGGTTGCTACCTTGACCTTCGCTCTGTTTTCCTGGTTACTTCTGTCCCATTTGCTCAGCTCCCCTCTGTCGGGCCTCATCCCTTTCCCCACTCTCCCACGCTGTGGGAAGAATTCAGCTTGGATTCCCAGAGCACCTAATATGCTTTGCACATCACAAGGGGTTGCTGTATTTTTTTGGATCATATCGTTTAATTCAGTCAAGGGTTCATCTTTGGCTGCATCTCTCTCTCTGCCAGTGCCTAAAGAAGAGGTGATAGGGGAGCCTGGGTGGCTCAGTCGGTTAAGTGTCAGACTTCCGCTCCAGTCGTGATCTCAGGGTCCATGAGTTTGAGACCCACATCAGGCTCTCTGCTCTCAGCTCAGAGCTCACTATAGATCCTCTGGCTCTCTCTCTCCCTCCCATCCCCCACCTCAAAAATAAATAAAAACATTAAAAAAAAAAAAGAGGTGATAGGGTAAAAGCCCCAGAGTGGGTGACTGGCAGAGATAGCTAGACAGAATTGGACCCCTTGGGGTGGGGGTGGGGGGTTCACTAAAACAAAAACAAGTAACTCTCTTTACCTCCTTAACTGCTAATAATAACTGTGTAAAGATCTAAAATAAAATGTAGTGGCCCCACACTACCTTTGTGCATAACAATTGTTTAATAAATATAACAAACTTCAACATTGTGCAGGGCCACGCAGACTGCAGTAGTTCCCGTACGTCAGGGATTTATGGAACCTACCTTCTTCAGACATTGAAAGAGAACATATAGAAAGGAATATCAGAGGGTCATTTGAAAACCACCTCTGATTGTTTGCTGAGGGAAGTTCCATGCTCTTCAATGGAAAACTCTTCCTGTTGTCCCTGCCCACTGAATGAGGTCTCAGTGTGTGGAATGTTTGCCTTCTTGGCACTCTGCAAAAGATGATCTTACACAAAAGTCCTATCAGCTATGAAGTAATTGGCAATATCAGTAGTCTTGGCCTGGGAATGCTCAGCTGCCTTAGCCAGTGCAAAAGCCTGAGAGGTCAGCCTTCATGAAAAGACTCGACAGACCTTCCCCAGGCTTGGCTCAGTGTACCTTTCGTTTTGCCAGTGCTAGTGGGCTGATTGCTCTACCCTGGACCAGTACCATCAGCATCAGCATCACTGCGAACTTCTTAAAAATGCAATTTCTTAGGCCCCATTCCTGAGTTGGAACTCTGGAGTAATTAACAAGCCCTCCAGGTCATTATGATGAACCCCCACCCTACCTTCTGAATTAAGTACCCTGAGCTTGGGGCCTTTGTTTCATGGTAGAGTAACTGTTCTTCTCTTGCATGGCTTTAATTTTAAACTGTCCCGTTATTCTGAAATTGGGGAGCATGTGTGGTAAAGAAGATGTCTCTTAGAAGGAATGCTTTGTCAAAATCTGGAGAGAAATCAATGACTAAATTGTCAAGGGATGAAAAAAATCCCGTACTTGGATTGTAACTCTTAGCTTGGATCTTCGTCTTTCTTGTCTGGCTTTATTCTCCAATAAAACTGATTAACAAGTTAATTATGCACATTTTGGAAGATTTCCGAGTTGAATTTAGTCCAAACATGAAAGTAGTAGTACATAAGGAAATGTTCCTTAGTGAGTTTGGAAAGCATTGATTAGCAGTCTAGCAGTCAAAATTCCTTTGAGCCAGCAAAGCATTAAATATATGCCGGCTTCCTATTTGTACAACTACAGCTTTATAAAATCTCTTGATCCAGCACTTAACCAAGGAATGGCCAAATTCAAAAATAACCTCTTCCACTGCTCTCTCATATCGCTACACTACATAAGTATGTTTTTTAAGAGAAAATGATTCAGGAATCTGATGGAAAGCATCTTCAAAGATTAACCATTTGTTATAGAGAAGAATATAGAATTATTTTGTGTGGCTCAGTAGACTAGAGCACAATTAAACATTTAGAAGAGAGGAGGGCATACTGGTCCAACAATATTCCTAAAATTTAATGCTGCCCTAGTGGCCTAGTGAGTTCTGTGATACCTACATGGGCGTGGTTTCATTGATGGTTCTAAAGAAATTTTATTCATTACTTCAAAGTTAAGTGAGGTTCACTTTAAGATCCTTTTTGTCTTAGTCTATTTGAGCTGCTCTAACAAAAATACCATACCCTGGGTGGTATAAATAACAAATACTTATTTCCCAAAATTCTGGAAGCTAGAAGTCCAAGATTAGGAGATCTGGTGTCTGGTAAGAGCCCACATCTTGGTTCACAGACGGTCATCTTCTCAGTGTCCTCCCGTGGAAGGGGATGGGAGGAATCTGTGAGCTCCCTTTCATGAGGGGAGTAATCCCATTCACGGGCTCCACCCTGATGACCTAATTACTTCCCAAAGGCCCTACCTCCTAATATCGCCACATTAGGGGTTAGGATTTTAACAGATGAATTTGGGGGGCTACATAAACATTCAATCCAAACACCTTCAAACTAAGAGATTTCTATAATGTATTTTCTGGATTTTGTCTAGCATATTAACTCCCAGAAGTACAATTGCTAATCTCCTTTTTCATGTATGATTGGGTGTGTGAAGCAGTGTTCCATTGAGGAACAGCACATTTTCTGTGTGTCAGGGTGTTGCTTGTTGCTAATTTCATAAGCCAGTTCATGATCACTTGCATGTTTTCTTTTATGTGCTTTTCAAGGATATAGAGTTGTATGCAGAAGATCCTAAAATGGAGGGACTAAAAATGTATCAAATCTAATCTCTTATATTTTTACCCACAATTGAAACTAAATTGGAGACCCTTGAACAATACAGGAGTTAGAGGTGCTGACCTCCTGCACAGTTGAAAATCTGAGTATAACTTTTGACTCCTCAAAAGCTTAAGTAATAGCCTACAGTTGACCAGAATTACCAATAACATAGTCGATTAGCACATATGTTTTATGTTATATGTATTATACACTGTATTCTTATAGTAAAGTAAGTTAGAGAAAAGAAAATGTTATTAGGAAAACCATAAGAGAAAATACATGCACAGTACTCTACTCTATTTATTTTTGAAAATCCATGTATAAGTAGACCCTTGCCGCTTATACCCACATTGTTCAAGAGTCAACTGTACAATTAGAAAAAGGGGGCGCCTGGGTGGCTCAGTCAGTTGAGTGTCCGACTTCAGCTCAGGTCATGATCTCATGGTTCGTGAGTTCAGGCTCCACATCAGGCTCTGTGCTGACAGCTCAGAGCCTGGAGCCTGCTTCGGACTCTGTTTCTCCTTCTCTCTCTTCCCCGCTCCTGTTCATGCTCTGTCTCTCAATAATAAATAAATGTAAAAATTTTTTTTTCTTAAAGAAAATAGAAAAATATCAGGACAAAGAAACAAACAAATAAAATCTCCAGAGATTCTCCAGTTCTGGAGGCCTTGATAGAACACAGACAGCCAGACTTACTCAGTAATTGGCACCTTTTTTTTTAATGCCTTTTTAATTTATTTTTGAGAGAGAGACAGAGTGAGAGCAGGGGAGGGGCAGAGAGAGACAGAGACACAGAATCTGAAGCAGGCTCCAGGCTCTGAGCTGTCAGCCCAGAGCCCGACATGGGACTTAAACCCACAGTGAGATCATGACCTGAGCCAAAGTCAGATGCTTAACCGCCTGAGCCACCCAGGTGCCCTTTTACACAGTAATTGTAAGAATCCAGTTCCCCAAATGACAACAGCCAATATTTTTAACTTGTCAAATGCTGTTCTAGGACATGTTTTGATACTGTTTTACCACACTGAGCCAAAAGAATGATATACTAGAGATTCACAACTTTATAAAGACATTTCTAAATAATCCAAACTTCTCACTTAGTTACAAATATTTGCTGCACTTTGCTAATTCGTCCATTAGTGAAAACTGTTTCGTTTCTCCTCCACTTTTATATGGCCATTTTATATATAAAATATAACCCCCATTCAGATAACAGGGGAGCATTCTTTCTTTTCTTAATTAATAAGTAAATACCATCTACTTCTGTATGCAGAACATTTTTAGTCAGCTTACGAATATAATTGAAAATTGCTTTCTTTTTGAAAACCCAGATATTAAAATCAGCCCAACCCTGTTGCATTATAATCTCTAATATCACATCAGGTTTTAATAAGCCTCCTTTTTGCAGCACACATGTGCTTAAGGCTTCATGGAAACCAAATCAGTAGAGAGAAGGGATTACTTTAGATTACTTTGAAATATGCATTGTTTGAAATGGCCTCTGGTGACCAGCTTTCATGAATGGCTGATTTTACTAGTGGGGCACATCATCTGGTTTAATTATATCAGCTCCTTTGTGTGACAAGTACTGAGAAATGAAGATTTCAAACAAAGTAGAGTAGTTAGTGAGAAAATAAATTCTGACAGTGAAACAGCATTTGAGTATTTGTGGTCTAGGTGAAATCTAAGGACTTGTCCAACTGTAAATATCTGTTTACAAAGAAAATAACATTTTATTTCTACTTAACATAACATAAATTTGCCCCAAACATCCAAAGACAGAGATCCTAATCTGAGCCTTTACAGGAAGATTTTCTTACAAATATGACAAATAATAGTTTAGGGTGGTAATATGACTCAGAATTTTCATTCTATGAATTCTTCATCTTAAAATGTTATAAAATTTACTCTTTCATAACAACAGAGTAAAATGTTACTTTTTATTAGCTAAATTTTTTCTCAACTTCCATCCAAACAACAAACTAAGAAGTCATATTTTAAGTTTCATGTTAGTACAGGTCTTTGATGCAAGTAGCACCACTGGAATCAGTAAATGTTAGTGAATGTATGGTCTTAAAAATCTCCTAGTGTATCTATCTGTTCACTTACTAATCAATCCAAAGACATTGATAAATATCTCTATGTCCAGATAATGATTTGAAGGTAGGTAGATGAAAT
The DNA here is from genome assembly GCF_006229205.1 of Suricata suricatta. Classification (NCBI taxonomy): domain Eukaryota; kingdom Metazoa; phylum Chordata; class Mammalia; order Carnivora; family Herpestidae; genus Suricata; species Suricata suricatta. Next base: position 18,589,778 of record NC_043714.1, read on the forward strand.
TGATTAGACAAGAATGCCATATATCTGATAGAGGTCACTAAAAATAGATAATTTACATTCATCATATGTTTTATGCATGTTTTATGGCGAAGATTAATAAATGAATTTTCCTGAAGAGGCCTGTTGGTTACTCAAATGTTCTACTGTAATAGTATCTTCCATTATTGCAGGCCTGAATGTCACTTGAAATTTAAGTAGAATTATTCTTTTTACTTCTTAAATACACCTCTGTGCACGTTAGTTGTTTGGAGGAAAGCATACAACCAAAAGAATCTGAAGATGGGGTAAGGATGTAAGTACACGGAAAGCATGTGTTGAAGATGATTTTTCATGAAAAGACCTGTTGGAGTTACGTATTTAACCAACAATACAAAGAAATCTCAAAATAGTATTTCCCAGTAATACTTGTGGAGTATTTTTGAAATATCAATAGTGACCTAATCTGAATTTTAAAGTTTCCTTGAAAATGTCTCTGAGCAAAGAGTTGATTTAAATATGAATGTCTCCTGTAGTGTTTTTTTTTTTTTTTTAACTTTCTCCTGTAAGACATTTGGGGGTAGAAAAAGAGTTACTTTCTGCATTTGTCCCTAAGTCTTGAGCTAGGAACTAGCATTGTTCTGAAATGCATATTCATCTTTCACACTCTGTTTCCCAGACTCCCTTTCTTGGTCATCACTCTGTGTGAGGCCAGCAGGATTCCTCCAAAGGACCTTGTAACTCTATTCTGCTGTATTGAAACCCTTAGAAAACGTTAATGAGCATTATATTGGTGGTAAGCTTGCCAGCATAGAAAGTAGGCCAGCGGAACTTTTTTGACTGTGGCTTAACTGATCTTGTAAAGTCAGGTGTGCCTCATTCCCCCACATAGATTTCAACTATAAGAAAATATTTGGAGAAAATGCTTTGGAAATATAAATATAGCTTCTATTTGGTTCTTTAGAAATATCTTCTTCAACTTAAATGCTTTGCAAGAATTGTGGAACTCTAGAATAAATTTGTGTTGTGACAGATTATGTACATCAGGGACACAAACTAAAATGAAACATGTCCCCCAAAAAATGTATGAATCTGTGAAAAGGGGCATTTTTCAGCAGCTAGGAATGGTTGAACTTTAAGCTGGGAAGGTTTTGTTTCTTTATTACTTGAAATATGTGTCTGTGTGTATCTAAATATGCTCATCTCTTAAGTATGTGTGTGTGTGTGTCTAGAGAGAGAAAAAAATAAATACATAAGGTGCTCTGCAAACACTTCATCTGCTCCACCACGTTTTCAGCCCTAAGGCAGCTGGAGGGAGCCATGTGACTAGTTACAGCCAATGAAATGTTAGACATGATCTGAGTCACTTCCCAGTTGGAGACAAAAAGGTTTCCTGCAGGATTCTTCAGTTTATTTCTGCCTCTCTTGGTCCAGGGCCCCAGTCAGTCTGTCTGCGCATGACTGGACAGAGCAAAGCTCCCTGCCACCACCCTATGTGTGACTTGCAGTATGAAGGACAAATACACTTTTATCATGTTAAGCCATTGATATTTGGGGTCTATTTGTTATTGCGACAAACTATGTCAAGATACTTAAATATAAATAAGCTATAAATACATCGAGCTGAAGGCAAATTTAATACAATTTCGTGTATTATACCACATACTTTAAGACCTAGCTAAGCTGTCTAGACCACATTTGTAATTCTTTTTATCAGTATCGCTGTCTTTCACCAAGCCCATTTGAACTGAGATTTCTGATGCTCCTTTTTTGTTTTTTAGAACTCTGATAATTTCTTTGTTCTCACCGCCACCGTTGAAATGGTGACCGTTAACAGACCCTTCAGACACTTCACAGCATCTGTGTCAGGAATATCAGATCCCATTGGTTCTTTTCATAATTTTTAGATCACTTTGTTTTTTTTGTGTGTTTTGCTAATTCCTATTTGAAAGAAGCCAGACAAATCTTAGTCTTGGACTTTTGGGATTCTCTAAATTGCCCTCGTAAGCTCATTGTTATGGTTTTACAGTTTTACTCCCTATCTTTGTGAGGCTTCATCTCAAAAGTCCCTCTCACTTCGTGTTATCATTGCTCTTTCTATCTATTCTCTTCCTCCCTGAGAAGACAGAGGGTAAATGAAGGAAACTTAAATCTATTTATCTCTATTTTTATAATGCAACAGGTCATTGAAAAAAATCACATACAGACAGGAATGAACTAAAAACAAAATCTCCCTCACCATACCCCAGGGACAACCAACACAACGGTTTTCTGAATAGATGGCCTTTCAAGGCTCCTTTCCATTTCAGGGGAGTCACATGTTGGTGGAAGAAAGAGTGGAAAGGGCGAAAGGGAAGAAAAGCAAATACTGTTGAAGGAGGATTTCATCATTTAGCCAAGGTGTTCCAGGTCAGAGATGCACACTTTTCAGCTGTCACTGGTTGTTGGAAGAGATTTATTATTCCAGGGGCGTAAAAATGTTACTGCACCAGAAGGAGCCAATTGTCTATCTTCGTTGCTTAAAGTTGTAATAAATTATATTGGGAAATATGCTTCCTGGGGATTAACAACAGATGAAGTTTGCCAGCTATGAGGTTTTTAAAAGAAGAAATTAGCTCCTTCATGGGTTCACATAGATTATAAAGAAGATAGCATGTCCTGAAGGCTTGAAGGCTTTTCCTGAAGAAAAGAAGTAATTAATGTATGGGAATCATGAAAGCCAAAATTAAGGGAAAAGGGCCATGTAAACCCATCCTTAGAAATGTATGTGGATTGACTGTGGGCAGAGGGGACAGGATGCAGATACCAGCTTCTTGCTGGTATAATCCTATTTTGCTTCACTCTTAGGATAAACTCAGTGTGATCTGGCTAAATTCAGCTTTGAATAATTGCATAATGTTGGCCTTGTCTTTGCTGCTGTTTTGACTGGTTATGGTTATGGTATCCCTTTTTTCCTCTGTTTTCACTATTCAGGCATTGCCTTGTACTGGAGATAACTCCTTTGCCCCATCCCTGAGAGGTTTATTTCTGTCCAGGTGGGCTGGTCTGATCCTGTCTCTCGCATCCTTTAGTTGCGTGGGCATTCATTCATAATGAATGAAATGAATTCAAAAAATTCCGTGTTACCCGAGATTAAAAAACAAACAAAACAAAGGGTGTCATCCCTCATCAACAACCTTTATGTATATAGTAGGCATTTAGAACTCAGGATAGTTTCAGGGCTTAAAGGGACAAAAAAGTGAATAGGTTTGTGAAGAGGGTCAGATCTGCAGCATTAGAGGTGAAAGTCCAAGCTTAACTATAGAACCAGGTATTTGATGGGCCAGCAGTTCTCAAACTTTTTTGTCTCAAGATCCCTTTATATTATTAAAATTTACTGAAGACCCTCAAGAGTTTTTTGTTTCTGTAGAGTATAGCTATTGATAATTAGAAATTAAAACTGAGGAATTTTTTTAAATATTTTAAAATCTTTTTTAAAATAACAGTAATAAATATTTTATATGTTAAAACATATATCTTGTGAAAACAACTATATTTTCCAAAGCAAAAAAATATTCCTAACTAAAGTGACATTGATTTACATTTTTACACACATTTATCTGAATAGAAAAGAGCTGTATTCTTATATCTACTTTTGCATTTAATCTGTTGAAATATATTGTTTTGGTTCAAATACAGTAGTAAAATTCAGCTTCACATGGATAAGTAGTTGGAAAAGGAGAAGTATTTTAATAGCTTTTTCAGACACTTGTAGATTTCCTTTGATACTATGCCAAAACTTGACAAGTGGTGATTTCTTAAAGATTAGCTGTGGCAAGTAATCTGAAACCCTATTAATGCGCTTTCATACTCTGTTACATTAAAATCCAATGGTCATCTTCCACTTTGAAATTTTTTTGCTGATGTATGATTTTATAACATTATATTTGGTCATTTGGGAAATATTGGTTCACTGAGTTATGCAAATGTGCTAAATGTTGACACATTTCATTTTTTAGTATCAAAAAAGTAACATTTGTTAATATCAACATCAATGTCATAAAAAGGTTTTACATATTGGGAAGCTGCCAACTTCTCGGTGGCACATACAAGTTTTCCAAAATTCTGATTTTTAGCTTGGAAGCTACATTACTGTCGTTGGCAACAAACAGAACAAATACTCTCAGTTGTTTTCCTTCAAATGACAGTCTCATTTCATTCAGTCCTTAAGAAATGCCTGCCAAATATCCAAGTCCAAATAATTCTTTCAAGTAAAATTGGCGTTCCGTGAGCAAAAGGCAGTGTCTAGTTTGCAGCTCAGCCACGCAAGTGCTGTTCCTCCACTACCGCCAGTCTCCATACACAGCAAAGAGCTTTACGTGTAGCTCCTGTCTCATAAAACAAAATTAACAAGAAAAGGTGTGTATTTGAGGGTTAGGATTTAATACAGTTCATCATTTTACTGTTTCATCTTGACTTTTTTTTTTTTAACTGTATGTGATGTTTCCTTTATTTGGACATAAACAGAGACCTACCTGCCGATGCAGTAAAGGTCTTAATTTAGTGTGGCGCGTTGCTCAATGAGAAAGTTTGAGCTAGACTTTCTACCCAGTTGGTTTAAAGTCTCCCTGGTCTGTTTCTTTCCCCCTTTATATATGACTTGAAACTTTCTTTTGTAATGTTTATTTCTGAGAGAGAGAGAGACAGACAGAAATAGAGCGTGAGCGGGGAAGAACAGAAAGAGGGAGACACAGAATCTGAAGCAGGCTCCAGGTGGACTCCAAACTCATGAACTATGAGATCTCGACCTAAGCCAGACAGACACTTAACTGACTGAGCCACCCAGGTACCCCTGTGACTTGAAACTTTTAATGTCACATTTATAGTTTGGCTTGAGTGCCCTAAACAAAGTCCTGAAAACTGTCCACATCCACTGGCCATAGCTACAATTGGTGTATTCATTTTTGGGCTTGAAGAAAAGGCAACTTGTATTCTAGTTCTTATTCATGAGTATAACACCATTTCTCGGGTTCAATTTCCAGGGGTGAGAAAAATCCCTTTTACTATTTCTCCCCTTTTCTGCTATTTCTCAAGACAAATTGTTAGTCTCTAAGGACACTTGTCCTCCACAAAGTATCCAATTCAAACATTGCATCCTTGTCTCCTTTGTCAAGTTCTGCATTTGTCTGTCAGGGTTTTTTTTTCTTCTTTACTTCTCTCCCTTATGGAGCTGGAAGCCAGGCAGTGAGAAGATGACAGGTTTTAAAAGGTCATTTTTGAATAAGGAATTGTCTGTGTGCAGGTTTTCAGAGTGGCTTGTTCTGTGTTTTGTGGAGGGAGATGGTGTAAGGATGATATGCCGCTGCTGGCCAGGCCCGTCTGAAAGGCCAGTGTTCTGCAGCACTCCGTTTCTCTGCGTTTACATATGCACCCCTTGAATCAGTAATAAACGGTGGTAGAAAAAAAAATGTTGGCTCCTCTGGACTTTTAAGGCTCTAAGGAAGGTCACTTTATAGGGAAAAAAATGCATCTACTTGGCTGTCCTTTTTCTTTATTGGGAAGTGCTTTTCAGTGTAGTTCAGTGTAGTTTATTCAAGGTACCCTTAAGGCTAATTTTCTTTTTCCTAAAGGAAGAGGCAAAGTAAATAAGATAAAGAAAAGAATAACCAGTAATGTTGATAGGGTTCCAGGGAATGTTATCAGCATCTTAATGGTGCAGAATTTTCAGTTTTGTGTGTGGCTGATTCTTTAAACTCCACCTGCCACTGTTTATTTGCCTGACATTGTGAGTCTGTCGACTGTACCTTCGGGGTCACTACCGTCGGCAGAGGCTGGTTTACATTAGAGCCGATGCAAGAAACCCCTGCTCACCCTCTTCACACTCCCCCGCAGGCTTTGAGAGGTGAGCAAACTCTAGCTCCTTAAGGGATCAACCCTCGGAGAAATGTCTGTAGGTAACTGTTTAGCCTGTGCCACTCTGCTGGACACAGCCATTGTTCGACTTCTCTTTCCTTCTTTCTGGCCTTCGCCTGTCTTTCATGCTCCTATCACTTTTCTCATGATTTGAAACAAATGTACAGAAACCAAACAGTCAGGGCAGAAAAATTGCAGGCTTTCAGTGTTCAGCATGCAAAACAATCACTGAAATAAGCCTGAGCTATGACCAAAAAAACAAAAACAAAACACCAGCAAACCTTACATATTGATTCTCTCAGATCCAGAGGCTCTGTCAGAGGTGGTTGGTCGGATGCTCTGCAGATAATGCAGTCAGGACTGCGTTGCTGCAGCACTAGAGTTTTGTTTAAAATCTATTTCTTATAGAGTGTCTCTCTTCCTCTTTCTTCTCCCCCCGCACCCCCCAGGGTAATTACAGGCTGCAGAATGAAAACCATTAGAACTGTTTACAAAACAGCTCATGAAGTTTAAAATAATAGGGGTGTGTGTGTTTGTAAAACAAAATAATGTGTGTGGCTGGGGTAAACAGTCCACAGGCTTTCTTCTTTCTTCTCCCACTGCCCCATGTCACCCTCCAGAATTTAAGGCATGGACATGAGTGATGGGGCCCCTTCCCTTCTGCTCTGCCACTCTCACACTTAATTTGTTATGCTTATTTATCTGATGCCAGTTTATTGTTGTGATGCAAAATACAGACCCTCAGGTGTGTGGGGACAGAGTGGCTGATGAAGTGTGCTGCTCTCGAATTAATTTTAGGGCAGCCTAAATTCCCACACAGACATCCCCTCATGACATCCCCAAAAAAGAGTGGTGGGTTTTGTGTGTGTGTGTGTGTGTGTGTGTGTGTGTTTATTTTAATGAGCCCTTTGCTATCAGAAGTCCAAGAGAAATGCATTGAGCAGGTTAGTGCTCTAAAGTGAAAGGGGCATTCTTCCAACCCTTTCAAAAGGCTCCTCTTGGACTGGTTTGCCGAGCTTGTGCAGCAGCCCCTCCAGATTTTATTTATGTATTTTAATGTGGAAGGCTAGCCTCTAACCTCCCGCTCCAGAGCCAATCAGTCATTTAGCTTTGCAGCTTTAGGTCTGCTGCGGCAAAGCCTCTCTTCTGGCGGCGCTGCACTGGGTCCTGATAATAGTGAGGCTGGTGCTGACAGTCAAGGAGGGCTCTGTCCCCATCGGCGCTGGCGTGCTGAGGACACGGAGGAAGCACCCCTTCCCCTGGTGATGGATGGAGCACAGTCAGGAGCTTTTCGGGGGCTGGGGAGGTTGCCCTCCCAGTCACTTACTATGAAGTCTTTGTCAGCAGACAGAACTCTCCTGGGTAGTGAGTGACATCATGCAGATGACAAATGACAGCTTTGCAGTTTATTCTGCTCGATAAGTACTCAGTACCTATGCAGGTGAGTCGGCGCTCCCCCAACACACCCCTTCCTGCCAGCCGCTCCTGGAAGCAAACGCTCTCCAGACGCACTGTGGTTTCGCAGGCACTGATGGCTTTTCCTGGTCCATCCCGAGTCTTCTGGGGATGTTTAAAGTGCCATCAAAGTGTGAGCAGAGATGATACCCGTGTCGTCATTTTTGGAATTGATTCTGCAATGATTCATTTTTTGAGTCCTTTGTTAGCGGTTCTGAATATTGTTTTCTTCTGTTTCTCCCTTTTGGAGTACAGATTATTTATATTTATATTTATAAACATATATAATATGCTATGCAAGAGACTACTTCAGACCAAAATCTGTATCAAAATCCTTGACTGATGTTTCCTTTTTATTTTTTCTCGCCCTCTAGGACCCCAACTGCAGATGGTCTGAATACCTCTGAGTATAGAAATTGATTATTCAACCAGGATACCTAATTCAAGGTATTAGCTCTTGTCAGAAGGCTTTTATGTTTGAGCTCTGTGTGGGAAATTATATTTTGGCAGTGAATTTTGAAATAGGAAAAAGTTGGAATGAGAATAAAGGACAAAAGTGAATTTTCAAAATAATCAAGTGCTTAGAAAACTACCCAAAGCCTGTGAGGGTTTGCCGCTTCTGACTCATGTGCCAGTACACGGGCCAGTTCCCACTTCGTCGTAGCTCTTTTTCTGCAAGGGTGTTTGGGATTTGGATTTCATTTTCATCTCTCCTCTCCCTTTTTCTCTGACTGCCCAGACCTGCAGAAATCAGGAGGCTGAGACATTTGGTCGGTTTTGCGACAGTGGACCAAACACAATGAAGTATTCTGGCTGTGCCCTGGTTTTGGCGGTCCTGGGCACAGAACTGCTGGGGACCCTCTGTTCGACCGTCAGATCCCAGAGGTTCCGAGGACGGATACAGCAGGAGCGCAAAAACATCCGACCCAACATTATTCTTGTGCTCACCGATGATCAAGATGTGGAGCTGGGTGAGGCACCGGGTTTTTTCATGTTAGTCTCTTGGGCTCGGCTGACTTGCTGACCTTTCGCAGGCTCCGTAAACACGCGGTGAACATTTCAGGGTTTGGCGCTTAACTAGAGTGTCTTCCCCAGCAACCTAAGTCCATAGAATGAACTTGTGTTGATTATAAGGCATTTGGGTTTTGTTTCACCATCGCTTTTCTGGTCTTGAGGTTTTGGAACAGTCTGGGGAGGGCTCTCGAGTAATAGAATGGAGGAGAAAGAGCAAGCACAGCTACTATAGAAGTCAAGGATCCGATTGGGCACCTTTGGAAACTCTTGATCAAGGAATTTATTAAATTTTGGGGCAGAATTGTTTCCAAGAGTATGAGGTTATGGCCGTAATTCCTTTTTTTTTTTTTTTTTTGATGTTTCTTTATTTTTGAGAGAGAGAGACAGAGCATGAGAGGGAGACACAGAATCTGAAGCAGGCTCCTGGCTCTGAGCTGTCAGCACAGAGTCTGACATGGGGCTCGAATGCACAAACCGTGAGTCATGACCTGAGCTGAAGCTGGATGCTCAACCGACTGAGCCACCCAGGCACCCCAGTTATGGCTGTAATTCTATGCAGTGTATATGAACATAGATACTATTACTCGCTTTCAACAGTTATTATTGAAGTGAATGATTGATCACAGCTTGTGATAATTGTTAGATAGTTGGAAGTAACAGTGTTGAGTGTATCTTCTGGGGGTATTTCATTACTGTCACCTTAGAGATGATGCTTTTCTGGAGAATTAGCTGACCTGGGTTAATTCTAGAACCCTTGAAAGCCGGCCAAATTCTGGTAGCTCCAGCTTACCTTCTGCAGCATCTGATTCAGTTTCTTATCCTCTCATTTTCTTTAATGGCCCAAATCTGTAAATCTAGGGCCAAGGTCATGCCTCCAAGGTCTGACCTCCCAGGGTACCGTAGGACAGATAAAAACCTTGTCCTCACAAGTTATCACCAGCACTCATTTTCATTCCTGGAGCCAAATTCCTCCCTCTCAGGAATCACTCAGCTGGGCTTACCATTCACACCCAGCGTGACTGTCACTGAGGTCTTTCAGACTTCATGCTCAGAACATGCTGGCGTTCCTTACAGAGCTCCTCTGGCTAAGGTTCTTAAGGATAAAACCCTCCATCTGGAACTTGGTCTCCCTGGGACGGGACTTTTATTTCCAGTTTGAACCGAATCGTGGAATCCCAACAGAGTTAATCCCTTGGCCTTAGCCGGAAGCACACACACTAAAAGCCAACAACGGGCAATGCTTGTTGATTTGCAGTGTCTGCTGTCTCCTACTTCACTTTTTTTTTAAATTTTTTTAATGTTTTATTTATTTTTGATACAGAGAGAGACCAAGCATGAGAGGGGGAGGGCAGAGAGAGAAGGAGACACAGAACCAAAAGCAGACTCCAGGCTCTGAGCTAGCTGTCAGCACAGAGCCTGATGCGGGGCTGGAACCCACGAATGTGAAATCTGACCTGAGCCGAAGCCGGAGGCTTAACCGACTGAGCCACCCAGATGCCCCTCCCACTTTACTTTTTAAATAAGAGCATTGATTTTTCAGGCAACATGCCCAAATGAAGTCTTGGAGGTATGACTGTAGTATGCATGTGACTGGTGGCTTAAGTTTTCATTCATCTGTAGAGCCAGTTAATCAGGCGAACATGTTTGAATTCACCTTCCTTATCATCTCTTGTAACCATCTTTCATACAGCCAAGATCTCCTGTCTCCAAGTGCTTGCCTGACTGATCACCTGACCCACCTATCCCCCATAGTCTTGATGCCTCTTGCCTGTTCTTCACTTCACGGCTAGAGTTATCCTACAAGTACCCAGTCAGGTCTCTTCTGCTTAAAATTCTCCATAGTTTCCCTTTGGCAAGAGAGTTAACCAACTCTCCTCTGAAGGCAAATGAGCTCTGGGCCATCTGGCCACTGCCTATTTCTCTAAGGCTCTTCCCCTTTCCCCTACTTTTGCTCTGTGCTTCAGGGAAATAACTCACACTTCCCTGAAAGTGTCTGGTAGTTTCACTTCCCTCACTATATTTCATGCCTTTGTACCTCTCGTTTCCTCTGCCTTTTCTCCCTTTCTCCACCCAAAGAAGCCCTCCCTACTCTTCATGACCCAGTTTCAGATGTTTTGCCCTCAGGATCTTTCTCCACCAAAAGCATTCTCCCCTCCAGCGGGGTAGATGGAACTTTCCTTTGTATCACCTTGGACATGCCTCCAGCATGGCCCCTAATCCATCATGTGCTTATATACCTGTTTCTTCCACTGGCCTGAGAGCGATAAGAAAGGAAGGTAGTGTTTTGTTTACATTGTATTTCAGATACCAGGACCATGCTGGGAATATAGCAGGTGCTAAAAAATTCGAAATGGACCTACAGGGCCTGAAAAAGCTGACACAATTTCCAAAAGTGAATACAAGTATCTGTCATAATCTACCTCTTCAATATATAGTCCTTGTCTTTATATGTGTATATGTGTGTGTGTGTGTGTGTGTGTGTGTGTGTATTTATTTATTTATTTAAGTAGGCTCCATGCTAGGCATGGAGCTCAATGCAGGGCTTGAATTCACAATCCTGAGATCAAGACTGAGCTGAAATCAAGAGTCAGATGCTTAACTAACTCAGCCACACAGGTACCCTAGTCCTTGTCTTTAAAATATATTAAGGAATTATTTGACACATTTATTTTTAACAGAATTCAAAGTTTCGCCCTATAGTTACTTAATTCATTGAGCAAATATTTGTTAGCAATTACTAAGTACTGGCTTCTATTGGAAGCATGCGGATATAATGGATACAACTCATAGACCAGGTTCAGTCAACCTAGTTGTTTCCTGTATATTTTTCTCTATCTCCTTCCTTGATTTTCTAGCCAGGTACAATGCCAAGCATTCATTTGTTCAATTTTCACAATAATTCTATGAAGTAGTTACTCTGTCTTCAACTGATGCCTAAGTAATATGCAGCTGAGAGAGGTCATGTGGGCTGTGAGGAACCAGTACGTGGTGAAACGCATCTCATGGTGATGCCGCCCATCAGTCCTTCAGCAAGTGTCTCCAGCCCTCTCTGAAAGCAACCTGTAAATGCATAGTACTGTTCTAAGGTTCTGAAAGAGAAGTAACAGAAGCATAAGATGGGTCTTATGACCTCATTGGCAGAACATGATGAATTACAGTAAACTGTGGGGTAAAGACTTTAGAAAAGACCTCCTTTCAGGCGCCTGGGTGGCTCAGTTGATTGAGGGTCTGACTTCAGCTCAGGTCATGATCTCGTGGTTTGTGAGTTTGAGCCCCACATTGGGCTCTGTGCTGACAGCTCAGAGCCTGGAGCTGCTTCGGATTCTGTGTCTTCCTCTCCCTCTGCCTCTCCCCTGCTCATACTCTGTCTCTCCACTGTCTCAAAAATGAATAAACATTAAAAAAAAAAAGAGGGGTGCCTGGGTGGCTCAGTTGGTTGAACGTCTGACTTTTGCTCAGGTCATGATCTCGCAGTCCGTGAGTTCCTGGCTTTCTGCCAGCACCCTGCTCATGCTATCTCTCTCTCTCTCTCTCTCTCTCAAAAATAAATAAAACATTTTTAAAAAAAGAAAAAAAAGGAAGGAAGAGAGGGAGGGAAGAAGAAAAGACCTCCTTCTTGGTGGAAGACACTACATGCTGGAGACTTGCCCAGGCTTTTGTGATGTTCTCATAATCCTTCTGGAGCCTAACTGCTCTAGACTTTAGTTGTTGTTTTTTATTTGTTTATTTTTACCATCTTAACCATTTTTCAGTGTGTAGGTCAGTAGTGTTAAGTACATTTACATTGTTTGCAACCATTCTCCAGAACCCTTCATCTTACAAAATTCAAACTGTACCCATTAAAAAATGACTCCCCATACCCCACCCCCCCAGCCCCTGGCCACTGCCATTTTACTGCCTCGACAAATTGGGCTATTCTAGGTACTTTATATGAGTAGAATTATACCACTAATGACAAAAGCAAAATGTTTGTCTTTTTGTGACTGATTTGTTTTACCTAGTCTAATATCCTTGTGCACATCCATGTATCAGAATTTCCTTCTTTTTAAAAGCTAAATCATACCCCACGGTTTGTACACACCACATTTTGTGTACCTATTCATCTGTTGATGGACATTTGGCTGCTCCCACTTTTGACTATTGTACATAATGCTTCTGTGAACATAGGTGTGTACATGCCTCTTGAAGACCCTGCTTCCAGTACTTTGGGATAAATATCCAGAAATGGAGTTGCTGGATCATTTGATAATTCTATTTTGAATTTTTTTTTAAAACTGCCCTAGTGTTTTCCATAACAATAGCACCATTTTACATTCCTACCCACAGTGTACAAAGGGCTCCAATTTCTTCACATTCTTGACAATATTTGTTATTTTCTGATGTTGTTTTGTTTAGTAATACTCATCCTAATGGGTATGGGGTGGTATCTCATTGTGGTTTTGATATAGCTGGGTTTTGTTTTGTTTTTTTACTTTTATGGAACTATGCTTGCCAATTGCTTAGATAGAATAGAATAGCAAAACTATTTGCACCTGGAATACTGCAGGCAGTTTTGGCTACTGTGCCTCCAGAAGATACAATAGACTTAGAAGAGGCTTAGAAAAACAATTACCAAAATTGTAATAGAATACTTTTCTTTAGCGGAGAGAATAAAGTTATTCTACTTCTTTGTCTGGAAAGACAAAGTCTGAGGAGGGTTGTAATCAGTTTATGAAATCCAGCACAGAAGGAAAGCTCTTATCCAGTAGGAATGGGGGCCACTCCCTCAGCTTCATCTGAGGACAAATAAAATAAACTAGTACTTTGTGAAGGGAGTAAGACACATAAGGCATTTATTAGTAAAAGTGTTAGAACCTTACATGTAGGGGCGCCTGGGTGGCTCATTTGGTTAAGCCTCCGACTTCGGCTCAGGTCAGATCTCACGTTCGTGGGTTCGAGCCCAGCGTCAGGCTCTGTGCTGACATCTAGCTCAGAGCCTGGAGCCTGCTTCAGATTCTGTGTCTCCCTCTCTCTGCCCCTCCCCCTCTCATGCTCTGTCTCTCTCTGTATCAAAAGTAAATAAAAAAAAATTTAATTAAAAAAAAAAGAACCTTACATGTTATCTTTTTCCAAAGAACACTCATTCTCATTACTGCACTTGTTTTCATCCCATGGGCAGGACAACGATCATTATCCCAGGAGAATAGCTACCCTGGGGAAAGACGAAGTGACTGAACCAGTAGTCCCCTTGCTCCTGGGTTTACTTTTTGCTTAGGTTGTATCTATACAGTTCAGATTTTTGGACTATGTTAACAAGTGGAATATTTAGACCTTTTTAAAACTAGAAACACACATACATGGACATGAACAACATAAAGTTTAATGGAGAAGGAGCAGTAATATCAATAATACCAATAATATCTACATTTTGTTTTAAAATTTGCAAAACACATCTGAAGTAACTATCATCAAATATTAAACTTTTTTTAAAAGCTTAAATTGAAAAGCTTAGCATCTAAAAATACTAAAGCTAAGAGACATGTTATTCTAGTATTTTCCTGAACCTAAGGTATTTTATAAATCAAAAAGGACAAAGTCAGAAATGCTTGTGGAACTCCCATTTCTGAGACTAGAATCAAAGAAATTGCGCTCTACATCTTTCCAAAAGGATCCCCTGGTGCCACTCAGAGGAACAAAATGTTGAGCTGACTCAATGGGGCATTTGTTAAATTCTTAGGAAATCGGGCTGAGGCTAACATCTCAGCAACACTGGCCCAGTGCTGCTTTTAGATCATGCGTGGAATTACGAAACCATAATACATGAAAATACTTTGTTCCTTTTTATAATGTTTTTAAGTTAATTTCAACAGCGAGGGAGAAAGCACACACGCACACCTGCAAGTTGGGGAGGGTCAGAGAGAGAAGGGAGAGAGAGAATCCCAAGCAGGCTCCACACCACCAGTGCAGAGCCCAATGCAGGGCTTGAACTCATGAACTGCAAGATCATGACCTGAGCCAAAGTCAGCTGCTTACCGGACTCAGCCATCCAGGCACCCAATACTTTGTTTCTTTAAATCAGAGGTCACAAATGGGATCTATAGTTCAGAGTTAACCCACAGATGTACTTTGCTTGACTAGTGTGCTTTTTTAAAATTAAGGCAAATCAGATGATTTCATGATTAAAAAAATCCAGATTCTGACTTTCCTTGAAAATCCAGAATAATTAAGAATTTGCATTCCCATGCGACAGCCACCAGGTAGATGCTTCAAGTCAAAGCTGTCTCACTAGGTGGAGCGTGTCCTCAGGTCGTCATGGCCCCCAGCACTGCCCATTGCTCCCCAACATTTAGGCCAAAGAGCAGTTGCCATTTACCATCATGGCCATCCTGCTGTTTCTCTCTTGGCCAGGGGAAGCCCTACACACTCACACCTCTTTCAGATGTCCAAAACAAAAAATACGTAAGCTTCATGACTTTTCTTATACCTGCGTGCCTTCTTCCCTACCTCTCCATCCAGCCCTGTAGACAGTCTAAGTCCATTTCCCTAAGAAGCTAGTCTCCACTTTTAATGGCCTTTTGCTCTTTTGGGGTAAAAAAAAATGAGTCTCAGTGACCTAAAGACATTCCAGACAGATTTATTATCTGTTTCTTGGTCCCTTCTTCCCCAGTCTTGCTTTTTCTTCTTTGGTTTTAACTGAAACATCTGGGATTTTTTTAGTAGAAAAAGGTAGACTCTTTTATCATGTTACTTTTTTCTTATGCTTCCAGAAGTAAAACATTCAAGAGACCAACATAGCCATTTTAATATTGGAAATATCACTGTTTAGTGTTTCATGCTTTACTATAAAAGTAGCTGTTGGCATGAGAAAACAACAATAAAGTATACATGTATTTAGTACAGACCACTTACACATTTAAAGCATTGACCATTGCTCGTCATAAAATGATGGCATCCAGGAACCCTGAATAATTATATGGTTGTGATTTCTTGTTGTTGCTGCTCATCAAACCATGAACTATTGCAGTCCGTGGGGACATGGGTCTCTCTCTCTCTAGGAAACCAGGTGTATTTGAATCCCACACGCCTGGAGTTTCCTTAGGGGATGATCATCATGCTATTTATTATGGAATTTCTGGTTTTGTGAGTTTTTCTGGACAAGATAAAGAGGCTTGATGAAAACTTTAATGTTTGATAGTACGAAATATTGAATAAGCAAATGCTAAGATATTTGAATCAAGAAAGGTAAAACTTTGTTGTAAAGTTTGACATGCAAATGAAATACTTCAAGCTCTCTGTGTAATTTTGAAAAGTTATTCAGAGAGGTCGGAGATTTCCTCCCTACTGACCTTTATTCACACAGATGATTTGAGACTAAAAGAGTTGGAGTGTATAGAATGATTTAGATTCTCAGTCACGGTTCCATCCAGTCCCAGTAACCTGTCCCAAACTCCAAGGCAGCCCGGTCAGCAGTGACCCCACACCAGCTCCTGGACTCTATTACAGTCACTTTGCAGCATCCTTGTCAGGCTTGTACATCCAAGGACAATTGTATTTATTTTTTTAATGTTTGTTTCTGAGTGAGAAAGAGTGCAAGCAGGGGAGGGACAGAGAAAGAGGGAAACAGAATCTGAGGCTCCAGGCTCCGAGCTGTCAGCATAGAACCTGACATGGGGCTTGAACTAACAAACTGAGAGATCATGAACTGAGACAAAGTCAGACACTTAGCTGACTGAGCCACCCAGAAGCCTCTATTTTTACTTTTTAAATGTTTATTTTATATGTTATTTTTGAGAGAGAGAGAGTAGCATGTGAGGGAGGGGCAGAGAGAAGGAGAGAAAGAATCCCAACTAGGCTCCACGCTATCAGCACAGAGCCCAACTCAGGGCTCAATCTCACAAGCTGTGAGATCATGACCTGAGCCAAAATCAAAAGTTAGATGCTTAACCAATCAGGCCACCCAGGCACCCCCAGGGACAATTTAAATGAAAATGAAGTCAAGTTTCTTGCCTAAGGAGAGGTAGGAGAATGGTATATGTGGAGTGGGAGAGAATTGATATTTTTAACTATAAGCCATCATTAACATTTTAAGTCTTAAAACATAGAAATGACAGTTGACTTCTGCCTTAGTCCTGAACAGTCTATAATAAAACATCCTAGACTGGATGGCTTAGTGGTTTATAAACACCAGACATTTATTTCTCACAGTTCTGGAAGCTGGGAAGTCCAAGGTCAAGACGCCAACAGATTCAATGTCTGGTGCAAGCTTGCTTCCTGGCTCACAGATGACTGTCTTATAATGTGTGCTCACATGGCAGAAGGGGCAAGGGGGCCCCATGGGGTCTCTTATAAGGGCATTAGTCCCATTCATGAGGGCCCCACCTTCATGATCTAATCACCTCCCAAAGAGCCCCCCCTCCTAATGCCATCGCCTTGGACGCTGGCTTCAATACACACATTTTGTGGGGGACACAAATATTCAGTCTATGGCAACCTGTCTACTTTTATCCCCACTTTTGGAATTCAGATATAAATCCTAGAAAAGGGCATGAAAAAGACAGAGAAAATTAATGTGGTGGGTTGAGGTGAGCACACAGCGAAATCCCAGCCCGTCTGACAACACTGCTTGCAAAGAGGCACTCTAACAGCGTCATACCATTTGCTCCTCAACAGCCCTGTGATCTAGTTGGGGAACTGTTCCTAGCCCCATTTTGCAGATGAGACATTCAGACCAAAAGAGAGTAGTAAATGACTTGTTCGAGCTGATCTATGGCAAAATCCAGCTGTTTTCCCACAAGTTCAAGTCCAGGGTTCTATCTCTTCTCATTCTTAGCCTCCTAAGCCTTGCCTTGTGAATCTTATGAATCTTCAGCCATAAGCTTCTTATTGCCTATGATATAATTGTTCTAATAACTAAGAATCAGCACAATTTGCATTTTAGGCACCAGAGACCTGAAACTCAGAGAGATGAGGAGCTGCACCTTAAAAACAAAACCGAGCCCTTCCAGGGCGCCTGGGTGGCTCAGTTGGTTAAGTGTCTGCCTTCAGCTCAGGTCATGATCTTGCAGTTTATGGGTTCGAGTCCCACATGGGGCTCTGTGCTGTCTGTGCAGAGCCCTCTTCAGATCTTCTGCCCCCCTCTCTGCTCCTCCCCTGCTTTCTCTCTGTCTCTCAAAAGCAAATAAATAAAAATTTATAAAATAAAAAAAACTGAGCCCTTCCAACAATAGGATGGCACACTGTCCCATTCATTAATCTCAAGAGCTGTAAGTGCCTAATTATGAGTTTTGTTACAGAATAGCTTCAGGGACAGAGAGTTTCCCAATGAAAAATCAGTAGTGTAATCACAGTGGTGATGGATGCATTGAAAGGTCGCGTTACTGACCGACATTAATCAACACGCAGCCATGAAAAAAAAAGGTGCCTTGTGCTTTCCTTACTGATACATACTAACTCAGAGTGAAGAGGATTCCTGTGCTCCATCATCTGCAGAAACCACCGCCCCCCAGACCAGAGGCAGGTTTAACACTGGTGTGGCTGTCAGCTACAAAGACAGACACATCTACAGCCCACTCACCCCCTACGTGGGCCTGAGCTACTGCGATCCCTTCAGCCCTGAGGGAGAGGGCAAGCGGGAAGCAGGCATCAGTGTCTGTCGGCGTCTTTGCTGAGAGGCTAAATGAAGCAAAATACAAGACGGCGGAAAGTGAGACATATCTTGCCTGGGAGCAGACGTCTTTTCTGTTTCTCAGTCTTGAAAACATCATGTCACAGCCAGTACTCAGCCTAGATCTAGGTGCTCTTAAGCGCGGTCTCTGGAACCGATTGCCTGCATTTGTGTCTGGGCCCTGCTACCTAGGGTTTGTGTGGCCTTCAGAATGCTATTTAACCCTTCTGCCCCTCAGTCTTATCATCGTGATTTTTGTATGGGATAAGTCGTAGCACCTGCTATGAAGGCTCATCGTCAGGATTAAGTGAGCTGATGTGTGTGAAACCCTCCGAAGAGAACCTGACTGAGAGTTGAGCATCGATGTTTCTGATTTCTGTCTGTAGTATCTTCCAGCCCCGGGAGTGGGCTGAGCCACTTAGAGGCACCCACGAAAGTCTCTCCCAGCCCTAGGCTTCCCAGATTTTGTGTCCAACCTAGAATACTTCCCCACGTACGAGTGTGGTCCAAGTGTGAGTGAAGTGAAGCAACCTCACTGGGAGCTTGTTAGAAGTGCAAGTTCTTGGGGCGCCTGGGTGGCTCAGTCGGTTAAGCGTCCGACTTCGGCTCAGGTCATGATCTCACAGTCCGTGGGTTCTAGCCCCGTGTTGGGCTCTGTGCTGACAGCTAGCTCAGAGCCTGGAGCCTGCTTCTGATTCTGTGTCTCCCTCTCTCTCTGACCCTCCCCTGCTCACACTGTCTCTCTCTGTCTCTCAAAAATTAAAAAAAATTTTTTTTAATTTAAAAAAATATTTTTTAAAAAAGTGCAAGTTCTCTGCTGCTTCCCCAAGTTTTCTTCAATCAGCACCTCAGGGTGGGCCCAGAATTCGGATGTGACATGCTCTGTGGGTGATTTTTAAAGTTGGAGAAACACTGTGTCAGAATCTTCTCTTTATGAGGAAACTTCAGGCCAGATTCACACTTTCAGGAATCCTAATGGTGGGGCTGCAGTGGTCATGGTGACCACGGAGACCAAAGGTCCTCACCTGTCCTTTTGATGTGGGACCTGGTTGGAATCTGGACGGATTGTTTAGGACCTCAACATAATCAGCTTAGTTAATTAAAAGAGTGACATTTAGAATGGCAGAGGAGCCCTGGTGGGGGCAAATTCGAATTATGAGTTAGATTAAGTTGTAGTGCCAGTTTTTCTATTGTTTGACCTTAGGTCAGAGCTCCCGCTATCGTCTTCTGTCTGCAGTCTAAATGAGTCCGCACAGCGAGATTGCAGCGATTCAGGACCTTGAAGGATGGTTTCCAGGGCTTTTTGTCGTTGTCGTTGTTGTTAATGTGAATTCAGCTAAGACTCAATAAAGGAAACTGATACCCATTCTATGAAATAAAGAGAGTATTTGGCAATGAAAATCCATCAATAGTGTTCGCTGAGTTTTTCCCAAATTCAAGATACTGCATTAAGTAAGCACTGCAGAGGTGTAAAGAGGAGAGAGGAATAAGTGAATAGACTTTCACTCTCTCCCCACTCCTTGTGTGTGTGTCCATCTATTTCTCTCCCTCTCTGGGATGTTTCCCCCATATGATCAAAAAATATAAAACATATTTCTAAAACGGACTTTTTTGATCTTCTATGGGGCATATGTCTTTTTAGTCACTTCTTTTTTGTTATGCTTATTTTGAGAGGGGGAGGAGAGAGAGAGAGAGAGAGAGAGAGAGAGAGAGAGAGAGAGAGAGAGGGAGAGAGGGAGACTGCAGCCACAGCGGGCAGGGGCAGAGAAAGACGGAGAGAGAATCCCAATCAGGCTCTGTGCAGAGCCCAACGGGGCTTGAGCTCACAACCCGTGAGATTATGCCCTGAGCCAAAATCAAGAGTCAGACCCTTAACCAACTGAGCCTTCCAGGTGTCCCATCTTTTTAGTTACTTCTTGAGGAACAGCAAAACCACTACTTCTCCAGGTTTCTTCCTGTGCCGAAAATGTTGAGGTACTAGTCAGCTCATTTCCTTCTGGTGAGTTACTACACTGTGTCAGATCTGCTCCATGTTAGAGGCGCAATCCTGTTCAGGTTCTTCTCATCTCATGGCCTGATGGCTTCAGCGATCTCTTGGTTGTGACGTTGACAGACCAGTCTATTCCCTCTTCAGTGCACATACTTCCATCACCACATTGCCACAACCACACCCTCAAAGACTTTTTCCTTAACATATCATTCATGCCTTTGACAAAGAACCTGTTCTGCCTTCATTTTGGCTATTCTATCAAATCTAAACATCTCTACCCAACCTCAAAGCCATTCATAACGCTGCCTCCCACATTTCATCAGGAGAACTGTCCATCTTCTTCTTCATTCTAGGAAATCAGTGTGCTGCACTCCTCTGTCCATTTCCCCCTCCTCCAGGGCCCGCACGGACTGTCTTCCCCACTAACACACCACCTGTCTTGCGTTTTTCTTCCTGCTCTCCTTCCATCTGTCCTCATTTCTTGTTACAGAACTCTTATTAGACACCCTCTTCAGTCCCTCCTAACCTTATTTGCACTGCTCTTGCTATTTCCACACTCTTATGTTGCTTTGCAAATATCCCCAATGTGATTTCTATACACAGGTTCTCATCTAGATAGTTTACTGCTGAAGACCGAGGGAGCAGAGGATTTTCCATTCATGTTCACTTACGGGACCAGCCCCGAGGACTGAGGTTGATAAAATGTTCAGCATGAAGTGGGCACTCACTACATGTTCTTCACCAATTACAAAGAGGTTGTTTGATCCCCTGAAGACAACCAGGGGAGAAAAGGCAGTCAGGAATCCTCCTAACTGAAGCCTATTTTAGGGAGCTCTAATGAGACCCAATTAGAAACCTTCCTCCTGTTTTCGTATGTTTCATGTGAACAGAAAGAGCTAATATGTAAAAAGGAAAAAAAATCAGGCTAACTGTGGCTTTTTGGACCATTGCACACTTCTCGTCTGCTCTAAATGCTTGCCTGGTTTGCATTACGATTTCCTTCCTTGCTGGAAAACTACATAGACTTTCTCCCTTTCTTTGGAAGAAGTGGGACCTGTTGGAAATGTGAGGCTCCAGGATTCAAATGCAATGGGCTTGGCTGTAGTGCTCTGTAGTGCATTTCTTGACAAGTCCTGAAAAGACTATTGAATTCCAGCCTGTGCTTTTTTTCTCAGTATTTGGATTTGTTTCAGCGGCCGTGTTTGGCTGGGTAGAGTAATCGAAGTAGTTTTTTTCTTCCTCAGCAATCTTATGTTACAATTTCATCCTTTACAGTCAGAGTGGAATATTTTACTCTATGCAAATCCTTCTGAGCGCAGTAGAATCATAGCTCTTTCATAAGCAAACAGTCTGTCTTTTAATCTTACATGTAAACAGGTTAAGATGTAAACTGGTAGTGCTCTTGGATAAAAAAAAAAAAAAAAAACGGCAGATTTTCCCTGACTTCGCTAGAGAACACCACATTACAGTGAAGATCTTTTTTTTTTAATTAAACACAGGCATTTGGGAGGGACTTTTACTTAATAGGAAAAAAATGGCTCTCCTCTTTAATTTCAGATGATTGAAACACTATATCTAGTAACCTCTGCAAAGTCACAAGCATTGTGCGTATGTGCTGGGCTGGGGTTTTGATGTTCTGTGTAACAGGCTATTGTTCTCTGGTAATCTTCAAAAGGCTGCTGGCTTTTGAATTTGCTCCATATCTAAAATTCTAGCTTTAATTATCAGATTAGCCTGCATTTTTTTCTTTGTACATAAGAAGAGAAGCTGAATTGTGTTTATTATTCTGCAAAATGCTTGAGATGATAGGATCCGAATTGCTTAATTTTGTTCCGGAAATGGGAGCTGTCAAATTATAGACTCCTTCGAGTCAATGGAGGAAAATTAATAAATCAGGGGAACAGGGTCACTGAGTGACACGCCACAAGTGGGTGTCCGTGTGGTGCAGTCTGCTAACCAGTGCTGAAACTGTGCCTTCCAGGGTCCCTGCAAGTCATGAACAAAACGAGAAGGATTATGGAGCATGGGGGCGCCACCTTTACCAACGCGTTTGTGACTACGCCCATGTGCTGCCCCTCCCGGTCCTCCATGCTCACCGGCAAGTACGTGCACAACCACAATGTCTACACCAACAATGAGAACTGCTCTTCGCCTTCCTGGCAGGCGATGCACGAACCTCGGACCTTTGCTGTGTATCTTAACAACACTGGCTACAGAACAGGTAAAGATGGACTTTCTGGCCAATGAACTTCTGGTGGTATATCTGCGATACAGGTAAACGCAGGGCAAAATGAAATAGATGACGTTCCAAAAAACAGAAGTTTAGGCTCTTCTCTTCTGCATCAGCATCTTCCCCAGCCCCTTCTTTGTTACTCTGAAAAATGTACCCATAAGAGATCCCTTAGAAAAAAAGAGTGATTCTCAGTGGGTACATTGCAAAAGTGTTAGATTCAGCAGAGCACCCATCAAATGAAATTTTCTAAGAGGCTTTGCAACAGAAGAGTATTCACCCCATTTGCCTGCTTACCTCAACCTCCCAGATTTCAAGGGATCATGTTATACCTTGTCTTAGGTGTTGGTAAATTCCTGCTGACTGTTTCAGTGAGAAATCATCAAATGTTTTGAAACTGCCTAGCATCCGCTCCGAGATCTGGGACCCACTAGATAACCAAAATTATTTTTTGAATTAGCAAATAACTGAATGAATAAGCCAGTGAAGTGTACCTTATTGATCCATTTATTTATTTGTTCGTAACTAATAGGATTTGGCATTTCTTTAGCTCAGGCTGTGGTTATGTTTAGGTCTCAGATGTTTACCCCCATCTTCCAGGAGAGGAAGACATCCCAACTGCTACAACTGCTATCATTGTTTAACCTACATAGGGCAGGAAGAGGTTTCTGGTTAGTGGGTCTTTTGAAAGAGGTTGGGAACCTCTTTCAGGAGAAGTCATAGAGGCACCCGGGTGGCTCAGTTGGTTAAACATCTGACTTCGGCTCAGGTCATGATCCCATAGTTCGCGAGTTTGGGCCCTGGGTCGGGCCCTGTGCTGACAGCTCAGAGCCTGGCGCCTGCTTTGGATTCTGTATCTCCCTCTCTCTCTCTCTGCCCCTGTCCCACTCACGCTCTGTCTCCCTCTCTGAAATAAATAAACATTAAAAAAATTTAAAAAAGAGAGAAGTCATAAACGTGATGTCAGTCTTTCTAAGAAAGAAGCAAAGCTCCTCTGGTAAGGCCAGCCTTTAGTCTCCCAGCATTCCAGTGCTCTCTTAGGGTTTTTCTTCATGAAAGGCAACAGGGTGTTTATTGAAGAGCTGCAGTGCACAAATAGTTTTTTTTCAGAACCACCAAGTCCTAGAAGAATTAAAGATGTCATCATTAAAGTTTGTTGGAAATAATTTCAGGTCTACAGTTTCTCTAATTCTGAAGATTTAAAAGTAAAGGGTTTCAGATAAATGCATTGTCTTAAATATTTTTAAAACATGAAATTAATCTTTCCTGCTGGACTTGGAAAACATAAGGCCATTTGCTTCTCTGCAGAGCATTCTGTGCACTCTTAATACTTGTTATTTATGGATAAAAATCTTGATTTTGACTATGATAACATTGTCATTCACAAGTGTCTCAAGATCTCCATCCAGAGAGAAAGCTCTGCCCGTGACTCTCAAGGGTGTTTGCTTATACTTAGGAAAGAAACTAGGTTACTGAGAGTGCCTTCTCCTAAGTGTGTTTTCTCACATCAGTGATTTAAATTTATGGCACCTTTCATCTGAGAGCTCTAAGGCAATTTGCAAATCCATCAAACATCCCTGTAGGGTTTACAGACAGCAAATGTACTTGGCTCTGTTTTATAACTGAGGTGGGGATTTCGAATACTGTATGACCAGCTCTGAAGCAAAACCAGAAATGGTCCCCTGATGCCCAGTTCCTGATTTTAACCACCAAATCGTGTTTTGTTCATGAGAAGCGTCATGTGAAATCGATGCCTTTCAACTCCCAGGCTCCCTATAATTTAATCCCTAGTAGCAAGTATAGAGCTTGAAGGGTCAGGACTCTCACCGTATCCAGAGTGAGTGGAGGATGCCTGTCATAAGAAATAAAGATGCAGGATGACACAGAGACCCCTACGAAGACTGGGAGTGGTCAACGAGGGTTTGCTTATCTGTTTCAGGAGAAATCAAGAAAAAGTAAGTAGAAGATGAATGAGTTCTGAAGAAACAGCATACAGCTATGTAACCATAGTCGACAATATTGTGTCGTGCACTTGAAATTGGCTACAAGGATAGATCTTTGGTGTTGTCACCACAAAAGGAAAGTAGTAGAGGTGTGAGGTGATGGATATGTTGGTTGGCTTGGCAGTGGTGAATACTTCACGATGTTTATGTATTTCATGCCATTAGGTTGTACACCTTAAATATATTACAATTTTTGATTGTCAATTATACATCAAAAAACTAGGGAGGAGAACAAAAGGGGAAAAAGAAGGAAATTAATATGTGTTGCTTACTTATGTGCACAGACACTTTAGCTAAATCGTCTCAGTTCTTCTAGCCACCTAAAAAAAAGGATTTGCCTGTGTTGCCAATGAAGAAACAGAGCCTCAGGAGAGTTGTCTGAGGTCACAGGCTTGCCAGTGATAGAATGGATCTAGCACGGCCAATTCCAAAGTCTTTCCTTTTTCCATCATCTTCTTTCTTTACATATTTCTGTCATGCCTCATTCCACAGTGCCTTCAGAGACACATAAAACATAACAGAATACCGAACAATAAGAACCCTGGAAGATGGAAATGAAGGGTTGTACCAGTTAAAGTCAAGGCAAAGCTTGGTATACAAAGTGCATGCCATGGAGACGTGGAGAAAAAGTGCATATTTGGAACTAAGCTTCCAGATGGCAAAAGCAAACATTGAAATGCCATCCATTATGGAATTTACTGGGTCACCAAGATAGATACACATTGGTTGCCTCTAAGAAGCATAGTATATTCTGGGCCTTGTTTCACTTATAATATGTTATATCTACAAGAGCTTGAATGGATTACAAGAGCTTGAATAACACAGAGATAATTGAGTTCAATTCCCTTATTTTCAGGTAAGCAAATTTACACCAATAAGATCAAAGTAACAGAGTCAGGACCTTAGTTTTCAGGGTTCTTTCTAGTTTCTTACCCTAAATGTACAGGTTAGGTCTAGAATGACACTGCATACCATAAGGCTGCCCTGATGACAACTGTCAGGCCTTTTGTGCAGCCCAGCGGCCTGCTTCAGTCACTTGTCCTCTCCAGGAACAGGAGGTTTGCTCCTGGGAGCTGAGTCTGATTCTGAGACCAACCTTCTGCCCAGGGATCTGGATACTAAGGTAAAAATTGAATTTATAGTGAGTCATCTTAACAGAGGAAAAGGAATTCTTTAAAGGAAACAAAAACTTTTCCAAATAGTTAATAAACCAAAAAGTATGATACACACAACAAAATAATAAATTTTGTTGTGCCTATTAGTGAATCAGGCAAAAATATAAATTGGAAGACTAAAATGGCAATGATAGAGATCTATACAATTTAAATTTATCCTTGATGGAGAAAATATTGAAGTGTCTCAGACAATTAGGAAGCAGAGATGTCTTTGTGACCACAGTTTATTGATCTAACCAGGGACAGAGACCCATTTGAAAATACACAAATAAGCATATCAGGATGACAGGCATCTTAGGAAATTAAGAGAATTGGTGAATAGGTATTAAACCAATATAATTATTTATAAGCCACTAGCCTAGAGGAGGAAAACCAATATATAAAGATTTTATTGTTTTTCTAATAATGACTATATTATTCGGAATGTTTAGCTTAGAACCTAAGGAAAATAATGCAAGAAACCAAAATATGTATCAGACATAAAGATTCGTCTAGAGAAAAGCACAGCGCAGTAATCAGTTTTATGGAAAACAGCTCAGAGAAGACAAATTACTAAAAGGCTTATTTTGGGACACATCCAGAAGATGTGGATTTAAATAAATCGAATTGATCCAATATTCTATTTACCATTGTCTGACATGATTTTTTTCTTTTCCAGAACTGAGGCATATTTTTGGACTGGTTATAGCCTAAATTTTTCTAACTTTACTCATGGAAAATATGACTCTCCAACAGCTTTAATGTTCAAAAGGGGAAAATACAGCAACATGTCTATTGCATTTTATGTTCTGACAAGTGAAGTGGGGATGATATTGGATTATCTACCATAAAAATGGATATCCTGACTATCTGCTCAAAAAAAATGTAGTGTAAATTTCTTGCAAGAGTATAGACATAAATGCAAAACCTGGTGTGGGTTTTAAGGTAAAAGCAACAATCCACACTTGAGAGATAGCATCACATATCAGGAAAAAAAAACTCGAAGTCAAGGCTGAGGGGAGTTGAAGCCACCTGCCATCTCTGCCTTTAATATGTCCACAGAACTGGTGTGGGCTAGTTTTCCAACTTTAATATGCAGTGCGGACATTTAACCAGAATGATTCCTAGTCTTCTTTCCTGTCCAAAATTAAGTTGTAATTTTATTATAAACCCTGTAGTTTTTATATTGACTCATTTAAAAATTGTAGTGTTCACATTACAGTCATAACACATGATACATAAAATCATATGTGAATTAAATTTTAGTCATACTCATTTAATTTCATATCATTTGAGTGAAAGGGGCAATAAATATTTAATGCAGAGCTGCAGTAAATCTCTTTGTAAAGAATTCTTTTATAACAGAATAATTTAGACCAATGAATCAATTCTTCTGATTTCATGTCTTTTTATTTTACAAAGCTTACATTACAGCAAAATTATTTATTTATCCTCCACACACTAATAATTTTAAGACTAATATTTATATTAATATATTAATATTTTAGGATTAATATTAATATGTTTTAAGATAAAAATATAAATATTTTTATTTACAGATTTTGATAGTAACATGAGGTATATCATACATTTATTAAACTACATAAGCTTAGACTTACACTAAATGCTGGGATCTGAAAAGACATAAAGTAAGATCTTTGTCTTGAAAAGATAGAAGGTAAGATTCTTGTCTTCATTAGACTTACAATCTACTTGACAAATTAAATTATAATTTTAACTTGGTTTAAAATATGTATATTGTTAGTTAACTACCAGTAAAATCCTGTGGTCCCAAGTTTATCAATTACATGCAGTAAAAACTCAATTAGTGTACCATTTATTATGTTAAATAAGATTGAACTTCTCCACATCATCAGAACTCCTTTCTATAGTTCCTCCTGCTGACTTAAATGCCTTTGCTTCAAAGAGTTGAAGGAAAAATTTTAAAGTATTATGTAACAGATAGTCCGGGGCAGAAGTAGCATGGCCTAAAGTCAACCATAATTATAATCAGGTCTTTCTGATCTTTCTGCCGGTCACCCGACTCCCCTCCCCCACACCCCCCCACCACCTTCCTAAACAGCCGTGAAGGGAAGTGCTTAATGATGTCTCAGAGAAGAGAAGAATGATATAGAGGGACAGGTAGATGGTGTGTTAGTGACATATTCTGATAGTAGTAAGTTGACATGAATTGCCAATGCCAAGGGATAAGAAAAACTTCAAACTACACATAATATAATGGCAATATGGGCAAGAAAATGAAATTCACCTTAGGGAGGAAGAATGAGATTTAATACATCTGGAGGAAAATAATTAGAAGCCCAGATAATCAATTGCAGAACGCCGCCAGGAAGCATAATGTTGAAAGAGGCCAGGGGTGATTACAAATGAGTCTCAATGTTACGAGGCAACAAGAAAGGCCAGAGCAACTTGAAGCCAACAGCACGGGGTGCCGCCTGGTGATGCACGAGGTCCTGGTCTCTCTCGGAACAAGTGTGCTGGGTGAAGGCACATCTGGAATCCTGAGTACATTTTTTACACTCCATTAGCGCAGAGACACCGAGAACCTGGAGGGAGTTCTGAAGCAAGTAACAAGGACTATTAAGAGACTTGAAGGAATAGTTTATAAGGGGAGGATGAAGGGAGGGGCAATAGCCATGGCGATGGGTAGAAAACACAGCACTAAATAACTGAACAAGTAAAACAACGAGGGAAAGGCAGGAATGACCCGTCGTGGCTGTCCCAAGAAGAAAAAACAAGAGAGCAAAACTGAATGTAGCAGGGGAAAAAAAATCTAAAAACCAATTAAGCAGGAAAATGTAAGCCAAATAGGAATTTGTTGCCGCAAAATAAGGCCGATTGGGGAAGAAAAATACATAACCTCTCAGGGAAGGTTTCCAAATGCACAAGCGGGGAACTCCAACAAGATGTCCTTGAACTGCTGAATGGGACATTATGTGAAACCAGGACAGAGCTGGGAGCGTAATGATAATGGTGCTGCTAATAATAATACCAACAGCAGCATTTAATACGCCCCTGTTATGTGCCAGGCACTGTTCTAAGCGCCTTACATATGTTTTAATTCATTTGATTCTCACAACAATCCTGCCACTGTTCTTGTCAGCATCCTCAGGGTTTTCCGGATGGTGAACTGGAAGTAAAGAGAACCTAAGGAACTTGCCTGAGGCTAGCTAGCGAGTTGCACAGGATTTGAACTGAGGCAGGCTGGCTCCAGGGTTTCTATTCCAACCCACTGTACCCTTAACCTCCTTTCAAACAGGAGAGGAAAGTGGAGGAGGGAAACCCTGGGGATGAGGAGCAGGCCAGAGGAAAGAGCTGGGCCCAAGGTTATGAAGGGGAAGGTTCCTGGAACTGGTCCCCTTCTGAGTAATGTGGGCGGGGCGGCGCCCTGGTGTGGCCTCTGACTCGAAAGAAGTCATGTTGCCTTTTGTCAGAAAGGAAAATCATCTTGTAGTTTAGGTGAAAAGGTGGTTAGTGTCTAAAGACAAGAACCCGTCATTAGAATTCCTGCTGCACACAGTCAGCTCAGAGAAATCCTGAGTCCTATCTGACTTGAGACCCTCCGACATCTTGTCCTACCCCCGTTTCGCAGCTTGAATCAACTCTTCAAAGAAAATAAATCCAATCAGAAATATCAACTCCAGACACTTATAATTCATGTGCAAACATAAGTCTACAATTTACAGAATCCCCAAAATACATGGAGGCCCATGAACCCCAGTGTAAGAAACAAAAATGACGGAGCTCCTATACGGCTGCGGAGCCAGATCGCTGTGGAGCTGGGCAGAGACTGAGACGACATGGCACCTCGTCTGGTCTTGGGAAACAGTGGGGAGAGGAGGGACCGGCACAGGCAACCACAGAGAGGTGGAAACCAGAGCAAATAGAGAAAACACGTTCTCTGGAGACAGGGTCAAAGAGAAATGCAAGATGGAGCTGGAAAGAGGGATTTTGTCCAGATCCAAGGGCAGCCTTAAACGGCAAGCTACCAAATGAAACTTGATTGTGCAGGTGAGGGGGGTGTCTATCCACAATTGTGAGAGCAGGGTGATGTGCACAGAGCCAGTCTTCAGGAAAGTGGCGCTAGGAGTGGAGAGAGCCTGGTGCCTGGCTAGGAGAGGCGGCAGAAGCCTGTAAGCGTTCATGAGGGGCATCAAGTAATCAGGGCAGGCAGGTTCGAGAACCATTTCCTTCGTAGAACCTTCAGGTGGTGGCGACTACTTAGCAAAGGGACCAAAGGAGCGGGTGAAATCAGGGCAGACTCTGGTTAACCAGGAAGATGATTATGACACTCAGATAACAAAAGGAATCTGAAGAGAGAAGTAATTTCTTAAGAGGAAAGGATTAATTCCATTCTGGACAATTGTATTAGGCGTGAGTAAAACATTTAGATAGAGCTATCCTATAGGTCAAAGATGAAAGCAGACTAGCTGGCCCATGAAGACACAGAAATGATGTACTGTGGGCAAGTTCAAGGCCTGGAAATGTGTGCTTTAAGAGCAATACCAATAAGGTGCCTAATCCTGGGATCCGTTTTCATCTCAAGCCAATCATCCAGGAGCTATCTTTCTTCATGTATGTAAGCAGAGGCACCTGAGAGACCCTGCTTGATGAAGCTAGAAGGTGACTTTGACATGGAAGGCATCTGGCTAGCCATCGTTTCACCCTAAAAATGAAAGATTGCAGCCTTTTAAAAATCAGAAAAATTAAAACTTGCATGCATGTGTGTATTACATATGCATGTACATATAGGTACAAGTGTGCGTGTATGCAGCACACACGCACACAGCTATGTATGCAGACATAGAAATCTCTCTGGTCCTTCCACCTTCGGGGGAAGGCTATCTACGCCTGTCAGCGAATAGGGTGACCAGACATCTAGGTTACCCAGAATAGCGCTTGTGAATACCCGCATCCCCGGTGAAATTACAACTACTGGAAATAATACTCTCCTTGTCTTGCAGACTGATTGAGTGCTTCAGTTTTTAGGGCTGGCTGGCTCTTAAAGAGCCAGAACAGTGTGTGGACTATCACATTATAAGCTTCTCTCCAAATGAAAACGTGTGTGTGAGTTTAAACCAAACCTAGAAAGCTGAGAGCAGCTGCTTAGAAATAGTATTTATTTCAGAATCCATCCATGTAAACATGAGGATAACTTAACTGTGGAACCTAGTTTAGCTTTTTTTGTAATTGCAGAATTATAGTTATGCTGCCGTTGTATTAGAGTAACTTTTAAATGTCATCTTGAAATAGAAATGTGTATTTTAAGTGTTAATGCAAAGTTAATGAAAAATACTTTTTAAATGTATATAGTTTGTTTATTTTCTCTGTAAGAATCATAAATGTTAATAAATTACCTCTAATCAAAGTGATTAATTATAAGCAAGGCAATTTGGTCGGGCATTATACGCAAACCTTGGTATATTCCAGATCGCTTTATTGCACTTGTGAAGCTCTCTTGTTTAACCTGAATTTACATTCCATGGTGATAATGTGGTAATTGTAGTGTGATTAAAGTAAGTGAATGTAAGAAAGAAGGAAGGAAGGAAGGAAAGAAAAAGAAAGAGAAAGAAAAAGAAAGAAAGAAAGAAAGAAAGAAAGAAAGAAAGAAAGAAAGAAAGAAAGAAAGAAAGAAAGAAAGAAAAGAAAGAAAGAACGAACAAACGAACGATAATCCATGTACTTGGGTGCTGTGGTTATTTATTCAAAAGGAAAATGCACGTGTGTCACTTTGCCGAAAGGAAGGAAGCAGTACCCTCTTTCTCATAAATTTGCTAACAACACATTTTTGGGACCCTTCTAATAGTTACAGAGCATTTGACTTCAAAATCTAACCCATTTTGTTCCCAAACAACTTGCCTTTCTCTCCCCTTTGCCCCTCTCCTCTCATCGTCTGTGGCAGAGGACCAAATTCAAGGTTTTCCTCTGAAAGGATCAGTAAGCCCTGTTGTGCAGTGGCCTTTCTTGGATGTGTGCCATGCCAGAGTTACAAATGTGAAGTCCCGCCAGTGCTGTCTTCAGTGAGCAGTGGCGTGTTTGTGGCCCGTGTACTTCTGTTGCACTATAATTCTATGAAAATTAGCCATCTGTGTAGTAATTCTATGTTACTAGGATTTTTAACTATCAATAATAGACCTATGCATTTGTGAAATACACATAATGTAAACATCGATGCCATAAAATGTGTGTGACATAAAAACCCTTATCATATGCCACAGAAATGGAGTTTACCATGGTTCCTTGATTTGGAAAATTTGGATATATGAAAACAAAGACCAGCTTTTCTCTAGTGTTTTTGTAACTTACAACTCTCAAATAGTGAATTAAGAAACTTATTTTATCAAAGACTGAACTTTCAGTCTTGCAATATTTGCATTCCAGATTTCTATTGACCACTTCTCTTTTACATCCACTTCACAAAAGAGCAATTCTGCTTTTATCCAGCAAAACCACAAACAGTAGATGCACCCTGCATCTCGTGATCATTACAGAACTTTTGTTGAACGATAATCCATGTACTTGGGCGCTATGGTTATTTATTCAAAGGGAAAATGCACGTGTGTCACTTTGCCAAAAAAATCAAGAGTATTACACTGGTGTTTTGACAGTCAACATTACCTAGGTTAACTGTTGTTTTACTCCCTCTTTTTCAAGTCATAGTTTCATACTTATGCATTTATTTGTGATCAATCATTTCATATGAGAAAATAATCCTGTTTTTTCCATTGCAGCCTTTTTTGGAAAATACCTCAATGAATATAATGGCAGCTACATCCCTCCTGGGTGGCGAGAATGGCTTGGGTTAATCAAGAATTCTCGCTTCTATAATTACACTGTTTGTCGCAATGGCATCAAAGAGAAGCATGGATTTGATTATGCAAAGGTAATTTTCAGGTACTTTCACACTACATCCATTTACCTTGTATGTAATGGGGAAAAGCCATTTTCAGTGAGTTAAGTTATACACAAGATTGGCTTTCTATATTCTCACAATGTTGGAATGAGAAATTTTAAGGTAAATTTAAACTCCAGGCAAGAAAAAGATTTTTCAAGGCACACTGACTTTGACTAGTAAATTTTTTTCCCTCATTAAGATGAAAGGCAATCAGGCTTGGATGAATCAGGCTTGGATGAAAGTATCATCACGAAAATCATAGATGTCTCCACTCTGTCTTGTGATAATTTTTGATTTCTCTACTCTCCAGAGGATTGGTCCACATAATGATATGTTCATCTTGTACCATTTTGCTTTTCACTGGGGTACAAGTATATTTTGTCCGTGGCCTCACATTTAGATGTGAGAGTAAGAGCAGACAAGTGCAATAATCGAAGGTTGGGAAACCACAGTCTTTGCTCTTACTCCCATTGAAACAGGCTTTGATATGTGACAAGGACATCCCTGCCCCAATAGTGGTTGAGTCCACAAAAGTCTCTGAGGCTATCAGTCCTAGGATTTCTAAATCAGTTCATAGACACTGAAGTCGACACGTCCCTTGGCTCTCTAATAAATAGATCCTAGATTAGACTTTTTAAAATTCACAAAGGTTTTGTGATTGCCAACTTAAAACAAAACAATTTTCAGATGACAAGAGTGAAGGGGAAAATATGTTTGAATTGAGCCTTCTAGTTAGCCTAAAATACTCTCTTCTCTTCTAGCCATGCCATGTCTTCCTCACTTACCTAAAAGAAGCTGACAATTTGCTCTACCTAGCATTGATCACTACGAAAGAGGAATTGGTAGAAGTCATAAAGAGGGAACTTGACTTAATTTTGGCACAGTTTTTATTATGGTTGGCCTGATTTGAGCTCAAGGAACTTGGTTGGAGATGAGGTGTAAGCCTTGCTCTTTGGTATCCCTCAGAAAACAATGAATGCAAATGGATTCACAAACATTGCTAATAGGATTCCAGACTCATCAAAGTCAGAGAGCTGGCGGGGACCTTGGAGGCAGATTTGAGCAATGTCCTACAAAGTGCTCTAATTGTCACTGCTATCATTTTTTATCTGTGGGGATGCTTCCATGCTCCTTGTTCAAGCTATTAACCTTTCTTTCCCTGTTGTCCTAAGGAGAGCAAAGTAATCAAGATTCCCTCCAAAGACTAAATTAGCGTAACTTGCCCATTATCACAGCTGATTAAGTGTCAAAGACAACTGTGTCCGAAAAGAATATGTGGAGTTTTTTTTTTTTAGTGAGAAAAGGAATGAATCAGACACTGCCATGGAGGAAGGTGATAGCCTGTGGACTTGTCCTAACAATGACATGTGACATAGATTTCCTCCCTTGGGCACTGCTTTGGCAGCTGTTCTGGTCCTCAAATCTACATGTGATTAGTCATGCCTGGAAGCCTCCACCATGGTGAACGTTGTCTGGGCACTTTCTGAATAAAGTTTGTACTAGAGCTCCAGGCCAACGATACTCACTTGGAGGAAGCAGGTGGTTTAATTTAAGTTTTCATCGGTCCTCTTCATTCCATTTCTTCCTTCCCCCCTTACAGAGTTGCATCAGTCCCTCAGACTGTGGCTTCAGTCATTTTATTACGAAGTCAGGCCCAAATGCCAGCAGCTGTATCATTTTAGTTGTGCAATTAACAGTATAATCTGCAGGAAATCAAATGCTCCCCATATTTAGTGTTTTAAGTCAATTAATTGATAAAATATTGCAGCTTTTCCCTATGCACCCAGATTTTGGCTATGGCTTTCATTAGCAATTACTGTGTAATTCCCACAGGTGAATTTTAATTTAAAGAAAAGACCTTTACTTTGTGTGTGCGACTGTGTGTGTGTGTGTGTGTGTGTGTGTGTGTTCTGCAACTATGAATTTGTAGTGGGTGTGGGTGTTTCCTGCCCTTGAGGTAATTAATTTTTTTTGTCAGCGAATTACATCAATGAAACCTGAGAATGAAATATGTATCCGGTGTTTCATGTGCTCTAGCATTTGGATTGCCAGATCTGATCATTATCTTGGACAAACAGGACTTGACTTTTTTTCTTTCCTAATTGCTAAATTGTGCTTTACGTAAAATACAGTTTTTGCATGTTACCAACCTAGCAACCCTAGAAAGTAACTGGCAACTGATTTTCTGTTATGGAAGATGTTTTTGCGTCGAAAAAATTTTCCTTCCTGCTTTAGCCCATGTCTCTTCATTCAGTGAGATGCTTCTGAAGAAAGCAGTATTCAAACGTGATCTGATGAATGTCACCTTTTGTAATTTTTGTTTTGTGTCAAATGTATGTTTCAGGACTACTTCACAGACTTAATCACTAACGAGAGCATTAATTACTTCAAAATGTCTAAGAGAATGTATCCCCATAGGCCCATTATGATGGTGATCAGCCACGCTGCGCCCCATGGCCCCGAGGACTCAGCCCCACAGTTTTCAAAACTGTACCCCAACGCTTCCCAACACATGTGAGTAATAACATCAGTTCTGGGACCTGCTGAACACAGGCCTTTCCTTTGCTCCCTACCTCCCTCCTCTCCTTCACCCCATTTCCTTCCATGCCGTGTCTCCCGAGGCAGGAATACCAGCTTCTGACATGAGACCATAGGACAGACTGGCCATGGGGGCTGACCTAGAGGACCTTGTCTAGTGGCGTGATGAGGAATCATATTTCCAACATTTATAAGTAGCCAAATGAAAAGGAAGAAAAGCACATAGGTGTAATGGGGGAAATGTTTCTCAAGCGGTCCTTTCAGTTGTCTTAAATACTATCCCTGACCATGATTTAATAATAATAAAGACCCAATGGTATGCCTTTCATAGACCAGACTAGTGACCCCTGATCTGGCTAGGCGAATACTATGGCAGCTTTGCTACCGATGTGCGATAAGGATTGCTACAGAAGGCAGCTTGTATGGGCGTGCTCGAGAGGCCTTCTCAGGGCCCGGCTTTAATATACCTGATGTTTCTTTTTGAGAGGCATGATCCTTGGTAAGGAGGGGTGGGGAGGCTGATGGTGTGGGGGGCTGAGGCAGAGAGCTGTGTTAAGCCGATGATTCTCACTAGCCAAGCATGGAAAAGTCTAGATGCTTTGGCAGCGAAGAACATGATTTTGTTTTGTACTCCGTCAACATGCTTCCTTCCCACCCATTGCAATAACACGCGATCTTCCCTACAGAGCAGTGGGCTCTGTGTCTGCTGAAGGATTGGCGATCAGACAGGTAGGGAACAGGGAATTGATACCTGGTTTCTTTCATCACTAAACCTCCAAAATTGGTTCTTAATCTGTTTATGCTTAAATATCATCCCTTTTCATCTGCACTGATGTCCTAGCCACAATCCCAGATGGAAAGAAAATAGATTAAAAGTGCTTATGAAAAGAGAATTACCGGAGGCACCATCATTGCTGGTCATTACATGTCATTGAAGAACCTTTCTTATCTTATAACTGATAAACTGATGCTTTTGGTCAGTGGTATTTAAATCGACTCTGTCACATCAAGTGATTTAGAAGGAAGAATGGGGGTCAGAACTGACTGAGGATAGGAACCAACAGTAGATCTAAAGCCAGGATGGATATCCTACCGAGCATGCCCAGTAGGATGGAAGGATGGAAGTGTTTCACTGCATAAAATATTGTCAACAAATAAAGAAGTTTGCCCCAGTACCCGGGAGATGTGGTCTGGATGACTCACTGTGTTTGGCAAAGACCCCTGTAAATGGATATATAAGTCTCTGAAGGTCTACCTACATATTACCGTGCAACTACCTTCATGAGGGAAGCCCACACATGGCAAGACCACGTACAAATTTAGCAACCAGCTAGTTCAGAAGTCTCTGCAAGCTTCTTCTGTGCCTGGTACACATGTTTCTCTTTCCTTTCCTTTTCCTTTTCTATATGCTTATGTATTTATTTTGAGAGAGAAGGTGTGCACACGCACACTTGAGCAGGGGAGGAGCAGAGAGAGAGGGACAGAGAGAATCCCAAGCAGGCTTCATGCCATCAGTACAGAGCCCAACACGAGGCTCTATCTCACGAACTGTGAGATCACGACCTAAGCCAAAATCAAGAGTCGGAAGCTTAACCGACTGAGCCTCCCAGGCATCCCTCTCTTTTCTTTAAAACCAGAAATTCGTCTCTATAGGTTCTGTTGTTACACTGGCAGATTCCCAGCCTATGGTGACTCTCTACGACTGTAAACCTCACCAGCATTTCCCGAGTTTGAAGAGAAGGGACAGAGAAAATGTGGTGTTTTGTGGCTCCTTCGGAGTCCTCCTGCCTTCGAAGCTTCCAGGCAAGGTCCTGAGCCTACAGAAAGATCAGTCATGGGTAAAAGGTTCTGACAGTCAGTGGCATGCACAGACAACAGTTGCAGGAAGAGAGGAGTCTGCAGATTTCTTAGGGCTTTAATGATGACTAAAAAGCAGCATCTCTGATTCCATCATTAAAAATTCTATTTGATTCCACAAACATTCACGAGAAGCACTATATAGTGCGGCAGGATGTAGGCATGAGGAAGACATGATTGCCGACATCGGGGAACCAATAATCAGACAGGGCTCGGCATGCTGGGGCCAAATCCAGCTCGCCACCAGCTTTTGTTAGTAACATTTTATTGGAATACAGCCATACCCATTGATTGATGAGTTATCTGTGGCTGCTTTCACAATTCAACAGCAGAGTAGTTGTGGGAGATATGTTATAGCCCGCCACCCCACGCCCAAAATATTTACTCTCTGATCCTTTACAGAGTAAGTTTGCTCCCAAGGCCTGCTCTAGGCAGAGGATGGGCAGGTGTCCAAACAGCCATATCACCGGTAGGAGCAGAAGTGGTAAGTACTAGGGCAGGCATTCAAGAGGCTCTGGGAGTTTGGAGAGAGACCCATTCACATCTTTTAGGGGAACAAGGAAAAGTCATGGACCAGCAGACATTCAGAATGGGCCTCAAAGAAAGGGGGGCGCCTGAGTGGCTTAGCCGCTTAAGCATCCGACTTCAGCTCAAGTCATGATCTAACAGTTCGTGGGTTTGGGCCCCGCGTCGGGCTCTGTGCTGACAGCTAGCTCAGAGCCTGGAGCCTGTCTTCGGATTCTGTGTCTCCCTCTCTCTCTGACCCTCCCCTGCTCATGCTGTATCTCTCTCTCTCAAAAATAAATAAAATATTAAAAAATTAAAAGACAAGAATGGATAAAATCTCTGCAGCCGATTCTATACTTTGGGTAGATGATTTCAGGAAGAAAATGTGGCACAGACACGTGGTCATCATGTGAAGTAAGGCGATCTAAGGTGTGACCTAAGAGAATGGAGTGCAAGGAAAGCAGTAAAGGATGGAGCTAGAAAGGGAAACTAGCAAAATTTTGAGGACTCGAATGGATTTGTATGTAATCATAAGTGGAGAGTCACTGGAGGACATTTGGTCGGGTAATAACTTAGATGTTTTCACAAGTAAGTTGTTTCAGTTATTCCTTTTTAGTTCAAATGAACCACGTGTGTGCCTTACTAGTGACTCTATAAAGCAAAATCTACACACTCCAGAGTGAAAAATATTTAGGCCTTTGAGGCAACAAGCCTGGGTTCCTTTCTCATCTGTCCTCCCTAAGCCTATGAACAATTGTTTTTAACCTCTAGGCACCTCCATTGTCTTATCTGTAAAGCGAGGATAATACTAGCACATTGGCATGATGTCCTGAACCAAAATTAGGAGAGGAAGCATAGCCAAAGTCCCCACACAGGGCCCGGGACGTAGAAGCCACTTCAGAGATGCTAATTCTTAATGATCCTTTCTAGGAAGATGAGCCATTCAAAGCCCCTCTTTCTTGATTCCATCTTTTTTGACCTACAAAAAGCTCCATTTCATTCGGCTCCACTTGTGTTTAGGGGAAGCAACTGAAGAAATGACAAGTTGATACATGTCCATTGTGATGTGACAAATCTCTTGACAGGCTAAGACTCACACTGGGATGAGCCTCTCACACCTGGCCCTTCCCAAAACACAGGCGGGCTAAGCAGCAATCTGGGCCGTGTTAGCTTTTCCAGGTGCAAAGTGTGCGCTAGGAGCCCGTGCCAGTCAGGAGCACACCCTTCACCACAGACAATGAAAATCCATGTGGTTGATTACATGATTCAGCTTCTGTGTGCTGCTAAGCCATGGGCTTGGGTGCACCTAGGATGGAGAGGTCCCCTATGTCCCCGGAGAAGGTCTCCCCTGGCTGATGCTCACTGGGGGAAGGGGCTGGGGCAAGTCAGTGCATGGCTCTTGTCCCCATGACTGCACCCGTGCACGGCTCAGTCTGGCGGCACAAAGAGTGAGACGAATGAAGACGGGCTGCTAATCGCGGTGCATAGGGCTCCTGAAGGCCCAGCTTCCTTAGGAAAACATTAGCAACACATTCAGGCACAGGGAAGTGCGAAGTTAAGTACTTGGCAGAAATGTTTAGAAAGGTCCTGAAAACAGTGAGAAGCCGTAGACTCTCCCCTTTTGGGAGAAGCAAGTAACATAAACACGTTCCTTGAGGTCACCTTCCTTGGCGGTCACGCATTATCCAGATGCCTTTCATGTGGCCCGGGTTGTAGTTATCTGACCCTCTCAGACTGTTTGAATGCGTCCTGTTTCCACGGTGTTTTCCATTCCCAACAAAGGAAGGAGGCCAGGCCAATATTGGCTCGTTGGCTTTACACACAGAGGCTGGAGATGAGGCCAGCCGACCAAGCATATGGACAGACACCGACTACTGGTGACAGGGGGCGGTGTTTAATCAGGAGCAGCGGGGCTGTCCTCGGCCTCAGCGAGATGTGCGGGAGCTGCCATCAGAACGCCATAATCCTTATCCTAACGCCCTTCACTGTGGCGAAGACCCTTCTGTGCTTTTCAGTAAATTATCTCCCCAGTATCCTCACAGTAATGCTCTAGCCTCGCTCTCGCTTTGACATAGCTTTTCTCTCGTGGTCTCTGTGCTGTGCTAACGAGCATCCGTGACAGGAAAAGAGATTCCGTTCACCTACCTGATGAATCTGTGGGAAGCTAAGACTCCATCACCTTCCTGCCAACCAGTGCCTATCGACTGCAATTTTTCTTGTTCTAGTTCAACAGTTCTTTCTCGCCATCCCTAGAAATGTGAGCACACATGCAGTCACACACACACACACACAAGTTCAAGGGCAATCTAAAATCTTGGTAGAACAATCCAGGTCCAGGGACTTGCAAGGACCATTCTGAAAGCGCAGTTTGGAGATTCCATGGTGTGTTAAAGAGACAACAACCTGTGCATAGCCACAGAACGAAGTTCCTGAAACTCCTTTATTATCTGAAGTTGGAAAGAAAGGTTTTTCCTTAAAGGGGTTTGCATTCTTACTTCATTTCTTCCACAAATCCATAAAGGAAAAAGAAAGTGCTTTTGGAGATGAGAGAATTTTATTTATTTTTATTTTTTAAATGTTTATTTATTTTGAGAGAGAGAGAGAGAGCATGCCAGGGAGGGGCAGAGAGAGAGGGGACAGCGTCTCCAAAGCAGGCT
This sequence comes from Suricata suricatta, assembly GCF_006229205.1. NCBI lineage: Eukaryota > Metazoa > Chordata > Mammalia > Carnivora > Herpestidae > Suricata > Suricata suricatta. Next base: position 18,629,610 of record NC_043714.1, read on the forward strand.
CTTGGTTCTCAGCGCAGAGTCCCATGTGGGGCTCGATCCCACCAACCACAAGATCATGACTTGATCTGAAATGAAGAGTCAGATGCTTAACTAACTGAGTGACCCAGGTGCCCCAGGGATGAGAGAATTTTAAATTTTTTATAAAATCTTTAATTTTGGCAGAACTAATTGCTCCTTTCCTGTGTCCCCACTTTGTTCTTCTCTCCATCATTGAGTACATATCCCATTGCACCAGCTATTCACCCAGACCCTTAAAGTCAAATTGCACACCTCCAGGGGGCCGCGTTCACACAAGAGACACTGTGAATGGTGCCCTGGAGTCATGCAAGACCGCTCTTTTCCTGAAGGCAAGGCCAGGTGTTGCTCCTCTCCCTCCTGTACCCGGGGAGCATGGCTCCTGCCACATTCCCTGTGGGATACATTTTTCTTTCACAAATGAATAAACGTGTCAACCTCATCACCTAGGTGACATTAAAACACTTGTAATAGTAAAAAATATTGAAGAAATCAGTCTTATCAATTATAGGACACCTGGAGATCATCTAATGCCACAAATTTTTAGATTAAAAAATAGAAGCCCAAATTCTTTTTTTATTTATTTTATTTTTTTATTTTTTATTTATTTTTTATTTTTTTTAATGTTTTATTTATTTTTGATACAGAGAGAGACAGAGCATGAGAAGGGGAGGGACAGAGAGAGAGGGAGACACAGCACCGGAAGCAGGCTCCAGGCTCTGAGCTAGCTGTCAGCACAGAGCCTGACGCGGGGCTTGAACCCACAAACGTGAGATCTGACCTGAGCCGAAGTTGGAGGCTTAACCAACTGAGCCACCCAGATGCCCCTCTTTTTTTTTTTTAATGTTTTATTTATTTTTGAGAGACAGAGAGAGACAGCACGAGCAGGGGTGGGTCAGAGAGAGAGGGAGACACAAAATCCGAAGACAGGCTCCAAGCTCTGAGCTAGCTGTCACCACAGAGCCTGACACAGGGCTCAAACCCACAAATGTGAGATCATGACCTGAGCCACAGCCAGGTGCTCAACCAACTGAACCACCCAGGTGCCCCAACCCAAATTCTATTTAAAAAAAAATAAAAGACCCAGGTCAAATAGCTCTACCCAGGTCACATAAGTAGACAGGGAAGGACAAAGCTGGAGGCAAAACTATTCTCTTGGCCCCAGGTGATCTTTCTGCTGCTCCAGGTTTGCTCAGTACTATTCACAGACAAGGTTACTGTTAGAAATGGTGCCTGTGTATGTGTTGACACAATTCTGTCGGAGTTTGCAGTATCTTAGAAGACTTCATAAAATTAGTTTCCTGATATACCTATAATCAAGATCCTTTGATATTATTCTGCATGTGTTCAAATGTTACCCACTTAAAGACATTTAGACTCAGGTGGGGAATATCTCCACAAAGTCAATTAGAGAAGTTCTACTTGAGTGAAAACTGAGATGGTGTGACTTGGGAGATTAAGTATAGAATTTCCAATTTAATGCTTTGAGTGTGTGTCTTAAATCTGTGTAAGTGGCTTATTCTGGGAATTGAAACCTAGTTCATTTCTTAGAGAATGATGGTCCTGCTACTGAGACCCTTTAAGAGTTAGATCTTTAGAGTTTTTGTTGTTGTCCAAGACTAAATGACAAATGAAGAAAGCACACGTCCAAATAGAAAACACTAGAAAGGTATCTGTTTTCCCTGGGTGACAGCAAAGGCCATCAGCAGTAAAAATGAACTGCTAAGTTCTGTGCAATCCCCTCAATATGGATTTAATATACAACACGTGCATTTCTTGAAACTAGTTCTTTTCTAGGAAGAATTCTTCTCCCCAAGTACCTACCCATCAAAAAGAAAGGTGACATTATTGATTTTCAGATTTCTTATTCTTATTATGCCAATAAGCAACACAGGAAAGAATATCAAAGCCTAAAGAGAATTCACATTGACGGCAAAGGCCAAACTTAATAAATGTGTGGTCTGAAGGATCTGTGATCTAGTGCAGAGTCATAAATCCAAACAAGTAATGACCGCAGAAAACCAGTGTGCAGAGAAGCCTAACTGGGGAGCAGTAACATTTTAATAGAATTTTAAAAGAATAGTCTACTGAGGGACACAGGCATGTTTTGCGCCTGGAATGCACAGTTATGGGTAAAATCCTTCTCTGAACAGACAATAAGAAGTCTTACCAGATCAGGCACATGTGACTGTAACTCTGACATGGATTTTTTTTTCCAGAAAGCAACAGAGGGGCGCCTGGGTGGCTCAGTCGGTTGGGTGTCTGGCTTTGGCTCAGGTCATAATCTCACGGTCGGTGGGTTCAAGCCCCACATTGGGCTCAGTGCTGATGGCTCAGAGCCTGGATTCTGCTTCGGATTCGGTGTCTCCCCCTATCTCTGCTCCTCCCCTGTTCACACTCAGTCTCTCTCTCTCTCAAGATAAATAAACATTAAAAAAAACTTTTTTAAATAAAGAAAGCAACAGAGGGGCACTTGGGTGGCTCAGGTGGTTAAGCGTCCAACTTCAGCTCAGGTCATGGTCTCACAGTCTGTGGGTTTGAGCCCTGCATCAGGCTCTGTGCTGATAGCTCAGAGCCTGGAGCCTGCTTGGGATTCTGTGTCTCCCTCTCTCTTCCCCTCCCCCACTCAAACTCTGTTTCTCTCTCTCTCTCTCTCTCTCTCTCTCTCTCTCTCAAAATAAACATTAAAAAAATTTCTTAAAGAAAGCAACAGATACTCAGAAACGGCAATTTGTTCGTTTGTCCTCTCAGTTTTAAAGCAAACAGCCAGTGTT
>NC_043714.1:18632498-18828448 GCF_006229205.1 Suricata suricatta
GTCTTTTGTTTTTAATGCGACAGGATTTTCTCAACCTAGACGCTTATATAGAATGTACTTATTTATTGGCTTATGTAGGAAACTCAAGTGCCTCTGCACTAAGCACTTTTAGGTGAGATAGATAGATAGATTTGTTATTTCTCAAAAGAACTTTTTATGAAAGGGACTATTATCTCTATTTACAGATGAGCAAATTGAACCACACCTGCTTTTTCTACTCTGCAAATCTGTCCCTTTAAAAGGGAGTTGACTGGGGCGCCTGGATGGCTCATTCGGTTGAGCGTCCAGCTTCGGCTCAGGTCATGATCTCACGATCCCTGGGTTCGACCCCTGCATCAGGCTCTGTGCTGAGAGCTAGCTCAGAGCCTGGAGCCTGTCTTCAGATTCTGTTTCTCTCTCTCTCTCACCACTGCCCCCCCGCCCCGACCCCGCTCACATTCTGTCTCTCTCTCTCTCTCTCAAAAATAAATAAAGCATTAAAAACATTTTTTAAAGGGAGTTAACTTAAACTACTGAGCACAATTTATACAATTTTAGGTACAGTGTCTTCCGTTATATTGGTATTTGTGCTATTGTAACTCTGCTAGTTAACCGGCATCTGTACTGATCATCAGGGTAACTTTTTGTGCCAAGAAGACCCCTGGTACCAAAACAATATTTTCAACTATTGAAAGAGAAGTTCTGCAAATCCCCTGGCAGAAGAAAATGTATTGTAACAGACAGCATTTATACAACTCAGTATATAAGCCCGTATCCCAGAAACTCCAGGTTTACCCCAAGGGAAATTTATACCACAGAAAACCAGAGGGGCACGTGTCTGTATCCCTGATGTCACCAAGCTCACAGCGACTGTTGCTCTGGTTTTATGATGTACATCATGGCAGAAGGCCATCTCTGCTTGTCATATCCACAATTGTTCACTGCGAGGACCCTCCCCAGAGCGCAGAGTGGCTGCCAGCTTTCTCAACCAACATAGATCGTTACTGGTTCTGTGAGACCGGTCACGTTAAAGTTGGGGTTCATATGAAAAGCAGCCTCAGATGTAGGAAGCACTCCGCACTTCACTTTTCTTTCATTTTGTTAGAGTAAGTGGGCTCTGGAATAAAGTCCAGGATATGCCACCTGACGGCTTTGCTTATCTCAGATAATTGTTTAACTTAGTTAAGCTTCAGTTTTCTCAACTGTAAAATGGAAATGATAAACCTCTTTCCAAGAACAACAGAGATAATTAAATCAGTTAAGGTATACAAAACAATGCAATACCCAACACATGGTAAATACTAAGTTTTTAATATTAAACAACTTTAAGGCAAACAACTCTAATATTAATAACATCTAAGGAGAAGGTTCCAGTACGTTGTAGTGTGGTGGAGAGGTATTCTATAAACACACAACTGGCAGTGGGAGAATTACTCTTGTACAGATATGTACTTTGGGAATACAAAGTGGCAGCATCTAATGGCCAAGGGATTTGGGTTCAATATCAACAAGGTGACATATTTTGTGGGTCCCCAAAGGAATGTATAGAACACCACTTGGGTTTCTGCAATAATTTAAATAGAAGCTTGAACCAAGATGTTCAAAAGTAATAGGACCCACCACCTTGTAGTTAAGAAAAATTGTGCTCTGTACCTATATTGATTTTTCTATTAAAAGAATAGCTTTATTGATAAGCATTTATATTGCAGAAGTAGAGTAGGTTATAATTCTAGCAAATCCAATTAAATTAATGCTATCTATGTATAAGGATAGGAAGGAGAAAAACTCATAGAGACAAGATATAAATAGCCCAGTAAACTCAAGAGAAAAAATAGATTGAAATTATGATTCATTATTATTCCACATATTTGTGACTATATCTAATAGCCCAATTAGCAAGAAAATTATATGACTTAACATGAATACATTACCTTCTGTATTACTGACTTTTATCTATAGATGTTACAATACCACGATCATCTTGATGTGATTTTACACATTTTATTCAGTGAATCCAAATGAAGTTGCACTAATTACCTTTTTAGCTGCCGGTCTTGGTTTTATAAGTTTGAATCCACATGCCTTTAGAGGATGTGTGCTCTTTGGCGGGCGGGGGCGGGGGGGGGGGTGAAGATTTTAGCTCTTCCTATAAACATAGAAGATACATGGGAGAGAAAAAAAACTTTAGCAATGCCTAAATTACGTTTCTGAAATGATTGTTTCACAAATTTTAACTTGAAATATTTCTCCAAATGACTAAAAATATGTATAGTAAGAATCCTCTCTGGATCTTTTCAGAACCCCTAGTTATAACTATGCACCAAATATGGATAAGCACTGGATTATGCAGTACACGGGGCCCATGCTGCCCATCCACATGGAATTTACAAACGTTCTACATCGCAAAAGGCTTCAGACTTTGATGTCAGTAGATGATTCTGTGGAAAGGGTAAGTGTCCCAGTTTGCCTCGCTGTTAGATTTTGGTCCAGCTTCCTTTGTGTGGACCCATTCTTGCCAATTTTGTTTTTGTTTCGTTGTTGTTGCTTTTGGGGAGGGGAGAGACAGAGAGAGAGAAAATATGCTTAAGTGTTCAGTGATTTTATCTGCCCTCCTCTCCCTTATCTTGACCCCCTCTATTAACTTTCCAGGCCGCTGCCTTTAGAGCCAGTGGCAAAGATGAGATACCGTAAATCAAGGGCTACATTCACAAATACCTTCAGCAAATAATGTAAATACCTAAAGCGGGTCTTGTCTAAAGCAGTAGGGAATGGTGGGGGTTATAGTGAACTTTAAATGTCTATAACAGGAAGGAACCACCCAGCTCCAGCTAGTTTTCACCATGTAGAAAGGTAGATCCATTGGCATGAGGTCTTCTGATTTCTCTTAGGGAGCCAGAAATACAAACATTTTAAGTGAAATGTCCAGAATTTTAAAAAGCCAGCATAAGCCAAATAACACTTGCCTAGAGACTGGATCTAGTTGGATCAGGCCCAGAAGCAGCCTGTTTTTAACATTTGATAATCATATAAGAGTGATGAAAAAATTTAACAATGGATTTTTCAATGTAAAATTTATGTGCAGTGATAGAGGCTGTTTTGTGGAGTGTTTTTTATTTAAACAGGTGCACAGAATCTTTAAGAAGAATGTGCCAGATTCAAAAAATTACACTTCAACTCTATTATTATACTTTTTCCCTCCAGAATTATAAGCCACTTGAAAATGTAGGTAGTGATCAGGTTTCTTGGTCTTGCTAGAGTAACTCTTGCCTTTAACAATTAATGGGGAAGACATTTGGGAGAAATCATGACAACACTATTGTCATCTTCATATCTTGTCTTTGTTGTATTTCAGTTGTATAATATGCTTGTGGAAACGGGGGAGCTGGAGAACACGTACATCATTTACACGGCCGACCACGGCTACCATATTGGGCAGTTTGGACTGGTCAAGGGGAAATCCATGCCATACGACTTTGATATCCGCGTGCCTTTCTTTATTCGTGGTCCAAGTGTGGAGCCAGGATCAATGTACGTATTTCTCTGCTTGTAACATTCAGCTCAGCTGTCGTGGCTCATGTATATCTAAGATAATTTGATCACGGATCTCAGGGTCTGGTTTCTTTTCATCCAAAACAGAAAAGGATATGTGTAGGTTAGTAGTTTAGAATATGAAAACCTTTTCTCTCCTACAGCATGTTAAATTAACTAAGGTATACTGCTTAAAGAGAAAGGAAAAGTAACTATCAATGATTAACTCTGTCAAATGGCCCAGATTGCATGTCACATGGGATGTGTACACGGACACAGAATGTGATCGTTAAGGACATCATCTGTACCCTCTCTGAATCAGAGATACACAATCTTTAAAAATAATAATAATAATAACCACTGCCTGCCTTTATTTTTAAGTTTATATATTTATTCTGAGAGAAACAGAGATAGTATGAGTGGGAGAAGGAGAGAGAGAAAAGCCCAAGCAGGCTCCACGCTTTCAGCAGAGAGCCTGATGCAGGGCTTGATCTCACAAATTTGTGTGATCAGGGCACCAGGACGGCTACTCAGTTAAGCATCTGGGCCTTAGTTTTGGCTCAGGTCATGATTTCACAGTTTCATGGGTTCGAGTCCCGGGTCAGGCTCTGTGCTCTGACAGCACAGAGCCTGCTTGGGATTCTCTCTCTCCCGCTCTTATTCTCCGCCCCTCCCTGGCTCACACTGTCTCTGTCTCTCTCAAAATAAATAAATAAACTTAAAAAGGCGAGGGAGAGGATCACCTGGGTGTCTCAGTAGGTTAAGTGTCCAACTTCAGCTCAGGTCATGATCTTATGGTTCATGAGTTCAAGCCCCACATCGGACTCTGCGCTGACAGCTTGGAGCCTGGAGCCTGCTTCGAATTCTGTCCCTCTCTCTCGGCTCCTACCCTGCTTGTGCTCTGTCCCTGTCTCTTGAAAATAAATAAATGTTGAAAAAACAATTTTAAAAGTGAACTGTGCGATCATGACCTGAGCCAAAGTCAAAAGTGGCTTAACCCACTAGGCCACCCAGGCACCCCCCGGGCTTGACTTTAGGGGTTTTTTAAAACTTATTAGTAAAGAACATTTTCTAAAGAAAACAAAATTTTATTTTTATTTTTTGTGAATATAATTTATTGTCAAATTAGAAAGAAAATAAAATTTTAAAAAACATGATATTCATTTAGAAGAAAAAAAGACTTAAAGGCCTGGAGTCCTATTTCTGCCTCCCTCTGCATCTCTATCTTCCCATTTTAAAATGGGCTTTACATGTCCTGCTGGTCACATGAGATGTTCTATGTAAAATGAGATCATGTGCTTAAAACACTTATGGAAAGAATAAAAGAAAAGAATGCAAGTAGAACTCAAACTCTGGAATGACCTTAAGGAACGTCTAGCCCGGGCTGCCGATCTCACAAGGAAGGAGCTCGGAGGGAGGATAAGTGCCTCTCGCAGAATTCCGGGTGCTGGAAGCGGTGGCCTTGGGGCCCGGAGCCCTGGCTCCTGAATCTCACCTGTGTGCCTCTCCTGCCGCTACATCGCACTGCATCCTGGGAGAAGGGGATGGTAGTAGAAGGCTTCCTTTGAAGAATGTTATTATGTCTGATCTAAGTTAAAAGGTTTTATGTGTGAAAGACTAAGAAAGAGGGGGAGAAGATTAAAGGCTAGTGAACCTCAGTGTGGAGAAGGTGGCCCTAAGTGCCGCTGCCATGGGTGTTAGGTATGAGGGGTGACCATCTGTCCCTTTGCAGAGTCCCACAGATCGTTCTCAACATCGACTTGGCCCCCACGATCCTGGATATTGCTGGGCTCGACACACCCCCCGATGTGGATGGCAAGTCTGTCCTTAAACTTCTGGACCTGGAAAAGCCAGGTAACAGGTGCGTCAATTTGCTTTCCATCTGCCAGCCCCAACCTCACGGACACCTGGAGCCAGACAGCAGCTGAAAGAAACGGAGGCAGAATATGCTGTGCCCAGGAGAACCACCCTAAGCTGAGGATTTCCCTGCTGTCTGTGAATAGCAGCATATTGATCGAGATGCAGTCGTGGTCTGTGGGAAGTGAGGCGTTTCTTTAAATAAACTGTTAGTGCAAAACCATTTGGAAAAACGTCCAGATGCCAACAGTAAATATTATTATTTTGCTTTCAGGTTTCGAACAAACAAGAAAGCCAGAATTTGGCGTGATACATTCCTCGTGGAAAGAGGGTAATTATTGGTTCCTGGGGTGCTTCTGGGAACCAGTCCTAGTGGGCAGCTCTCCCTGCTGGGGTTTTTTTTTTTGTTTTTTTTTTTTCTCTTATTCCGGTTTACTAAGCATGCAGATTTTGTAACCCTAGTCACAAGATTGGATGGTTTGCTACTCATTCTCCACTGGCCGGCACAATCATGATTGTTGCATCAGAACTATAAAACATAACCTCTCATATAATAGGACCAAAGCACTTACAGTTGCATTTCTCAGCCGCGGCTCCAAATCAGACCAGTCGATTGACTTTCTCAGCCCTCCTCCCCAAGTCATGCCTGGCCCTCACCTTTCTCCTTCCTTTCCTTATGTGCCTTTTCTAGTTTCAAATATATGAAATTGTAATTTCCAGAGTCCCTTCTGGAATTCCCCATTTGATTCATGATCCTCATTGTCTTGTTTTTTTCCATGCATTGAAAGAAAAGCGTTTGTATAAATGTACAGCTAAACATTTACCCCCAGAGTTTTGAAATTAATGCTTTCGGGAGAGAATGATTCTTCATAAGCACCCAGCTTCTAGTTTTCACAGAGGACTCAGCAAATGCTGAGCTCCTATGACCAAGATCCTAACATCTATGTCATGCCATTTGAAGATTGTGTAGCCATGTCACAGGGGAGAAAAAGAGAAAAGGCACATGATAATGGAAAGATGATTCAGATCGTTTCTCCCATAAGAAAATTTTTCTTTTCTATCAAAGGAAATTTCTACGTAAGAAAGAAGAATCCAGCAAGAATATCCAACAGTCAAATCACTTGCCCAAATATGAGAGGGTCAAGGAACTGTGCCAGCAGGCCAGGTACCAGACGGCCTGTGAACAGCCTGGGCAGGTGAGTGATGCAGTCTGGCTTTTTCTTTCTTTTTTTTTAATGTTTATTTATTTTTGAAAGACAGAGAGACAGACAGAGCATAAGCAGGGGAGGGGCAGAGTGAGAGGGAGACGCAGAATCCGAAGCAGCTCCAGGCTCTGAGCTGTCAGCACCGAGCCCACCATCAGGCTCGAACTCAGGAACCATGAGATCATGTCCGGAGCCGAAGCCGGACGCTCAACCGACTGAGCCGCCCAGGCGCCCAGCGCCACTTGTTTCACCACAAGTCACATACTTCTTCATTTCTAATTTTAAATTTTTCAACATATAAAATACTGTACATTTATGGATAAATAAGCTTTTGATAGGCCATGGAGTGCTCACTGTGACAGCTCCCCTCTGACAGAAATATCTCACTGGTCTAAGCTGGCCCTCCTCTTCCCAGCTTGGCCCTCTCCAGCGACAAAACACGGTGCCCTCAGAGAGTGCGAGATGTCCACCCAACCAGCCAACACCAGTTCAACATGTCAGACATGTGCAATGGCCAGTCAGCCTAGAAAGGTCGGGAGCATGTTCCATCGGAGGAGAAGCCAACACCACTTGGGCCCCTGTTAACTGGTTATCGAGAAGGGCCAAGAGGCTACTTAGTCAAGATCACAGGCAAATGCTGAGCCTCTGGACAGTGAGCCACGCAAGAGACATGATGGGACCTTCCCGTCCCGTACTAAAGCCAGGTGTCATCCAACCTGCAGAGTAAGACAGCATCGAGGACCAAGATTGGGGAACGAAAACGGAAGCCATATTGTGTTTGTTCACGTTTCTGCCTCTGCTCACAGAGTTGCTGACATCAACCATTAATAAAAGTATTGTGTAGAATTCAGGGCTACCCACAACACCAACTATGAGCAATAAGAACTAAAGAAATACCACGAAATGAATTAACACAGACCTGAATTAACACAGACCTGTTTCTAAGGAAAGTGAAAACATATGAACACAAACTTTTTTAAATGTTTATTTATTTTGCAAGAGAAAGAGCATGTGTGCTGGGGAATAGCAGAGAGAGAAGGAAAGAGAGAACCCCAAGCAGGCTCCACACTGTCAGTGCAAAGCCTGATGCCGGGCTCGATCTCACAGACTGTCAGATCATGACCTGAGCCAAAATCAAGAGTAGGACACTTAACCAACTGAGCCCACCTGGGTGCCCTGCACACAAATTATTTTAAAAACATTTTTTTTTGATGTTTATTCATTTTGTGAGACAGAGACAGACAGAGCATGAGCAGGGGAGAGGCAGAGAGACAGGGAGACACAGAATCAGAAGCGGGTTCCAGGCTTTGAGCTGTCAGCACAGAGCCCGACGCGGGGCTCGAACCCACAAACTGTGAGATCATGACCTGAGCCGAAGCCGGACGTTTAACGGACTGGGTCACCCAGGCACCCCAACCCTGTAACTATTTTAAACACTTTTGATTAACATCAGTGCTACATAAAAGAAGTGTTGTGTCATCATAAGAGAGTAGCTGCATTTCTGCCTGAGTCATTGCAACTTAGAACCAAATGGAAGGAAAGTGAAAACTAATGGTTGTCACTCATTTGTCCTATAGGAAGCACTGTATATGGAGTTTTCTATATATGAGCTCAGTTTAATCCTCATATTCATCCAGTGAGGTAGGCATTGTTGTCCCCACTTACAAATGGGCAGCCAGAGAGTGCAGAGCTGGGATCCAAATGAGTTGTAAGATTCAAAAGCTCCAGCCACTTGCTGCCTTCCAATGTAAGTTGTATTAACTAGGCAGAGAGAAGTTCAAGTCTTTCATGCATCTTTTTTCTTTTCAACTTTTTAACCTCTAGATACCCATGCAACTGGCCAATACCAGTTCACAATATCAGGCACAAAATTGATAGTCCAGTTATTGAAATGGCCTCATAAATGTAAGGCATCATACATTTACACTTGTGATGTGGCATCTAGCTTATTGAACAGACCTTCACAATATACAGCTTGATCCTCATACCTTCTGCATTTTCTCATGCCTTTTTGTGCTCAGGGATTCCTTTGAAACAGAAAAAAATGGGAAAGAGGTTGTTGAAGGAAGGGATAAAACCAGGCCTTCATAGTACTCCAGGAAGTCTTTATTTTCAAGTGTTTAGTGGAGAAGCTTAGACTTATTCATTATATTTTAATTTGATGTCTTCAAATCCTTCTTAAGGAAGCTCTAAGTATTATTATGACTAAAACCTCAGAATTGTTTTGTGGCTCTGAAATGATTTTTATGAGCCAGCCTCAATAGACTAATTTACTTTTATTCAGGAGTTGGAAATGTTCAGCGTTAAATATATCTCATGCAAATTGGTGATTTTTGTTACCATTTTAGCCCTCTAAGCGGAGAGCGTTATAGCCCATTGAGAATAAGGCACACTCCCTACCTTTCAGTATGCAGTTTTGCAAACCTACCATATGGCTTACCCTGAAATTTTAATGCCGGTTTTAAAGGGCAAATGTAGTATAAACCGGACTAGGGCCCTTTGATGGGAGCCCGCACTCTTGCGCTGAATGCTAACTGTGCTCAAAACTTCACTTTGCTTTGTCATGTTTTTCTAAACTTGTTTTTGCCCGCATGAAATGCTTTAATATCTAGCTCCCTGGGATTTTCCTCTGCTGCTTGATTTCTATGTGAATTAGTCTGAATTTAGATTGTATCATGTGGATATATAAAAATGTTAGCCACGATTTCTCTTAGAAGTGCCTGAATTATGAGAATGGAGAATTACACTGTACCGCAGATGATTTCTTTCTCTAGGTGACGCTCAAACCATGGCTTAAGAATCTGAGAACTTCTGGAAAATCTTGATCCTCTTCCAGATGGTTCTCGAATCTGTGAGTCAACCCAGTAGCTCTGTTGTGTTTAGAGAATCTTCATATTTTGGCCTTTTGCTTTTCCCCTCTGGCTACTTTGAAGATTTTCTTTTTAGTTACAATATCAGTGACAATAAAAAGAGGGGAGGGGAGTAAGTCCAGAATAATGAGACTGTATTGTTCTGGGTCCAGGCATCCACTGAGGCCAGAACTAACTTGCCAGGACTCTCTTCTCTTGACACTGATTTCACTCCTGGCCTGTGCCCTGCGTCTCCTTCTCTGACCAAGGTCAACGGCCTGCATTCAAAACACAACGCAGTCTTGTCTTTGGTTTGACTCTGTGTGAGATATAAAGGAAATACCCACGCTGTCAGCCGCATTCTTTTCACTTTTCACCCCCGAAGAGAGCACGAACTCCCCCTCTCCCACGACACCCCCATTGCTGGTCACCTGAGGATTGTTTGTCAGAGTCAACGTGAATGCATGAAGTTGGTAAATGAAAAACAGAGAAATATGGCATCAAAAAGTTTGGCTTAGAATATTGGCATCCACTTCTTTTTAGTTGTGTGTTCTGGGACAAGATTCTTAAGAGTCTCAGGTTTTTTATCCCTAAAGTGAGGGAAATTAATCTCGGGCTCATGAGGATCCAGTGATATCATATATGTTAAGTCCTAGATGAACTGGAAGGCGACGTGTTGGGTGCTATTCCCGTTCCAGGCCATCTTACCTGCTGTTTTCATTCCTACAAAGCCAACAGAGAATTAAAATGGGCTGGAATCCCAGACATTTGGCAATACTTCTTCACTTTGTGAACAGAGCAACCAGCAGGGACTAATTAAGGCAGCGTGGACATATGTGTTTGCATTACTTCTGTGTTTTTGGATTAATATGAGGCTGAGTATGAATCCCCACCACCCTCTCAGCTGGCATTACACCCCCAAGCACATTAGGTACAAATTTATGTATGATACACTACACTACACACACACACGTGCAGATCTCAACTTCTTTCTGAAAAGATGTTGGCTCAACAAAGACCACACATCAGTGATGCTCAGTTCTGCTTGCATTGTAGAATCACCTGAACAGCTTTTGAAAATATCGACGTATAGCGTCCCCCTAGACCAATCAGACTGATGTATCTAGAGGGGAAGTCAAGGCATCTGTATTTTTTAACAAAGTTATGAACCAGAGATCTAGAATCCGAGAATGTGAAAGTTGGAAGGAGTCTTAGAAATATTCCAGTTGAATGAAATCCTTTTCCTAATAAGGAAATTTCAATCCAGAAAACTTCAGCTACCTCCCTGATGTCAGTACTTGCAACTCTTATGTTCAAGCTTTTTTCCCCAGAACATGCTGCCTCTACAAAAATGTAGCACAGTAGATTTTCTCTTTGAAATTGTACGTGGCGCTTGCCCAGCTGATGGCACGGGCTTAGGACCCACTCCCAGCATCTCGGACTGTCCCACGCAGGACTGCACAACTAGAATCACGTGGGCAGCTTTCCACATGCTGATGTTCAAGCTTCACTCCAGACAAAGTAAAACAGACCCTCTGGGGATGAGACCCAGACATCAGTGATTTTTTTTTCAAGCTCCTAGGTGATTCCTGTGAGTATCTAGGATTGAGAATCACTCACAACGTCAGGTAAGTGTTACTGTTTTTGGCTTCTTCCAGATACAGTGATTGACTCCTTCAGTAGGAGTTACATGAGAGAAATTCCCTAGGCATTCCATTTCAAAGTACATTTCATAGATTCTGTCATTTGAAAAAAACAGTTTGTTTTTTATAAAGCACATTTCATGTCCTTTTGTGAATTATTAAACTCCAGCAACTTTTAATTTTGTTTGCCTCTCTACTATTGTATCAATATGAAATCAAAGATTTGTTTAAAGTTATCAAAGAACCCCAGGGCAAGCAAGCTGATACCATTTGGGAAATTAGAATGCAGGCTGTTGAATGGACTGGTTTAGCTCCAGGATCTGGGTTTTCATCCCCCAAATTATCCCTCTGACCACAGAGCCTTCGACCCTTGGTGACCAGCTGCAGGGCAGAAACAAAAGGCACTTACCAGTAAGATCTGGCTAGTTTGCCAGAAACTGACAGCCTGTTTCCAGACTCTCACTGAGCCCTGGTTAACAGCGCAGCTCAGAGCCACTCCCTGCGGAGCTCCTGAGTCCAGAGGGACAGGCCCCCTCTGGCTGAACACTTGTGTGCGCAGGGCTCATCACGGACCGCCCAGCCTTGAGAACTGGCCTCCTCCCCTCTTCAACCTGCACTGAAGGACATGTCTGAATTGTGTATCTAGATGGTTTGGCTTTTGTGCAATTTTCAAAATACAAACCACAGGCTTAAATGTCAAACCCATATTTAATGATGTTCCAAACGAGTCAGAAAAACACAAACATAAGAATGTTTTGCTTATAAAATACCTAATGTAGCCACACCCTATTGAATGTACGCTCTTGTTTCCCGCTGCTCCCTAACACGGCCCTCTCTGGTCAGGAGCCCGCCTCCCTGTCTCTTAGCTGCAACCTTCTGCCTTCCCAAGTGTCACTTTCTCAGCTGAGGCTCACCAAAAGCCTCACATTCTGCCCAAACCATTCTTTTTTTATTAGGGTCCCACTCAATTGGGATTGCACCACCCTGAGTCCACTGCTTGCTTCGTATGTGACCACAGGCAAGTTGCATAACCTAACTCTGCCTTAGTTTCTTCATCTCTAAAATGGGCATCATAATAGTAAAGATTATATGAGGAGGTAAATTACTGTAAAGATTATAGGAGTTAAGTGTACGAAGCATTTGAACCCGTACCTGGCACATAATAAGCACTCAATAAATACTGTCTATCACTTGTTGGCCAAGGTCAGTTTACCAACTTTCCTTAGCCCCAAACTGCAAGAACAATACTTCCTCCGACATTTCATTGTTGTCTTTAATCACCCAGATTAAAATCTAAAGAAGGAAACATTTTCTGCTGCCTCTCTCTCCTTCCCACTTTCCCTCCTATCCCAACTCACCCCATCTCAAAGAAAAGAGGAGGAAACTCCTCAGCATAAGTAACTCTACTTGGTACTGGTGAGAAAATTGGACAGTGGTTTCAGCTGAGTAACAATTTGAACCAGGATGTTTATATGGTGTATACTGGCCTAAAGGATAATCAGGTTATCCGAAAATTACTATATGGTTGTTACATTTCAGAGAACATGATTTGACCGGCAATATGACCAAATCCACATAATAAGATATATAATAATGGAAAAGTAATGTGTGTGTGTGTGTGTGTGTGTGTGTGTGTGTAAAATTAAGCTTTCGTTGTGGTGTACCTTTGAAAAAGTTGTAGCCAAAACTTTTGTTTCTTACTCATGAAAATGGACATAAATGGGCATAAATAAGAATATAAAACATTCTTGACCAATCTGAGAAATATATGCCATTGAAAATGTAGAAAGCGGGGTGCCTGGGTGGCTCAGTTGGTTAAGCATCCGACTTCAGCTCAGGTCATGATCTCATGTTCCTGGGTTTGAGCCCCGCATCAAGCTCTGTGCTGACAGCTAGCTCAGAGCCTGGAGCCTGCTTCAGATTCTGTGTCTCCCTCTCTCTCTGACCCTCCCCTGCTTGCGCTGTCTCTCTCTCTCTCTCTCAAAAATAAAATAAAAAACATTAAAAATTTTTTTTAAAAATGTAGAAAGTATCATGATTATCTAGTGGTTATATCAAGAAAGGACAGTAGGCAGAGTTCTATCTTCATCAAATATTATGCTAGGCATTTTACACAGAACATTTTATACCTGAAAATTATACTATAGAAGAGATCTTAGTTTCATTTTAAATATAAGGAGACAAAAGCTCAGATGGGAAAGTAACTTGACCAAAGTCACACAGCTGGAAGTGTGACAAGTCTGAGTTCAAACCAAGATCTGTGTGATTCAAAGCCACAGTCTCCCCACTAAATAATAATTACTGTATCATATATAATTTACAAGCAGGAAACATGAACTTGCCCAAGGATTGGCTAACCATTGTTAAAGGTCAATTATAATAGCATTGCTCTGGATTTATATGGTGCATCTCTTTTTGAGAACTCCAAAAACAATTTATTCTCATGACATATCCTTGAGGCTAGGAGGAACAAGTATTATTTTACCAGATGTGGAATCTGGAAGAACAAAGAGATTCTGTAATATACTCAAGGCCATAGAGTTAGCAGCAAAAGAAAATTAAAATCGAGGTCTTCACATCCATCCCTAACCCAATACTTATCTCCATCGAAAATGTCTACCTTTCATGAAGTTTGCCTAAGACCAAATTCTTTAAGTAATAAACTTACGTGTGCGGTGGAGGGGAGGGTTGGGAAATAATAACGATAATAATAACAACAACATCTACTGCCTTTGTTGAGAGTGCCTGCCATGTACTGAGTTCTTGCTGCTTGAGAGGTGAGTTCTAATACTCATGACACTTAGAGTGTGTAGCTGACTGGCTCAAGGACACATAGCAATGAGATAATGCTGATCATCAAATCCAGAGTTTTCTAGCTTGAAAGTCCAGACTTGTGCCACTGAGTCACATCAATAGGGATATAAAATGCCCTCTCAAGTCCCAGGTAGCATGTAGGTGGTCTTCACTACTACAGAATCCTAGTGCAATGGATGAATTATGGTAGTGCTTTGGGTTGTCATAATGACTAAGTGAGTAAATTCACATAAAATGTTCTAGACCAGCATCAAGTAAGAGTTCCCTAGACGGTAATAATGATGGTGATAAAGACAGTGTTGAAGGGAATTGTTTGAATGGCATTTTGTCATATTTCTCGTTAGATTGGATCCCACCAAGCCAGCTGCACCCCACATGAATCCTTATACCAAAATAGCCATCCTTCTCAATTATGTGTTATTATATACAAGTGTATATAATCAATCAAAAAATACGAAGACATAATTACTAAACAGAGTCATTTGATGCTGAGCTAACTTCAGGGAATAACTCAGGGGTATGAGACACAGTCCTTGCCTTTAATTTCAAATTCCAGTGTGGCTGGAAAGGCTAAAATGAAATCAGCATAACCTACAAAATTATTTACATAGTCTTATCTAGTCTCTCACCCACAGAACGTGTGCAGAAATATTTGTGGGATGGATGTATGTTGAATGATTGGCACAGACAGAGCTAGAGAGGCGGGAGAAATGTTGAAACAAGGTCCCACACAGTGGCAAAGGAATTTATAGGAGGGGTGAGTGGTCAGGGAAGATGGAGACCATTGGATTTGGCAGTTAACTGATTTACTGATAAACTTCAAGAGAGTAGATAAGAGGGAGACAGTTTGATGTCTGTATATCTGCACGGAGGCGGGGGGGGGGGGGTAGGGTAACAAAGCTGGTTTCTGAGGCTGACTGTGTCTTATTAGCAGATGCCTCCCTGAGTTCATGCTCCCATCTGATTCCGGAAGCTCTTATGCGTTGCAAAACCATCTCCTCGTTATTTTGAGCATTTAAGTGGCTTGTGGTGTGAGTTTCGGTGCAATTCTCTGAAAGTTCTTTTCCTTCACTGCCCTCTATAGCCTCTCTATGATGACCATGGTAGTAGCAGTTATTCAAGGTTTTATTGCTCAGCCATAAAAATTATCACGATATTGGACACTAAAATGACTGTGGCAAATACATGGTAATTACATTTCATTAAAATTCCTGGTACGCTTGCCACTAAGAGAAGTTTGAAAGCCTCTAGCTAATCCTCCATCTAATAGGGTCTATGGCTTGTTCAGAGGGTCCATGGTATAGAAAATAACTGACATTTTTCACCATGGCCCTTGTTTTATACAGGAATGTGTGTAGGCGTATGTATATCTCTAGTTTATGTGGGTGCATGTGCGTGTGTGTGTACACGCGCATACATATATGTATGCATATTTGATTTGTATGATACGTCATCAGTGCCCAGGATGGTACCAGACCTTAGGTGTGGTTAAATTCATCTCTCAGGAAAGAAACAGTCTTTCTCTTCATCTCTGCTCCATAGGACATTAGCAAGGAATTTGGCTAATGGGAAAATGAAGATTAGATTCCAAATTGTCCACATCACTCAACAGTCTGTCTCTGCTTTCTGTTCCATCAGAATCTACCTGTACATTCAGCTCTTCCAGACCAAGGAGAAGGCAGAATTTTTTTTACTGTGTTAATGCTACAAAGCTAAGGAAGGTTTTTAATGTGGTTATGTGTTTTAAATTAGTATTTATACGGAAATAGGTATAAATTCAAACCACAAAAAACACAAGGCCATACAAGAATAAAGACAACCATGTTTTTCTGTCTCGTAGAAAATGGCGTACTTCTCAGGCTTCTACTAGGCTGCAGATCCACTAGCCTCTTGTTTTGCCACCTTTGGACCTAAGTAGTGAATTCCTCATTTTTGAATGCTTGAGTTAGCAATTACACAGATAGATGGATAAGTCTTAAACCATTGGCATTTAGGACAAATACAGATCTAGACTGACACTCTAGCGCCACTGATTACCAAACTTTCTGGAGCTATGAAAAGTTATTGTTGATTTTGCTGACACTTCTCACCAGCAAAAATTCCATAGGGCATATAGTTATTCCTTAATGGAATCGTATACCTGTTTCTGAGGACTTTTTCAAGAATGTCATGGCACCTCCTCACGCTCACTGGATGTGTCTGGAAATGCCACAAACCCAGGCTCAAAAAGCACTGGTCCCCACATGGAATGGCAGAGCCACAGAACAAGCACACACAGCTTCCAGCTAAGCATTTGCAAAGACTAAGTTCTATCACTTTTCAGCTACCTGTGGAGAGAAAGTAAGGAAAACTGGTTACTCTTACAGAGAACACAGAGTCCTGCCAGTATAGACAAGCTGGTAGTGTGCATGTGTTCAATGAGAGTCATTTTCTGCACTGATTACATCAGTGCATTTTTAGACACAGCTTCCTTTGCATATCCATGCCCCAAAATGCATACATGCCTCCCAAAGGCTCCTCCATCTGAGCTACTTAGACCTCTTTTGCTCCTGCCATGGATTCCAGCTGCAAATTGAAAGCAGTTGTTCTTAACCCCAACTGCACATTAGAATCACCAGGGGAGCTTTTGAAACTACCAGTGCCGAGCCATGTGTGAGAACCACTGATCTGATGTAACTCCTGTGTGCCTGATCAAGTTGATTTCACTTTTTGTTTTTCAGTTAAATTATCTCTAACTTAGTCCTTGAACATGCTTGTCTGTGTTGCCTTTTCATGGCATTGCAAATAGAGTTAGTTGCCCTGTCCCTTGAACCTGCTTCTCTAGATGGAGATGATGGACATTCAGGATACACTGGTCAAGCCACAAAAGAAGATTGTAACCTGATATGGCTTGAAATCACCGAATTTGGTAGCACCAAGGGTGTATGGGGGTAAAGCAAGATCGTAGAACAAGCCCTATGGACCTGGGATTTGGGGACTATCTGGTACAAGTTCAAAGGCAGCTCTGACAACTCAACACTTGTTGAGGGCACATGGCTCCATTAAGAGAAAACAAAATGGGACTCTGTACCTTGGTCCATTGTGAATGGTCGCACTCCATTTGGGGTTTTTTTTTTGTTTGTATGTTTGTTTTTGTTTTTCTAATATAATTTATTGTCAAATTGGCCAAAAAACAGTGTGTACAGTGTGCTTTTGGTTTGAGGGGTAGATTCCCGTGGTTTATCGCTTAGATATAACACCCAGTGCTCATCCCAACAAGTGCCCTCCTCAATGCGCAGCATCCACTTCCCCCTCTCCCCCACAGCCCCCCATCACCCTCAGTTTGTTTTCTGTATTTAAGAGTCTCTTGGTGGGCACGTGGGTGGCTCAGTCGGTTAAGCCTCCAGCTTCTGGCTTCGGCTCAGGTCTCACGGTTCCTGGGTTCGAGCCCCACGTCGGGCTCTGTGCTGACCGTTAGCTCAGAGCCTGGAGCCTGCTTCCGGTTCTGTGTCTCCTTCTCTCTCTGCCCCTCCCCCTCTCATGCTCACTCGCTCTCGCGCTCTCTCTCTCTCTCTCTCTCTCTCTGTCCCAAAAATAAATAAAACATTAAAAAAATTTAAAACAAACAAACAAACAAACAAAACATAAGAGTCTCTTGGAGTTTGCCTCCCTCCCTCTCTGTTTGTAACTATTTTTCCCCTTCCCCTCCCCCATGGTCTTCTGTTATGTTTCTCAAGATCCTCATATGAGTGAAAACATGGTATCTGTCCTCCTCTGACTGACTCATTTCACTCAGCATAATACCTTCTGGTTCCATCCACATTGCTGTAAATGGCATGATCTCATTCTTTCTCATTACCAAGTAGTATTCCATTGTATATATAAACCACATCTTCTTGATCCATTCATCAGTTGATGGACATTTAAGTTCTTTACATGATTTGGCTATTGTTGACAGTGCTGCTATGAACATTGGGGTACATGTGCCCCTGTGCATCAGCACTTCTGTATCCCTTGGGTAAATCCCCACCAGTGCTATTGCTGGGTCATAGGGGAGTTCTGTTGATAGTGTTTTGAGGAACCTCCACACTGTTTTCCAGAGTGGCTGCACCATTTTGCATTCCTGCCAACAGTGCAAGAGGGTTTCCATTTCCCCACATCCTTTCCAGCATCTGTAGTTTCCTGATTTGTTCATTTTAGCTACAATGCCCAGCGTGAGGTGGTATCTCAGTGGGTTGAACTCCATTTTGTCTGCTAACCAAGCCATCTAGGACCCTTGACTAAATTTTACCTTCCATTAATTCACTTTGAAATTAAAATGTAACCCAGAGTATGGCTACAGGTACACAAGGGGGGGGGTATGTTGAGATCATTTTATGTGGTTCAGGAAAGAGCATCATTCATTTAATAATTATTTATTTTAATATGTATTTTGAAATATGTAACCAGCACACCAAATACATAATTTTACAGGGGCTGTTGCCTTGGCCACTGTTTAGAAATGTGTCCCTTTAAAGAAAAGCGTCAATAATTGTATGCAGGGGATACTCATAGATGGAAGGGAAAAAAGACAAAGGTTTGATAACACTGCATGACAGCGTGTTGTCACAACTTCGGTCAACTTCAGACCAAGGTCAGTGTTCTTCCCAAATTATCGTTTTAGGGAGGAAGCCAGGGGAAAATAAAAAGTAAAAGGAAGGTTATTAGGTCCTTAAGTAAGATATGGAGGATCCCATGAAATGTCCCCAAGGCGAAGTGCTATATTATTTCAGGCAAAATTCTTGAAGTTCAAGAATCCTGGGCAGGGGGTGGGAGGGACATGGAGACCCAGTGCCGTGTCTTATTGATCTAGAATGAAGCCTGCGGTCTCTGCAGCAGGCTTGCTAGAAGGCTCAATGGAGAAAACCCGATGCCAGCCCCCCCCATGCGTGTCTCTGGGGAAGGCGCTGGGCAGCTCTGCAGGAGCCGCTTGCCTGGCTGGGTCGCAGGGTCTGGAGGACGATAGGAAGGGGCCCAGAGAAAAGGGGACACGTTTGCAAATGTCCGGGCCCTGAGAGAGCTGGCGGGCTCTGTGGCACACTCTTCTCCATCTTCCTCTTGTGCCACTCTTCCCTGGCACGAGTCAGAAATTCGGGAGCAGAGAACAGAGCAGCCAGGTTTGCTTTTCCAGAGAAAGAGGAGCCTGGTGAAAACAACCAGGACAGCTGTGCTCTGCGGCTTGGCGAATTCAGGGCCTCTTAGGTTTTCACTCAAGACTGTTTAGTCTGGATCCTGAGGATTTATATATCAATTTTGGGCTCTGGTGCCATTGAGGTGGTTCTAATTTCCAATGATTTCATTGTTATTTGGCTTTGCCTCCCGTGAAGGGACTAACGAGAGCACAAGGGGTCGGCTCATTGCAGGGTCAGTTTAAAGCTTGCCTTCCTTCCTGGGCTCCGCCTATCCGGGTTGCCCGGGCTTCCAAAACCCGATGCAGCAGTCCTTAAGAGGAAGCACCTGGAGCAGGAGGGGTAAACCGCTCTCGCGTTGGCTTTTGCAGAAGTGGCAATGCATCGAGGACACCTCTGGCAAGCTCCGGATTCACAAGTGCAAAGGACCCAGCGACCTGCTCCCGGTCCGCCAGAGCGCGCGCGACCTCTACTCTCGTGGCTTCCAGGACAAGGACAAGGAGTGCAGCTGCGGGGCGTCCGGCTACCGCGCCGGCAGGAGCCAGAGGAAGGGCCAGAGGCAGCTCCTGAGAAGCCAGGGCGCTCCGAGTAAGCAGCACGCAGTGACCGGTTCAGTGGCTGGCCACCGCGTTGCAAATGGACATTAGAGCCGCAAAAGGCTTGCTTCTTCCACATTTTAGATATTCTCAATGCATAGCTTTAGGGTGAAAGGCAAATAATTGGTCTGTTCCAAATACAAAACCTAATTTGGTATGTGGACACTTTCACTTAGCATAGAACCAAAATATATTCAGTAAACACACCAGACACAAAATATGCAGGCACAGCAAAGAGCTCTGCAGGGTACAAGTGGGGTCGAGGGCAGAGGGTAGAGTATAGGTCAGGTGTATTTTACATTAATGCTAATGTCCTGATTAGTCTTCCTTGAGCTGCTTTAGGAAAAGAGAGAGAGAGAAAATAAAAATTTAAGGTTTCATTGTGTATGCATTTAACTAATAAAAAAAAGCATACATACTTTTTTTAAAGGCACATCTGTTTTAGGACAATATTTTTTTTAATTCCTCTTGTTGGCTGGCAGGGTCAGTCTAGTCAAATTCAGTATGGAAAGCAATGCTTGGCATCTTTCTAGAAACTCTATAAGATTCCTATGATTACACAGATATGAAAACCCAGGCTGGCACCTTCTGTAAAAGAATGAGTCTAGTGCCATCTAGTGGCTGAATATGAGAAGTGGCTCATGTCTGTGGCAATTCAGTAAGAAACATTAAGTTCATTACTGTGCAGTAAATTAGATAGAGGTTTGCTTTTTTTTTTTTTTAAAGTAGGCTCCATGCCCAATGTGGGGTTTGAACTCACACCCCAAGATCAAGAGTCGCATGCTCTACTGACTGAGCCAGCCCGGTGCCCCCCATGTGTAAATAAGGAAATCAAATCAATCACTAGAATAGAAGCTCTTAGCATTGGCTTTTTTATCCTGGACTCCACAGATGCACTTTAGGGGATCGTGAGCCCTCTAACATTTTATCCAAAATTATAAGTATATTCTGTGTGCATGTGCACATTTTTTTGGATATAACTTTCAACACATTCTTAAAGGAATCCATCACCCAAAGGCTGAGAATGATTGATCTGGGAGATTTTTTTCCTCCCTGAGAGAAAATGTCAGGTTTAATAATTCACACAAAGATACCAATGGAAAGCCACCAAGGGACAGAGGTTCCCCACACCCTCCCTTAACAGACGCTGATCACCAGCGCTGGGCTGGGAGGTGGGGGCAGCCTCCTCTCTCCCAGGAGGTTAGATGCGGCTCCACAGCAGTGACCACAGACCCTGATGTTGTTCAAATTGAGCACAAAGTGGGGATGTCTGGGGCCACCTTTCAAACCGCACGGAAGCTCATGTGTTTGCGGACAGGAGTTGTTCCTGAGCACACTCAGTGGCCTGCTGGCTCTTACAGAGGCGTTTCCTCCTCTGGAAACTGCCACCATAGGGGCACCCTGTGGAGAGCGTGCGTCTGGTTCTGTGGCCTGTGTGCCTCTCTCCCTCCTATGTTAGCATCAGGCCAGAGAGAGAAAGGCTCTGTGAGGTGCCCCTCGGAGCCGAAGTGCATCTGACACGGAAGGGCCAGGGCTTGCTCGTGAAAGCCCTTGTCTAACACACCATGAGCCTTGACAGTGGATGAGAGTGACCAGAACACATGCTGGCTCCCCCTGGCCTGACGTCCATCTGCCAGAGATCACTAGTCAGCTGGCTGATAAGAGCATTTTCAAAATTTAATTTTTCTTGGAGCGTTCCTCTGTCGTTTGTACGAATAGGAGGTGTCGAGAGCGCATATCCTCTGGGAGAAGCAGCCCGATGTGGCGGGGAGACTGTAGCCTGTAGAATCCGAGAGACTAGTGCCCAGGTTCCCACAGCTGTTAGCCACGTAACCTTGCAAAGTGTAGGTGGCCTCAGAGTTCCCATCCTTAAGAATCATCGCACCAAATTTAGGAGCCTTATCTGACAATTGAATACATTTTTTTAAATTAAGGATGGATTACAATAATATTTCCAAGATGGTGGATTAGAGATAAGTATGAGGTGGATGGGACATAGCAAAAGCTCGATAAATGACAGTATTATTATTAATACTATAATTGGGAGTATAGTTTTATCCGAACAAACTGCCTTAGCAGTTCATGTTGAAAATGCAGTGTGGAAGTTCACGGCCTGCCGTAAGTGGACAGGAACTTAGAAGGTCCCCAAACCTACCCCCTCCCTGGAGGGATGAAGGGCTGAGGCCCAAAGGAGCTGCGGTGCAGAGCCAGAGCCTGGACAAGAGCCCACTCCTGACTGAATTCCAGCGGGCTGCCGGCAGCGCCCCGCTCCGCTGCCCCTGGACTATGCAGGGCACCCCACTTGCCCCCTCCCAGCATGCTCGCTGAGCCTAGTGGTGATTTTCCTCCCTCTTCAACTACACCTAGATGTCTATATTAACGGATCTTCTTTTATTTCCAGAGTACAAGCCCAGATTTGTCCACACTCGGCAAACGCGGTCCTTGTCCGTCGAATTTGAAGGCGAAATCTATGACATAAACTTGGAAGAAGAAGAATTGCAAGTGTTGCGACCAAGAAACATCGCCAAGCGCCATGATGAAGGCCACAGGGGGCCTGGAGGTCACCAGGCTGCCGGCGACGGGGACACGATGCTGGCGGATAGAGGCAACGCCCTGGGCTTGCCCACCACCGTTCGAGTGACACACAAGTAGGAAGGCTTAGTTCTCGAGGCTGAGTTCACAGTTGTCACCCTATCGTATCACTATTTTCTTCTTTACTAAAAGTAGTATCACTCGGCAGTCCAGGGGCTGGAGGCTGGCCTGTATAACAACTAAGGTTTAAAAAAGAAAGGGGGGCGGGGTGCCTGGGTGGTTCAGTCAGTTAAGCATCGGACTTCGGCTCACGTCTTGATCTCACGGTCGTGGGTTCTATCCCCACGTCAGTCTGGCTCTGTGCTGACAGCTAGCTACAAGCCTGGAGCCTGCTTCAGAATCTCTATCTCCCCCTCTCTCTGACCCTCTCCTGCTCGCATTGTCTCTCTCTGTCTCTCAAAAATAAATAAAAAACATTAAAAAAATTTTTAAGAAGGAAGGGGGTCCAAACAGGTGCGTGTTTGGGCACATGCTTTGGGTTGGGGTTCGGTTTCACATTAAGGCCAATCAGCCGGGAATTGAGCCCGAGTGGTTGTGCCACAGCTAAACGTAGTAGGCATGGAGCTCCGCCCTGGAACAGCTCCCTTTGTGGGAGTCTGGAAAGCAGATGGAAGCCGTCACTGGCGCCGCTGGAGGCTCCCGGTGCCCAGAACAGCTGTACGCTCACAGCCTCAGAAAGGACGCGCAGCCCAGGGAGGACGGGAGGCGGGCCTGGGGCCTGGAGAACGGAGTAAGGCGCTGCCACACCTCGCTAACCCCTGCGGGCCCCGGGGAGCACGGAGGAGGCCCCGGGAGTCATGGAGACAGAGAAGGGATTCCCGCAGCCTGAATGGACCACCGTGGTTCTCCATTTCCTTCCAGGACCCAGTTATTCTCTTGAGAGAGAAAACTTCTCTTTCTGAATGGATCAGCAGGGTCTTTTTTCTCTCATTTTATCACTTTGGAGAGGCATGCTGTCACGAGCTGTGTCAGGATTTTTATCCTTGGGACCAGTCTTCCTTCCGGTGCCTATAACAGTTGACCTTGAACACGGTGGGGGTTGGGGACAGACCCTCCCTCTGCCACATACACACAGTTGAAAATCCATGTATAACTTTTGACTCCCCAGGAACTTAACTACTCGGGGCCTACTGCTGACCAGAAGTGTTAGTGATAACATAAACAGTTGATTAGCATGTATTTTATGTGTAATCACTTACTGTATTCTTGCAATCAAGTAAGTTAGAGAGGAGAGTGTTATTAAGAAAATCACAAGGAAGAGACGATATGCTTACAGTACTGTACTGTGTTTATCCAAAAAAAAAAAAAAAAGAAAGAAAGAAAGAAAAAAAAGAAAAAAATCTGCATGTATGTGAACCTGTCTAGTTCTAACCTGTGTTCTTCCCGGGTCAGCTGTAGGTGTTACATGCTAAGAGATTTAGACCAGGATTTGTTTCTCTTTTAGTATTGACTGACCACTTATCCCAATTCCTCTGTATCTCTAAGGCTCTTTCTTTGCATCGAACTTTTAAAATGTTTATTTGTTTGTTTATTTATTTATTTATTTATTTATGGGGGGAGGGGGTGCAAAGAGAGGGGGGGACAGAAAATCCCAAGCAGCCTCCACACTTCATTGCAAAGCCCAAAGTCGCGGGCTCAAACTCACAAAGTGAGATCATGACCAGAAGTAGGATGCTTAACTAACTGACTGAGTCACCCACGTGCCCCTCTTTGCTTCAAACTTAACGGGGTGCTCCAGGCAGTCTCTCCGTAACAGAATGAACGGGATAAATACCCCCTTCTGACGCTGCATGTCTTTAATCAGACAACTTACTTCCATCGTAACTGTGAAAACTTCCATTTTTCCTATGGTATTTGACGAGGCTTTCAAAATTGAAGTCTTCTGGTGGTATTGATGACATGAGTATTAGGAACAGTCTCTCTCTGACACCATCCCTTACCTACACCGCTGGCCAGGAGACATTGCCATAGACCAGGCTCAGCTCCAAACTACTGCTTGCATCCAAATTAAGAGTTTTGAAGATAATTATACTCCTTTTGCTATTTCTAATTTTTTTTAAATAGTAGCATTTAAACCTATTTCTAATGTTTTGGGCTTGTTTGTTTTTGCAGGTGCTTTATTCTTCCAAATGATACGATCCATTGTGAGAGAGAGCTGTACCAATCAGCCAGAGCCTGGAAGGACCACAAGGCATACATTGATAAAGAGGTTAGTCAGGGCTGTGCAATGGGAAAGTGAGGGCCAAATGCAGGCTCGCCAGCCCGGCTGGGACTGGTGGGGCTCGCTGCACGTCCACGCCATCTTTTTTTATAATTACAATTATGTGAAAAATAGAATAGCAAGGTATTTCTTTTGCCCCAGTGATAGAGTTAGTCCCGCCTGAAAACAAAATAGAGCATGAGAATCATAGCAGGGATTGGCCCAGCGCAGACTGAAGTCTCTGCGAGGAAATGATTCTTCAATTCTAAATTGAGACGTCCATTAATGTTTACCTCTAGCACATCAGTAGGAATATCGAGCTAGGCATATTCTGGGCCCAATTGGTATCCAAGCTAATTATTATCTCAGATGAAGAGCCGGAATGATGGAACACAGAAAATAAGGTGAAAAGAGAGGTACACAGCATAGAAAATCCTGACCTTAAAAAGTAACTGTTCGGGGCGCCTGGGTGGCTCAGCCAGTTAAGCATCCGACTTCGGCTCAGGTCATGATCTCACGGTTCATGGGTTCGAGACCTGCATTGGCCTCTGTGCTGACAGCTCAGAACCTGGAGCCTGCTTCAGATTCTGTGTCTCCCCCTCTCTCTGCCCCTCCCCTTCTCGTGCTGTCTCTCTATCAAATAAATAAATAAATAAATAAAAATAAAAAGTAACTGTTCAATATATATCTTCCAGATTGAAGCTTTGCAAGATAAAATTAAGAATTTGAGAGAAGTGAGGGGACACTTAAAAAGGAGAAAACCCGAGGAATGCACCTGTAGTAAACAGAGGTGAGCACGTGACCATCCCACGGTCTTTTTTCCAAACTCGTGTTTCCGCAAGCTAGAGCGATATGCAGGAGGCTTGTTTCTCTCTTATGCTAATAGACGGCTTAACAAACTTAGTGTGTTATCATGTACTGCAATGACCTAACCTGTTCGAGTCCAATGAAATACATCATAAACCTAAGCGGAAGGTTAAAAAGTCCCTTTATGCTAAGATAGTTACAACAAAGTAACCACTTTCCTTCTATTCTGCCTTCTGTTTATAAAATGAACTGTCTGATCGAATGTGCGACTACGACTCACTTTTCAATCTGCTTGCCCATAGCTTTTATAATAAACAGAAAGGTGTGAAAAAGCAAGAGAAGGTGAAGAGTCATCTCCACCCATTTAAGTAAGTAATT
Source organism: Suricata suricatta (assembly GCF_006229205.1). NCBI lineage: Eukaryota > Metazoa > Chordata > Mammalia > Carnivora > Herpestidae > Suricata > Suricata suricatta. Next base: position 18,658,094 of record NC_043714.1, read on the forward strand.
CTGTGTTTTCCACACATGCTGGGGGTGGAGGACTGTTCACTGGGCACTTCTGAAAGACGTGGGGACCCCCGAGTTCCGAGTGGTGCTGCTTCCAAAAAAGCAGATACAGCCAAGAGGGCACGCAGTCCAAGGAGTTGAAAACAAAGCCCAGGGCAACTGGGTGGCTCAGTCAGTTGAGCATCTGACTTCAGCCCAGGTCATGATCCCATGGTTCGTGGGTTCAAGCCCCGCATCAAGCTCTGTGATGACAGCTCAGAGCCTAAAGCCTACTTCCAATTCTGCGTCTCCCTCTCTCTCTGCCCCTCGCCCACTTGCGCTCTGTCTTTCCCTCTCTCTCTCAAAAAGTAAATAAACATTAAAAGGTTTTAAAAAAGAAAAAGAAAGAAAACAAAGCCCACGCCTTGCCAAGAGACCATGGCAATGCCATGGGGATCCTTTGAGGGGGGGGCCGGGAGGAGCTGGGCTCTAATTTACTGTGTGTTCTCTGCCGATGTTCGACAGAAACTGGATTTTATTCATGCACTGCCTTCTGGGGACAGTGATTGGGAGAGGGGGACTGTCGTGGTTAGCCTGGCGTGTTTTATAGCAGAGTCTGCAATTGTGCTGAATCCTGAAAGTTGGATGAAAGATACATAGTTTTTTTAATAATAATGTAATTTGCTTATGAATGGGATTAGGATATGAGAAGTTGAGCCCTGTACGGGAAATAACAAAATAATGACCAAAGGAAATCATTTCCAAGGCATCTAATCCAACTAACCATTGATGTTAGAGATGATAAGTCCTGAGTTCCCAGGAAGTTAAGCCATTTGTCCAAATGGTGTGGCAGGATGCACAGATTCATGTTGATTTCTACTTCCGCCAATGTTTACATGTAAATAAGGAAGAAAATGTTGATCCTCTAAGGTTCAATAAAATTCTTTTTATTTTTTTAATATTTATTTTTGAGAGGTGGGGGAGGGGCAGAGAGAGGAGACAAAGGATCCAAAGCCAGCTCCATGCTGACAGCAGGGAGCCGAATGCTGGGCTCAAACTCTCGAGATTGTGAGCTGTGCTGAAGACAAAAGCTACACGGACTGAGCCACCCAGGCGCCCCAAGGCTCAGGAAAATTATGAGCCAGCTGTGCCCTCAGTTAATGAGTGTGCCTTCACTCTTGCCGATTAGAGTTAGAGGCCATCTGTGAAAAATAAAAGTTATTATCGTGTGTCTGCCTATTTGTGTGAGATGCGGAGCATCGATGGTAGTTTCCATCGGGAAAGTGCTCTTTGATCACTAACAGAGCCCTTCTGTCGGGCTAGGGAAGCTGCTCAGGAAGTAGACAGCAAACTGCAGCTCTTCAAGGAGAACCGTAGGAGGAAGAAGGACAGGAAGGAGAAGAAACGGCAGAGGAAGGGGGAGGAATGCAGCCTCCCAGGCCTCACCTGCTTCACACACGACAACAACCACTGGCAGACGGCCCCATTCTGGAACTGTAAGTTTTGTGTGGTTTTGGTGTTTGAGAGTTTTTTAGAAATCTTCCTGCTAGTTTTATGGAGATAGAATTGACACGCAGCACCGTACGTAAGCTTAAGGTGTACGGCAGAAGGACGTGATGTCTATGCCAGTAAAACCCTGGATTGCGAGTAACTTGCTCTGTGAGTGTTCCGCAAGACGAGCAAACCATCCTAATAAATTTTACCTTGACAAACGAGTGACGTCTTGCAATAGGAGTAGTCAACAATGTAGAATGTCACATGAGCTAAGGGTTCTTGAAATTTGCTTTGATATATAAGTGCTTTGGATTACAAGCATGTTACCAAAACCAGCTCTGCGCGCAAACCAAGGTTTTACCGATTGTGAAATGATCACGGGAAGTTAACATCCAACACCTCGTATCAATTGCTCCTTCTAAATGCCGCTAACTGCCACCACACAGAGACATCAACTCACTACAGTTCTGAAGACGAGGGCTTCAGCAGCCTAAAACCAGGGATCTAGAATGATTCAAGTGGAGAGCATCATATTATTTTCTAAACTGGCAACTAGAATGATTTTATCAAAAATGATTTTTTTCCTTAGAAATGTATTTTCGTATTTTCTTTGAAAATGCCAGGCTCACTCTGGGGTTTTCTCCTGATGGTGTTATTTCACATGGTGCCCACTTCCTGGCAGAATTCCTACCCAGTAAGACTGCTCTATAACTAAATAACTAAATAAATGGGTGAACGATTTTGCCTCATATATATTTTGTTGCCGCTTTACTTCATGTCATGCTCTAAGTATAATAAAAAAAAAGTGAAACCCCCTTAAAGGCAGGGGCCATATCCTCCTAATTCTCAGCCCCATAAGTACCTAGCATCATGTTTGCAGAAGAATAGAAACTCCACAAAATATGTAGTTTTATACAGAATTGCTGATACCATGGAATAATAACAATTGTGAGCTTTTAAAATTATACTTAACATTTGTTTTGGTGGCCTAGGCACAGTGTTCACTGAGGCCATCTAGAAATAATGCCCTAAATTCTGGTGGCACATCACCTGATTAAAGGCTTACCGACCCAGGGAGTAGCTAAACCCCCAAATTGTCACATTGAAAAGGTCGCGGTCGGACCAGCTAGGTCAGTGTTTCTCCAAGTGGGATTTGGAGACTCCAGGAATCCAAGACCACTCTTGGGGAGTTTCATTCATACCTAGGAGGGCTTTTGTTTTATCTTTCCATTCTGATGCTGTTTGATTTTAGTGTTCAAGTTTGCATTGTCATTTCCAGCCACACTGAAGCCAAGTGAACTCGTAAACTCATAGCATTTTTCCTTTCAATCACATTCCCTAAACTAGGGCATGAGGATCCCTGAGGGTCATTCGGGTTGTGGGGATCTGTTCTCCCCCAAGCTCTGGGCTGGGGCACTGGAGACACAGCAGTCTGAAAAGTCATCTCCTGCAGGCAGAGAGGGATCGATAGAGAAATGTGGGTCTTTAGAACAGTGACATGACGTACCGGTGTATGACACTATCCTGGTAGACACATATCATGCGTTGGTCAAAGCCTGTAGGACGCACGACACCAAGGGCAAACCATAAGGTAGGCTACTCTACGGACTTTGGGTGATGATGTGTCCCTGTAGGTTCATCAGCCATCACTGTGTCGAGGGGTGTTGATAGTGGGGAAGGTGTGCATCTGTGGAGAGGGGGGTATTCTCTAGAAATGCTGTGCCTTCTGCTTAATTTTGCTGTGAACCATTTTATGCTCTAAAAATAGTTTATCAAAATAAGATTAGGAAAAAAACATTTCTCATTCATTGTCTACAACATTTCTTTTAGCTTAGGGGGGCAGCTTTAGTGTGTTTAATACTGGATTAAGTGGGTAAGTGACGTGCAGTGGTTAACAGCATCCCCACTAGCCAGACCCCTAATGCTGCTCCTCCTCAGCTGTGTGACCTCGAATAAATTCCTTAACCTCTCTGAGCCTCATTTTTCCCATCTGTAAAATGGGAATAACAATAATCTCTGTCTCATAAGGTTCTTTTAAGGATTAAATGAGTTAATGCATGCAAAGTACATAGTGGACAATGAGTACTCATTAAGTGTACCTCTCCCAACTGTTTTAAAAATATTTGCCAGGGGCGCCTGAGTGGCTCAGTCGGTTAAGCCTCCGACTTCGGCTCAGGTCAGATCTCATGTTTGTGGGTTTGAGCCCCGCGTCAGGCTCTGTGCTGACAGCTAGCTCAGGCCTGGAGCCTGCTTCTGGTCCTGTGTCTCCTTCTCTCTCTGCCCCTCCCCCTCTCATGCTCTGTCTCTCTCTATATCAAAAATAAATAAAACACTAAAAAAATATTTGCTAGACAGCATATTTCTAAAATTCAATTCTCATTGTAGGAAAGGTCAGCAAATTTAGAAACTATCTATAAAAGACTAGATGCTTTGTCTTGTTTTGTTTTAATTTGACATCTGTTTGACACACTTTCCACCAGATAGCCGGTGGACCTCTGCATGGTGCAAAAAGTGTTTGTGGTCATAGCCCATCTCATGTTAACGTGTCGCCTACGATGATCATGCATTACACCACCGCTAAACCCACTGAGCTGGGCTCAAGCCTCTCCAAACCCCACTCCCAATGCAGAACCCCCTCTTCCCACACACCGTGTATGACAGGTGGCCATCTGACATAGAGGACCCTCAAGGGCACCAGGTCCATCTCTTTAATATCTAACCATTTTATCCTTTTTTTTTTTAGAAAAGATAAAAATAACCAGAAATGTAAGTTCTAGTAATTTCCTTCCCATTCTCCACTCACCCTATTCCAGAGACCACTGCCTAACGAAGGGCGGGGGCAAACCAATGAGCCTAAAACTTCACCTTGGCCATCAGCCTGTAATCACAAACATAGATTGCCATCATTTTCCCCATTTTCCACCTGTTCTCACAACAAATTGTTTATAGAGGGGAAAAATACATTTTTTTAAACATCTGAACACATAGTACTTACAAGAGAGAAAATGTGCCCCTTAAATTATAAAGGTAAGGAAATGCTAGAATGACTAGCTTGCCTACCCTTTTTTTTTTTTTTTTGGTCCATCCTTTTCCTTTTGTTTTTCTTTTTCACCAACAGTGGGATCTTTCTGCGCCTGCACGAGCTCTAACAATAACACCTACTGGTGTTTGCGGACGGTTAATGAGACGCATAATTTCCTTTTCTGTGAGTTCGCCACTGGCTTTTTGGAGTATTTTGATATGAATACAGATCCTTATCAGGTAAGTCAATACGTTTTCATTTTTTGAAAGTCGTTGAAAACAAAACAGCCAGAACGTGAGCCTAAGTATACTGTCCTGCCCTTCGCCCGCAGCTCACCAACACGGTGCACACGGTGGAGCGGGGCATTTTGAACCAGCTGCACGTGCAGCTCCTGGCGCTCAGAAGCTGTCAAGGGTACAAGCAGTGCAACCCGAGACCGAAGGGCCTTGAAGTCGGTAAGGGGGGAGAAGGAGGCGTTTTCCTTGTATTTCCTGGGAAAGTCTTGGTGTTGTCAAGTTTTCTGCCTCTGAATCGGCTCTCTGCATAGAAACCCAAGTTTGGGACACTTCAAGGGGGACCTTCCAGGCAATTCCAAACATAAGCTGTTCTCTAAGTTTACCCCCGGGAGCATTGATGAAAAATTTAACGTGCCGAAGGATTCGATGAGCGTTCTATTCCGATTTCTCCCACACGTCTGTTCTACTAGTAAAACTTCTGATAAAAGCCTCCACTAGCAAGTGGGATGAGGGCGTCGGGGATTGGTTTATTATTGCTGTCAGCAGGCATGATCTACGCTCTTAGGCGAACCAGGATATCCTCATATTTTAAGCGGATTTGGATGGGAACACACAATGCCCTGTTTCTGCTTCACGAGGTTGGGAGCTGCCCTAATTGGATCCCTGCCCATGACACAGTGAATTAGATTTCTTGCACCAGTATTTCCCCTCAGAAACTAGAGATACTTGAGTAATTCACTGTCTTGGGATCCAGCACTGTTAGGGGGTCCACATGGAATCGACCAGATGCCCCCTCCCTGATCTGCAGCATTAAACTAGTTTATTTCTCCTTTGGTTCATGAGGCTGCCGTTCTTTTCAGTGTCTGTGTCAGCTCTTTCCTAGTTGATGAGAATACTTGGTTTGTCGTAATTCCCGTAGAAATGGGAATTCCAGCAATCCAGAGAAGAGGGAGAGAAGGCTGGCACTGCAAGGTCGTTGGCACTGGCACAGCAGGCCAGCCCCAAAAGGGCGAAGAGCTGGGCTCTGATGGTGGGGAGCGGTCTGCGGGAGCGCGTGCAGCTGAGGCTGCTCAATGTCCCCGGCAGCTGGGGTCTCTGCCGCCTAGCAGAGCCAACATCACCAGCACCAAATAGGCCTCTCCCGGGGTCATGTGGCTTGAAGGGGGGCCCACCCCCAAGGAATCAATGTCTGCCACCTGTCATTTCCACCGCTGTGGTCCTGAGGCTTTCGAGCTGCAAAGATCCCATAAGAAATCATAAACACTGTGAGAGGGCACCTCACAGCTGTCCGCCAACTGCTCAGCTAACACCTTAATCAAGTGAGTTGCCTGCCGATACCGACCAGTCCTGCCTGACTTGCAGAATAGGTCCTCCGGCCACTGACCCCACCCAGCTCAGTACCCTGCTTATCTTTCCCTCAAATCTGATCCCTCCACACACCCACAACAAACAAACAAGCAAAAATCTCATTAAGGCCTCAAAATGAAACCAATTATTGGCTTTTGAAATGTTACATTCAGAGATGTCTCCCCCAGAGGACCTGGCTCTCTTGCTGGTGGTGACCAACTCTGCTCAGGAAGTCTGATAGTCTCTTGATGGAATGCGGCACCAGCGGGAGGAGTCAAGAGAGTAGTCTTCTCCACCTTCTAGACCATTCCTAAGGGTGATGATGACTGTTGCCTCCACTTCCCCGCCTTTTTTTTTCAAGCATTTTGTCTAAAAATAACCAAACTTTTACCGAGACTGACTGAAAGTACTTTTCCTACTGCTTTTCAGTGGCTCTCCTCCTTTGCCACCACACTCATTTTTCATGTGAACTCCTATACGTTTTATCTCAGACCTTTTAATTTATAGCTTTCAATGCTCATTTTGAACCTGTGTGCTAGAAAAGCTCTGTGGGACTTCAGCACTGTCTGTATTTAACACAATATGTTTCTTTCCAGGATTTAGATGTTGTGCATGGAAAACGACTGAGTGAATGGTGTTATGAGTTGTAAAGCTAACATAAAGTACTCTTGTATTTTCCTCTATCAGGAAATAAAGATGGAGGAAGCTATGACCTACACAGGTATTCACACTTTTTTTTATTCTCCCCCGCAGCTGCTTTCCCAATAATTGCATGATCCAGCCATTTCAACTAATTTCCGTTCCTCACCATGTTGCCCCGAGCAGTGTGGGTGCATGCATGTGCTAACAGCATTCTCCTCCATATTGTGTCATTGGTTACAGAGCTGTCATTTTGCTTTTAATCGGCTGACTGTCACAGCAGGATGTCTCTAAGAGCATTTACTCCCATGCGTGTTTTGCTCATTAGATGATGCTTTTAAGCATGAATTGCTGTGAAAGGGAAAAAAGAAACAACAGAATGCCCCTTGGGAGCCCTGGGGAGAGTTTGGGAGAATTCTTTCCCTGGTGGTGCTTTCATGTTGATTTGGTGGAGAGGCTTCATGGAAACGGGTATAGAGATTTTTATGAAATATAATGTCAAAGACCCAAAAAAGAGTAATAGGAAATCTAAGAGCATTCAAAAGCTGAAGTGGGAGGAAACAGAAGGAGCTTCCTTGATGAGAGTCCTTAATTAGCGTGGGTGGTAAGATGCAGTGCGGTAGGATCCCGAAGCCCTGCAGGCTGCTGGGGAGTAGGGAGAAGGTGCTGGGTTGGGGACCGGTTATCTGTAGTCAAACCCTACAGAGAGCTCCACACAGCACAGAGAGATACCGCCCGACACACCCCAACTTCATAAACAGGCCTCAGGCCGGCCATATTGTTCCCTCCAATCCCCACCCATCCCTCTTACCTCATGTTCAGTGAGGGGGTCCAACATGCCCGGTGGCCATGTTACAAGATCACCTGCCATCATCAGCCCTTGATGTTTTCCACTCTAAGCATAGACCTCAGGTGGATTTTTCAGAAACGTGCTGTGTGGGCAAGAGGGACCTGTCCTTACCACCTCCACTGTGGGGGAACTGAGTCCTTATGAGTCAGCACCCTAGCTGATGAATGCAGCAAAGGGGCATTGGCTTCCTTGGTACCATGCCAGGGAGCCCCGTTTGCCACCCTGCTCTCCTCCAGCCTCCTGAGCTATGGTCTCAGATTCTCCCTTTTCTGGGGCCTCTCACTGATCTGACCAGAAGCTAAACAAAAAGAAAGGTGGCCGGGAAGATGTAAGAAAGCTGGGCTTTGAGGACACTTAATAGCCATGTATGTATCTCTTGTTTTTCTCTACTCTTGTCTCCTTTCCTCGCCCTGCCCCCACCCTGATCCCACATCACCCCCAGCACACGTGGGACAGAGCAGAAGAACGCACCCTAAGCTGGTCTCACCAGGGATATGGGCCGACGGGGTAACATCCAGGAACCAGCACTGTTGCGCCTGCCTCCCAGGGGCCACATGAAGACATTTCCAAAGCATGACATTTTTAATGGACCTAACACTAGATATTGACTTCACGGTCATTTTATGATGCACTCAATTTTACAGCTAGGGGATTTTCAGTTGAGCTTTCCTTTACTTCTTGTTATGAAAGAGGGAAAAGGGTATTAATAGGCTGTTTAAGACACAGGCCTGGTCAGAGCCGAGTCAGAGAGCTATTCTCCACCAAATTATCCCCGGACAACTTTGAGATGAAAGGAAATTTGACTGTACTCTAGTCATGGTTAAATGGCAAGCATCTGGGACCCTTCCTTCTCCCTTTCCTGCCAGCCACCCCTGAATCCATCATCTGGGAGGTCATTTGTCACAGCCTTGGTAACTTGTTGTTGATGGGGTCGCCTCTGAATTTGGCCATGGGCGCAAGTGTGCGACGTGAGAGTTACCCATTGCCTCTTCTTCCCTAAATCCCTTCCCAAAGGACAGATGGGCAGGCACTTACTGCTCATGACCGGCGCTTTCAGGTCCCAGCATTCCCTGATGCAGCGGGCAGGCTGTCTTTCAGGTGATGCCCACATGGCAGGCAAGCAATCCTGAAACAGGGTTACTGAGGGAGCATTGGCCTGTCCCCCCTGGAGACTCTCTGGATACCTAAATGCACCTGCTTGCTGCGTCCTGTTGGACTGAAGGGAACAGGTGCCAAACAAGCCACCGTAGGTGTGGACCTGCCAAAGCAACTGTTGTCACCAGATGGTGCTTACCGGGACACAGCCCTCCAGGAATGGCCCTCTTACCAGGTTTCAGAAACCTCAATTCTCCAAGATTCTATCTTTTGTTTTAGGAAACTAGTTAAATGCATTTTTAATCATGAAATTTCATTATAAAAGACTTTGAGAAAAATGAGAGTAACCAAACCTAAAGAATGTGAAATTTCTTTTTTTAAATTTTTTTTAACATTTATTTATTTCTGAGAGACAGAGAGAGACAGAGCGTGAACAGGGGAGGGGCAGAGAGAGAAAGAGGCACAGAATCCAAAGCAGGCTCCAGGCTCTGAGCTGTCAGCACAGAGCCTGACGCAGGGCTCGAACCCATGAACTGTGAGATCATGACCTAAGCTGAAATCGGACGCCCAACCGACTGGGCCACCCAGGCGCCCCAAGAATGTGAAATTTCAACAGAGTATTTCAGAAACAATTCTATCGCATGAGACAGACTAAATAAGAGCTTTTTGACTGCCCTCAATTCTGCGGATTTGGAAAATTTAATCTTTATATTTGTTTTTTAAACGACCTTCCAAAGGCAAGTCTGTTCCGTGTTCAACTTCGTTATTTATTCTATTTATTTAGTGCTGTGGCACATGCATGAAGCGGGGCAGCTGAAATGCTTTGCTTACTCACACTGGTCATTTTCCAGTTAGGACAAGCACAGAGCAGGGGTGCAACTCAGAAACTAGTCCCCATGAGTCAGGCAGGAATTTCTGGCTTGAGTTGAAAGCAGTCGTTTCTGTGTTGCAAAATAGAATAGGATCAACAGGTTGAGGGGGTGTTTATTTTTCCCATCGCTTGTGAAAGCTAATGCTACCGCCCTTTGATGTCCCAGAAACGCTTCTGGCAGCCGTGGTATGTGTCCATGGCAGACAGCATGGGGCCGGCAGTCGGTTCTGGGCGGCCTGATGCTGCCAGGGCAGCTTCCTGACCCACAGGCCAGGCTGGGTAGACCAGCAGGCCGCACTGTGCTCTGTCCTCAGCACCCATGCTTCTGCCTATGTTGCATTTACCCTAATTCATCTCCCCTGTAGCAACAGCTCCCGGATTGCTGATGGATGTGGGGGGCCTGGCTGTGTGTTAGGGGCTGATTAGTACTGAGGGGCCAGTCTACTTGGGTAAAAATCCTGCTTTGCTAGTAGGAAGTGGAGAACAGAGCCTGGCATGCATCAAGCCCCAGTAATGATGAGTGTTAATTAGTAAGGTGGGCATGGATACAAAACAGTGACATGAAGGAGACAGTCTATGAGAGGGGATAGTGATATTATAATTCCAAAGAATGTTACTATGTTTTACAAGAGACACAAAAAGAGATACTCGTCAGCACCACCACCATCTCCTTCATCACTCATTGCTAACGCAGAGTTCAGTCTTTTTTCTGAGCTGCCTGGACTTACCAAAGGACAAAACCCGAACTTCATTCCCCTGCTCTATGTTACTTTAATGATGCTTCACCAGGTTCTCTTCTCTCTATCACATCTCAGGATTCCATTTTATTTTTTTCTCTCCCTATTTTTTCCAGTTCTACTGAGAAATAATTTTCATGCATCACTATAGACGCCTATTTAATTTTTACACTGCTTGCTAACTCCATTGGACTTCTCTGTTTAAGGTGCTTGGTCAAGAGTTGGGTCCAGGTCAGGGTTTGGGGTTAAAGGGATGGGAGGTGAGACTGGCCTTCTGAGGTGATGGGGCCTTACGGTCAGAGTTGTTAGGGCATGGATCAGAGCGGGGACACTGCATGCAGTGGACAGCTTGCACCCTGCCCAGAAGGCTGGGGGACAGGCAGCCACTGAAATCCAGCCAAAGCTCTGCTAGACAAGCCATGCCAATGGGTGGGGTTAAGTTTTTCTTCACACAACAATGGCCACCGTGGTCAAGACCAGGGGCAGGGGCAAGTCGGGATTAATCTACACTCCCAAAGGATGGTCCAAATTTTGTCTTTTCCAATGGTGATTCTACTCCTGGTGCTTTCTTCCCCATAGAAGAAGAAACAAAAGCGTTGCTGTACTCTAAGACCCTTCCCTCCAAAATGAGGAATGAAATTTACCTTTAACTTGTTTCAAAATAGAGAGGAAAACTAAGAGGGGAAATATTAATCCTCTTTCATCTATTCAGTAAATAAATAAAGAAGGGAAGAATCCACATGACCACCTTTATGCAAGCCACTGCCTTAGAGGAGAACATGGTCAAGGATTATCATTACCATACAGGAAACCAAGTGCCCTGACAGGGGAAGAGATGTGCTATAAGAAGGGCCCCTCACCCAACCCTAAGGAACCCAGGAAGCCTCCCAAAGAGGTGGCATTTAATGCCGGTGGCAATTGCTGAAGGCAATGCTGGTGCTGTCTAGAACAGGATATAAAGAAAGAAAACCAGTCCAACTAACAGGGACAGTTGTGCAAAGGCAAGATCCGTTTGGGGGACCGTGATCAATTCAGTATAGTACAAGGGAAGCGGGGCTGAGCAGAAGAGGTAAACAGAGCCAAGTTTTGAAGAGTGCTATATGGAGGGTGACCACAGAATTTATCTTCCAAACAAAGATGTTTCCACCATAAAGGGTGTACTAAAAATAATTAAAATGATCTATATTTGACATATGTGTTTGCTGACCAATGATATGGTCAGTCGATTTATAAAATAATTGTATTTAAAAACTATTTTCTAAACTAAAACTCCAAAAAATCTGGACAAATGCTAAACAGGATGCCAGTACAACAGATATAAACTGGGACCATCAGGCAATCTAGACAATATGATCACCCTGGTTACATACTACCTCAGAGGACTGGGTTGTTTTTTGTTTTTTGTTTTTAAGAGAGAGAGTGTGTGTCTGCATGTGTGAGCAAGAGGGGCAGAGGGAGAGACAGAATCCCAAGCAGGCTCCACACTCAGCACAGAGCCCAACACGGGGATCGATCTCGGGACTCTGGGATCACGGCCTGAGTCGAAAGTAGAAATCAGTCACTTAACTGACTGAGTCACCCTAGGCCCCTTGCCTCCCTGCTTTTATATATATATATTCAGGGTCTTTATCCTGAATGTGGTAAGGAGATATTCAAGAGTGCTAAACTGTGAGAAATAATAAGAGAGGATTTGGGTCAATCAGATTAGGTAACATACATAGTTGTGAAGACAGTCTTGTGGGACAGCTTGTTCACAGGCTCTGGCTCAGTGGCTTCCCATTTGGGGGATAGTTCCCAATAGTATCACATGACTGACTGGGTCCCTTCTCTATTCTAAGTACATAGGTTAAATCACTTAACCCGCACAGTAACATTATGGGGTCAGCACTGTTATCCCATTTTATACATTAAAAAATTGGATCACAGAGATACCCAGTGACTTTCCCAAGATTGTAGAGCTGATAAATGATGGAGTAGGTAATCAGCCCAAGGAGTCTGGTTCTAACCTATGCTTTTAATCTCCATACTGTGCTGATTCTTTCAACAATTTAACAATTTCTACTTTTAACTTCACTTTCTCATCTGTAAAAATTTGATAATAACATATACTTAACAATATGTAAGGGTTACATGAGCTAATATCTGAAAAGTGCTTAGCACAAGTAAGCCCTGAATGCATAGCATTCTATGAACGATGTTTGAGCAGAGTTGAATAGTGAGAGATATATCAAAGAATCCTAGATTTTTGAAGGACGTTTACCTTCACATTAATGAGTAATAAAATCAGCAGGTTTTTTTTTTTACTAATAAATGTTAAGAAAGAGGGAAGATTATGTGCTTTTGCCCCAATAAGCAGATATGTGCTTTTAATCAGCCACTGGCTATTCAAAGTTATTCCTCTATAGATAAATGACATAACGGATAGTTCTATACTGCCTACTTAGTTGAAAGTTTGTAGTCTTTTATTTGTAAAATAAATAGGTATTCTTGCAATTCATCAATAAAACTAGTGTGCTAGAAATCGTGTATGTCTGGCAGATAAGGGTATTTATAATTGGCTTTTAGTTATTTTGCAGTACTCTGAATTCAGAGGCTTTGAAATTTCAAAACCTAAAGCAAATTTCATTTCAATCTAAAACATGCTGTGTTTCAGGCAGCATGAATGTCCTCCACAATGCACACTGATTTGACCCCAATTATTGGAAACCCTGTGCCTTCAAAAACACATTCAAAGAGAACACAGGAAAACAGGAAAGGGCTTCAGAGAAAGGAATGGATATATTTGTGCAGATACCCTGTTCAGGCTCTCTCAATTTTGTAAATCAAATTAAGGCCCTCAGAACTGAAACCTGGTAAGTGAATAGCCATATCTATGAAAACATCCTTCCAGTTCGCAATGATCAATAAAACTACAAAGCTTATGAATTTCCGGTGGACCTCTTCAAGTTTGCTGTTGAGCGCGGTACCGACATTCGTCTACAGGGGGCGCTGTAACGGAGACGCTGCCGCCGTGCTGAGAATGGGAAGAGGAGGGCCACGAAAGGCTTTGTGGACAGAACGGTGTTCAAATTTAATTTTGAAGGCCGAGACCCGACTCCGATGATGAGGCAAGGAAGCACATTCTAGGAATAAATGCCAGTGCTGAGGAGGGAGCCTCGAGCTTTCATGAAACTTTCGGCGAGGGTGCAGCGAGAAGATGTGGGAAATAAGAACAGAGCGGCTGACGGAGGCTGTACGAATCAGGCCCTCTCCGTAGAAACTATCCTTTCCGCTTTTTTGACACCCCGGCGCCCTTGTGGATTTAGAACGCTGCTTCCGGAAGAGTTCCAATCACGCATGCGTGGTCTCTGCTACCCGCGCGTAGAGTGTGACGTAATTACGTGCTCATTTTTTTTTTTTTTAAGTAAAGAAGTGCCGTGTAGAAAGAAATGTGGTTCAGCTGGCAACCTGCATGTGGGTTTGAATTTGTTATTGGTTTTACCATCTTTTTATTTCCCAGGTTGGGTGAGAATCGCCTAGAACTTGCTTGAAACCATCTACATTTATTCTAAAAATTCACTTGTCAGAACAAACCCATTCATACGTTTTCTCCCTGAGTACAGAACTTCCAAATGGCCCAAGTGAAGGGGCTCCTTTTGTGATCCGAAGACTGGCGGAAACCAGGACAGATATGCGGAAAGCTTGGTTTAATGTCTAACAGGGTTTTAACTTCATATGTTGATACAATGTTACATTTATAGAAAATTTGCAAGAATAGTTCAAGAAATTTTACTTCATTTGCCTTACTGTTTTCTCTTGTTCTCTGGCTCTTTCTCCACATACACATACACACTTTTTTTTCCTGAATCATTTATAATTTGCTGACATCATATATCTTTGTAAGAGTTTCAGTACACTTTTCCCAAGAACTTTTTGGGTTTTCCCAAAAAACATTCCTAATAACTCTTGTAAGTTTATCAAAATCGGGCAATTTAACACTGATACAATTACGTGATCCACAGTCCATATTCAAATGTTCCCAATTGTCCCAATAATGTCATATTTATGGTTTGGGGAGGATTTTGTTTTTCCGGTCTGGGATCCAATCCAGAAACACACATTGGAGTAAATTCTCATGTCTCTTAAGTATCTTTCCATCTGAGATAGTTCTTCAACTTTTCATTGCATTTATGACATTCTGAAGTGTACAGGCAAGTCATTTTGTAAAATGTTCCTCAGTTGAGTTTTTTCTGATGTTTCCACATGATTGGACTAAAATTGTGCATTCCTGGCAGGAATAACACAAAAGTGGACTCGTGCACTCAGGATATCTTATCTGGAGCTACGTGACATCTGTTGGGTGGTCTGACATTTGATCGCTTGGTTGATTCCTTATAAGATTACTATTTTTCCTTTTTAGCTAATAATCATCCAGTATCTTTTGAGGAATCCATAATTCTTACCTGAATCATTATGATGGCTGTAAAATTATGATTTTTTTCCGATTCTATTTTTCTTGCTAGATTTAAGTGGTACTCCACTATAGACAAGAGATTTCCCTTTTCCTGTACATATGTATGTATGCATGTATATATGCATATATTTATAGCAATAAGTATTGATAGATCCTCATTTTATCCCACGAATATCCTTTTGCTATCATTATTTTGATGACCAAAACGTCCCAGTTTGGGCCAATGATGTCCCTTCTGGTGACTTCTGTGTCATTTTGGTGTGTCCCCATCAGCTTTTGAGCACTTCATTGCTTTCTGGCCTAACAATATCATCTTGGTTCATCTTGTATTTTCACTCCTCTACATCTGGAATCTGCCATTTCTCCAAAGGACCTCAATTCCTTTTAAGTGGGCAGTGGCATTTGAACTCAAGGTCTGGGTTTGAGGTGCATAAAACTGATAGGGAGGCATCTTTGAATGTAGACCCTTTGGGTGGACAGAGCTAAACTATCCATGCATGTCTATTAACCCCATTCCTATTTCTCTGGTACAAAGATACATGTGGACATAGTTGTCTAGATATATTTAAAATTATATGTTTGTGCTGATACCTCTAATTCTAATTTAACAACATGAGGTTCATTCTAGTCTTCCTAGTTTCTAAATGATGACTTCCTTTTTTTTATGTATTTATGTATTTATTTATTTATTTCATTAATAGATTATTTTATTTTATTTTTCAGGAGTAGAACCCAGTGATTCATCACTTACA
The DNA here is from genome assembly GCF_006229205.1 of Suricata suricatta. Taxonomy (NCBI): domain Eukaryota; kingdom Metazoa; phylum Chordata; class Mammalia; order Carnivora; family Herpestidae; genus Suricata; species Suricata suricatta. Next base: position 18,673,566 of record NC_043714.1, read on the forward strand.
TATAACACTTAGTGTTCATCCTAACAAGTGCCCTCCTTAATGCCCATCACCCATTTAGCCCATCCCCCCTCACCTCTCCTCCAGCAAACAAACCTTAGTTTGTTCTCCGTTTTTAAAAGTCTCTTATGGTTTGCCTCCCTCTTTGTTTTCCTTCTCTTCCCCTATGTTCATCTGTTTTGTTTCTTAAATTCCACATATGAATGAAATCATATGATATTTGTCTTTCTCTGAATGACTTCTTTTGCTTAACATAATACATTCTCGTTTCATCCACATTGTTGCCAATGGCGAGGCTTCATTCTTTTTTATTGCTGAGTAATATTCCATATAAATGATAATTTCCTTTTCCTTCAATGGATTAAGTCACCTCTTAAATGCTACAGCACACAGAAAGCAATTTCAGAATTGCTAAATCACACTACTATAAACACAAAACTGCTAACTAGAGTTCAATATATTTTTCAGCTCTTTCTGTCTTTAGAATGAGAGAAAATAGGGGTGTCTGGGTGGCTCAATCAGTTAAGCATCCAACTTTGGCTCTGGTCATGATCTCACAGGTCATGGGTTCAAGCCCTGCATCAGGTTCTGTGCTGACAGCTCAGAGCTTGGAGCCTACTTCAGATTTGGTGTCTCCCTCTCTCTCTGCCCCTCCTCCACTCATGCTCTGTCTTCCAAAAATAAATAAACATTGAAAAAATTTAAAAAACAACAAAAAAAAAGAATGAGAGAAAATAGCATCATGTTTGAAGTTTTCAGGAATAGTTCCATGCTCCCTCCTCCTTTGTTGTGGTTATGATACCCATTTGAAATAGAGCAAGTTTTGTTTATTTCTGTCTGCATTCCATTTTCGTTTCTATTTTTTCTCATCATTAGTGGTTTAATTTTGTTTTTCAGTATGTAATACTTTAGCATAGTTCCAAAAGTCAAAACTGCCCAAAGCTTCGCAGAGAAGTGTTAGTGCTCCCACGGTCTCTTCCGAGCCACACGCTGCATGTAGACAACCATTGTCCTCAGTTTCTGTTTTACCTTCCTCGTCTCCCATTGCAATAGTAAGCGGATGGTGGTATTTTATTTCTCTTACTTTTTTACCCCAAAGGTAATGTACTATATATACCTTATTGCACTTGGTTTCTTTTCCACCTAGAACATTATTTTCACTTTAAAATATATCCTATCAGTTCATAGAAATTTTCCTACTCTCTTTTCACTTCTTCATAGTAATTTGCTGTGTGGATGTACCATAATTTATTCCACCACTCTTTTAAGTATGAACATTTCAGTTGTTCTCATATTTTGCCAGTACAAATAGTGAGACAGTAAAGCACCTTGTGCAAATATATATCATATTGTTGAGGATATCTTCAGAGTAAATTCCTAGTTGTGGGATTACTGGGTCTAAGGTAAATGCCGATACGGATATACTAAAGACTGCCAAATGTCCCTCCATATGGTTCGTACCATTTTGCATTCCCATCATCAGTGTGTGAGTGTCTGATTTCAACAGCTGTCAAGTTTATAAATTTTTTCCCAATTGAATGAGAAAGAAAGGGTATCTCAGTATGGTTTGAATTTGTGTGGCTTTTATTATGAGTGAAGTTGAACATGTTTCTGAAAGTTTAAAGGTTGGGGCGCCTGGATGGCTCAGTTGGTTAAGTGTCTGACTTCGGCTCAGGTCATGATCTCATGGTTCGTGGGTTCGAGCCCCACGTCGGGCTCTGTGTTAACCGCTTGCTCAGAGCATGGAGCCTGCTTCAGATTCTGTGTCTCCCTCTCTCTCTGCCCCTCCCCTACTCACATCTGTCTCACTCTGTCTCTCAAAAATAAATAAATGTAAAAAAATATTTTAAAATACTGAAAAAAAGAAAGTTTGAAGGCCATTTTACTTGCTTTTGTAAATTATCTGGTTATATCTTATGCCCATTTTTCTACCTGGTTTTTGAAAGAATTATCAAGAAGAATTTGTATCTTTATGATGGTGGGTCTTCTATCTAGGAACAAAAGCTGTCTTTCCACCTTGTTAAGTAAACTTCTAGGTCTTTCAGCTTTTTACATTATCTTATAGGTTTTGCACATTTCTTGCTAAGTGTATTCAGAAGTACTTTATCTTTATTACTATTATGAATTGGGTTTTCCTCTCTCGTTAAAACTTCTTCCTGATTATCATTTATGCATATGAGGGCTGTTGGTTTCTGTATATTAATTTTGTATCCTGCTACTTTAAAAAATATTTCTATTTTTGAGTTAATCTTGTCATTGATTCTCGTGGGTTTTCCAGATATACCTGTCATATATTTGTGAATAGAGACGGCTTTGCCACTTTTTCTATTGGTTGTTTCTAATTCCTCTTGTTGAGTTGAATGAATTGATGTTACCTCGTTCCTGATCTTAGTGAAAATGCTTTCAAGATTTCCCTTTGGGGCACCTGGGTGGCTCAGTCTGTTAGCGTCCAACTCTTGATTTTGGCTCAGGTCATGATCTTAACTTCGTGAGAAGCAGCGAGCTCCATGTCATCGGGCTCTGCACGCACAGCACACAGCCTGCTTGGGGTCCTCTCTCTCCCTCTGTCTCTGCCCCTCCTTCCCTCTCTCTTTCTCTCTCTCAAAAACAAATATGCTTTAAAAAAATATATTTTAAAAAGCTCCTCATTAAGTGAGAGGGCAGACTTTAGGCCTAAGTTATATACATTTTTATCATGTTAAGAAAATCGCCATTTTTTTTTTAGTGTTTTTATTGCTAATGACTGTTGAATATGTCAAAAACCTTTTTCAGCATCTATGGAGATCCCCAAATAATTTTTCTCTGTAGATCTTCCAATAGAATATATTATATTAATGGATGGGATATGAATGGACCAACCTTTCACCCCTGGAGTAAATTCTACTAGGTTATGATGTGTTATATTCTTATTATAATATTGATCTCTATGCTTTGGAACAGTTCAAATAGCATTCGGATTCTCTTTTTCTTGAAGGCTTGATAAAATTCTCCTATGAAACTATGTAGCATAGTTTCTTAATAATCTTTCTTTCCCTTCTTTGGAAATTGCTTTGTCTTAGCTTTCTATTTCTATTGGGTCAATGTCAATAAACTATTTTTCTGGGCAATTATCTGTTTCATCTAGGTTTCCTAATTTATTTGCTTTAAGGCTGCAAAGTAGTCTCTTATGTTTTAAATTTTGTATATTTCAGTGATTATTTCTCCCTTGTCATTTTTTTATTTTGTGTATTTTAATTTTCTCCCTTTTGTGTCAAGTAGTTATACTAGTGATTGCCTGTTTGACACTTTTTTAAAGAACCAGGATTTTGATTTATTAATTAGATATGTCATTTTTCTGTTCTCTGCCTCATTAATTTTTGCTTTCACCTTTATTATTTCCTTCCTGGTGCTTTCTTTTGATTTACGTTATTCCTTCTCTGGCTTTTTGAGTTTTGAGTTTAATTGATTTATTTTTTGTGATAAAAGTGTTTACGGCTATGAATGCTTAAAATGACACAAATATGCTTTATGTATCATAAGTTCTAATACATAGCATTTTCATTATCATTTTTAAAGTTTATTTATTTTGAAAGAGAGAAAGAGTAAGCACAGCAGAGGAGGAGCAGAGAAAGAGGGAGATAGAGAGAGAGTCCCAAGCAGAGCCACACATGGGGGCTCAAAGTCACAAACCATAGATCCTGACCTGAACCGAAATCCAGAGTCAGACACTTAACCTCCTGAGCCACCCAGGCACCCCATTATCATTTTATTTATTTTATGTTATTTTATTATTTATTTTTTAAATATAACTTATTGTCAAGGTGGCTAACATACAGTGTATACAGTGTGCTCTTGGTTTGGGGGGGTAATTCCCATGATTCATCGTTTATATCCCACCCTCAGGGCTCATCCCAACAAGGGCCCCCCTCAGTGCCAATCACCCATTTGTGCCTTTCCACCACCCCCTCAATATCATTTTGTAAATTCTACACTTGTAGCTTTGTATTTTCCTTTTCCCCCAGATGATGTTTGTCAGCTTCCAGATGAAAGGGCTCTCGTGCTGTTTTAATTTTATTAATTTCTAGTTTCATTGTATTATATCAAGGTGTTGCTTGTAATATTTCTGTTGTATGGAGCTAACTGATGCATTTTCCCATGACCTAACACGTAATCACATAATGTGAATTTCTGTGTGTGTCTGACAAGACCTAACTATATGCAGGTACTGGGGTATACTGTTGCATACATTTGCAGGAGAACTACCTGATTGATTATATATTTAGGTCTTCTAGATTCTTATTTATTTTCAGTCATTTGGCCTCTCTCGGACTGAATATCACTTATTACTATGTTTCCGTGTATTTCACTTTGCGTCTTCTACAGGCAGTCTCTTCTTTATAAAGGCGGATGCTCTTTATCCCCCGCTCTTTGGAACTTCGTAGGGTTTGTTTCTTTGTCCTGTTGGTTGCCTTTGAACTTAAATGTTAATGCCCCTCGTTCCTGTTTCTTATTTAATCTTTCATTATCTCAGTGGTCAGTTTTTAATAGTGTTCTTTGACTTCCAACTATTATTAGCTCTACTCTCAATGAGCTGCTTCTCTTTCAGCTTTTCTAATCTTTCCCCATGTTTAGTTACATTATTTTTACTTTGTCATAGAAAATGTATATATTATCTTTTGACCATTCTCCTACTTTATTGTATCCTAAATCTGATAAATATATTAAATGTTCATCATCAACCCTTTTGCTGAAATTTCTCCAGTGATCTCTTGGTTGGATGGAAAATGATTCACGATGAGCTGACATGCACAGTATTCCCTGTGTTCTTACATTTTATTTTTACAACTTTTCCTGTAGCTTCGATACTTGAAGCAGAGCTTGAATGGCTGTAAGGTCCCTGGTGTGGACATGAGTTTCTGACTTAAGATGGCTGTTTATGTCCTGGGCTACTTGATACAAAACATGGAATTTACTTGGCAGCGTTGTGCTGGGGTTTTCTCCACTTTATGGTTGCTTTGGGACGGCATTTGGCATTTTCATAAGATAAGAGATTTTTTATTCTTATTTTGTTTTTCTTTTATAATAATTTTGTATAGATTTAGGCCACTTTTATCAATCTTCTGGATTTCAAGTATTTATAAGATTTCTAGTTTAAGAGGCTCCTTTCTAGTGTGTGTGAGCAAATATACTTTATTTTTACTATTTTACTTTACTATTATTTGAGAGTAGGAGTTGGGGAGGTTTGTGGCTTCCAATTTTTCCTCCTCTTTTCTTCCTTCCAGGACCTGAAGTTGTCCTCCGCCCCCGCTTTTGCTGCCTTTTTCTTTTATCACCCAGTTTCCAAAGGATGTTCCTTCTTGCTCTGTGTCCTTTTTCCCCCGAAGCAAAGGTTTTCCGTCTGCCGCCCTGATCTATGCCCACACCCGAGTCTCTTCCTCACAGTCTCCACCACAGCTTCCGGGGACTTTTACAGACTTTCCTACCTCAGGTTCACACTCTTTCCAGCGATGGCTTCAGCCCTGCAATTGGCTGCAACCTCATTTCCTCCTTCTCTCATCTCTACTGTTTTCCCAGGGCTCGTGCCTGCAGAGCGACATGGAGCACTGTTGACATTTGGCACTAACGTTTTTTTTAACTTACAGGTGGTTTGAAGATTACATAGTTTTCCATCTTCTAATTATACCAAGAGTGGGGGTTTTGTGTAGCTTTTCTTATTCTCCCTGGTGATCCGGACAGCTCAGTGACTGGCTGATCGATTAATCCAGGCTGCCTCTTTCTAGATGGTACTTGACAAGAGAAAAGATGCTGTTTTCCACAGGACTGCAGTCACCTTAGCGATGTAAAAAGAGCTGAGAGAGAAAAAGCAGGGGCATTCTTGGTACACTATGAAAACCACTCAAAGATCATTTTCTCTAGAGTATAGATATTTTAGGGCAAAAAACTAATCAAAGAAACAGATTCAAGCATTGGATTTCAAGAGTTTAATTGCATCCACATTTCCTTTTATACCGAGTGCCAGGGAGCATGACAATCTCTTCCTAAGCACCTCCTCTTCCATTAGAGCACTTTCCGAGTCATCATTCACCCAGCAGCCCTGTGCGAAGTGAAGGTTCTATCACACAACTATTCCCACACGTGACAGGTGAGGGGCCAAGACAGCCTCAACGCGCACGGTGTCTCGGCGGCAAAGCTGACTTGAGTAGAGCTGGGAGTGAAACAGAAGCCCCCGACTCGGGGTGCCGTGCATGGTCAGCACCAGCCGGGCCTCGTCATGCAAGTCAGCCTGTGTTTGAGCCTCTTTCCTGTTAAGTTTTGTTATCGGTCCATCACTTCTGTGACCTAAGGCCACTCCTCGATCACGAATTACCAGGGGAAAGTCCTTCTTAGCACTGTATTTCAAATCGATTTGCCTTGGTAAAAAAAAAAAAGAGTGTAAGTTGCTTGTCCAATAAGTAGGAAATACCTTTTCCACTAACGATCTCCCTTTGTCTCTCCTCTCGCAGAGGACAGTTATGGGATGGATGGGAAGGCTAACCCGCCCAGCCTCGCTGCAGATGTCAACCGGCAAGGCCTGGAGGAGTTACACAGTGTGAATGAAAGCATCTATGGGTACAGACAGAACTATAGACTTAGTCTGGTCGACTGGACTAATTACTTGAAGGATGTAGATAGAGTGTTTGCACTGCTGAACAGCCGCCATGAGCAAAATAAAACGAGTCAGACTGAAACTGCTCAAAGTGACGGGCTCCCCGGCAGACCTGCCCAGCGCCCTGCGCCCGTAGAGGCGGCCTCCGCGGAGTCAGGGGAAGAGCCCAGTCGGACGGCTGGGGAAGCGCCTCATGTGACCTTGCCAGCTGACCTTCGAACCCTGCATTTGAACCAACCAACGTTCAGTCCACAGACGAAACGTGAATGGATTAACGACATTCCAGAAGTTAGTCATTTGAATTCTGAACACTGGAGAAATCATAAAACTGAGCAATGGATGGAGCACGAAGAGCTGAATCACTTTGGAACCGATCTCAGTGGCAATGGCATCACAGAGCTGGGGCCCAAGCCCAGGCCCAGGTGGCGGCCCATCGGCGGGCAGCAGAAGGGACTTGCCGGGGACAGCGGCCCAGGAGAGGTCTTCGAAGATCAGCTGTATCTTCCTGTGCGTTCTCATGTCGATTCCGTTCCTCAGACGACCGGCACGTCTGCCCTGGAGCAGCCGGCTAACTCCAGCAGGGTGCAAAGGGTACTGAGCGAGGTCAAGAACCGAAAGACGGGCAGCTTACAGAGTCCAGAAGGCAGCGCCTCCTTTCCACTCTCCTCTGACTAGATGAAATTGTTACCTTACCCTAAACACAGTATTTTTTTTAATATTTTATTAGTAAACTAATAAAGGCAATCATGACAGCCTACATTCCGCGCTATCCTAAATACACATGTGCAGAAGTTAGCGTAGAAGTTAGCACACAGGTGAGCAGTAGGCACACAGGGAAGCGGTGTTGTGACTCCCAATTTGTCAAGAATAGAAAGAAAGGTTGACTTGTGTTTATTTGTCTGGGGGAGATTAAAGCAGCATTATCTTTTGAAAGCCATAGGGGCATGCTTACACGAATGTTATCCAATCAAGATGGCTAGAATTGTACCCTTCCTGGTTTCTAAAATTTGACATCCTCTGTGAATCTTTCAGTACGCTTTCTGCTGCCTGCATCATGTGGTTTTGATTCCGTTTGAACCACTGGAATTTTTCAGTGCCACCATGTTCAACGATTTTGCACTTTGGTATCAGAATGCCATGTCCATTTGGTTAGTCTTTTTTTCCCTCCCATTGGCTTTGCCTAGTCTCACTGCTTGCTCTCAGGGTGGCCGCGGAGAGTAGATCCCAAGAGTGACGCACAGTATGGATCACATATTGTTCAGCGCATGCTCTTGCCGGAAAATATCACATGCTCTTCCCTTGACTTGCTAAAACTGATTAGCAGAAAGGCATGGCTAACGATGTTGGCAGTGACAATAAATAAATCAACAAAACAAAGATTGCCTGCTGTCTCTGTGCCTGGCCTCAGAGTGTTCATCACATGCGTAAGACTGCTAAATTTTTGTTATTTTATTAACAGGATAAAAGGACTGAAGACTTTTTTGGGGGTCATCTTTGTTTTCTTGACCTGGCTAATAAGCTAAAGTGTTGAGAAAATATACTTAGTTTTGAATTTTATAAGGAATCTTTTTCAATAAAACACACTTGCAAATGTTTCATATTTTAAACACACCATATGTGTCATATGATTCTCTGTAAGGCCTTCACCAAGTTCGGATTTTTTTAAGGCATAATTCAAGGCTGCTTTTGAAATTCTGTATTCTTGAAAATATTCTTGGTGTGTCTTAGATTTTTAAATATCAGCAAAAGGATTACCTCACTGAGAGTTATCCGTACCCTAGCCAACTTCCCAAACAGATTTATGTTTTAGCTTAACCGTGATTTTTTTTTCTTTTTAGACCATTCCAATGCATAGGTAAATTATGTTTTCTTTACGTGTTTAAGATAAACTCTTTTAAAAAAAATTTAATATGTTATAGTTGAATCTTTGATAACTTTAAGTGTCTATCATAGACTCTGTACATATGTTAAAATTAACCAGGTCCTTATCAGATGTGTGTGTCATCGGCTGAATGACAGAAAAAACATATTTATGGTCATGAATGATGTGCTTTGTAAAAAGATTTCAAGGTATTAGGAAGCATACTGTGTTTTTTAATCTTGTGTAATATTCTGTGATACTTTTATAGAACAATTCTGGCTTCAGGAAAGTCTAGAAGCAATATTTCTTCAAATAAAAGGTGTTTAAACTTTACCCGTTTCAGAGAAATGAGCTTACCAGGTTTCTGTGGCACATCCACTCTTTGCAAGTAAAACTGAGTCCTCATCTCCATTGACATGATAGAATATTAGCCATATTTGTAAAATTGCCCCAAAGTCAGTATGTTGATTCCAACGTGGATTTGGCTCCGCGCTTCAGGGGGAATGTGATGAGGCCACCGAAGAGAGGCTCCCACACCGTGCAGCCCGGCCAGCGCACAGCGTCAGGCCCTGATGAAATCTCGACTGGCGCCATCTTGAAATCTTTAATGATGTTTGAACAAGGAACCCCACCTTTCCATGTTTCACTGGACCCACAAATGGTAGAGCTGGCTCTGGGCAACACAAAAGTGGGAGAACAGATCCTCCAAAGGAAATTTCAGTTCATTGAGAACAGGACTGTGGACTTTGCTTTTTTTGTTGTTGTTGTTGTTTATTTATTTTGAAAGAGACAGTGTGCAAGCAGGGGAAGAGCAGAGAGAGAGAGAGAGAGAGAATCCCAAACAGCCTCCACACTGTCAGCACAGAGCCTGATGTGGGACTTGAATCCACGAACTGTGAGATTATGACCTGAGCTGAAACCAAGAGTCAGATGCTTAACCAACTGAGCCACCCAGGTGCCCTGAGGACCACGAACTTTGGTCAAGACCTAACCATTCTCCAATGCCTCAGGTTCTTCCTGACTAACATATACTTCTTTCTCATCCAGGTTTCCTGAAGTGTTTTCTCTTCTTGTGGTAGGGGGAGGGGCTGACAGTCTGTGAAGTGTCCAAAGTCCAGAAGGTTAACAGTAAAGGGGAAAAAACAAAAGCAAAGGACTTTTTGAGATCTGCTTGGTCCTTAGATAATTGAGGAAATCATCTGTATTAGTTTGCTAACGCTGCCATAACAAAACACCACAGACTGGGTGGCTTAAAGAACAGAAATGTACTTCTCACAGTTCTGGAGGCTGGAAGTCAAAGACTGCAGCATCAGAGGCTCTGGATTCTTCTGAAGGCTGTCTTCTTGGCTTTCAGATGGCCACCTTCTTTGTGTGGCCTTTTCTCTGTGCATGTGTGTCCCTGGCATCTCTTTATAAATACACCAGTCATATCAGATTAGGGCCACCCTTATGACATCATCTAACCTTAATTACGTCTTTAAAGGCCCTGTCTCCAAATACAGTCACACTGGGGGTTAGGGCTTCAATACATGACTTTTGAGGGAACACACTGAAGTCCGTCATAGCATAGTTTCATCAAGAGGACAGTTCAAGATAATAGTGCTGTCCAAAGGCACATCATTTTGCCTCCTTCCGTATTCCTTTCCTACAAAATGTAATGAGGTCAAATGTTGCTATCCTGGGGAAAAGTCCATTTTTGTTCAATCCAATAACTATTTATGGAGCACCTACTACATGCAAAGGGCATGAAAGAGCCCTTCCGATTTTGAGGAGTGCTTAGAAACTGGCTAGCCCACTGCCCCTGTTTGATCTGAGGAGCTGATGCCCCGAGTTCTCAGCCGACGCCCCAACTGCCTGTTTCCCACAAATTTAGAGGAAGAGGTTTACCAGAGGCAGGGCCAACCCCGCTCAACCCTCTCTATTTAGACATGTGTGCATGTGTGTGCGCGCACACACACCCAATCAGGGACGGGAGAAGCCATAGTGTGACCCCATGCGGCAAAGAACATGAATGGACACAGACTCTAAATTTTACTATCTGAATGAGCTGGAAAAAGGCACATAACCTCTCCTTGAGTATATGAAATAGGTTTGAGTCAAGGATGACAAATACAACACACATGTGCTTTCTTTTCCTAAAATGTGCCCAGAGGAGACAGTGCGAACGCATCCGGACACCGGGTGAAGACAGAGCATTTGAGTCTTAAAATCCTCTCAACGCAGCCAGCTCCTATCATCGCTGCTGAGTTGGTGCTGGACTGTGAGACACAAACCTGTCTATCCAACCATCCATAACATCTGAAGCTCCTCCCCGCCGTCTCTAAAAAAGTAAAATAGAAACCCCTGTGGTCACTACCTGCAGGGATCTGGGTTAAGAGAGAAGAAAGAATACTTAACGTTCCCACCCATGCCACATGTGCCTAAACGTGCTGACCTTCGAAAGAAAGATTTTTAAATGCCTATTGTTCAGAACTTGCTTCAGAGCTGATCGGATCTCAGATATAAGGCTCTCCATTCCCCACATTAATCCAATGCTGCTTGCTACTTTCAAAATGTATTTGCCTATAGTTCCAAAAATTTTTTGGAAAATGTTTGATATTTTCAAATTTCATTTTAATAGAAAACAAAAGACCTTAGATGGTCCACCACCCTGGTTCATTTAAGCTCTCGTGATCTCTTAAAGAAGCTGCCAGAAAAGCTGAACGGCACCCTGCGCCCCTTTCCCCTCCGGCTCCAACTCCACCACATCCCACAGTCACTGTCTTTCACCACGCGGCTCAGATCGCAGCCTCCCGCTCGGATATCTTCCGTGGTTTTTAATACACACACACACACACACACACACACACACACACACGTGTTCGCGTGCGCCCCAGAAGCTCTAGCCTTCTACCCACCCACCTGTCCCCCCTCCCCTGTCACTACCTACTTCCCCTGGATTAGCCACCCGCCGCCAAGTCTGAATTTTTCTCCAATTTGCCATCTACTGTCCTGGGTGTATCTTCACTTCCTGTCTCAACTGGTAAAAATCTCATCCATGCTTCAGTTCCTGTATTTTGTTTTCCCTCTTACCTTATCCAATTTTACCTTTTCTTTCCATGTGAACTCTCCTCGACTCCTCCACCCCTTGGACATAGTTTCACTACCATTTTTACTTTACCCCAAGTAAGAAAACACCGATGTTGTACCAAGTCTGGGGCCAATGGAGGGAAAGTGGCCACATTTGTAACCTTGTGATTTGCCCCCATTTCTTTTTTTTTTGCAAAACCAAAGGGCTTTATTATTATTATTACGGGCTTATAAGCTCAGGCTCACAGACTTCACCAACACAGTGGCTATTTGCCCCCATTTCTAACCAAGAAACCTACCTAATGCAACCAACCATCGTTTATATTGGTCTAATTAACTCACCTTCCTCTGAGTTGTGTTGTCCATGCTGAGGACTTTACCAGCACAGCACCGACAGCCTTACAGCGAGCCCACTAAAAGGAGTAGAGAAAATAACTTTCAAATAGCAGACATTTCCTGTTGAAACTTATGGAGCCCCTGCTCCCTGATGTCCGGGAAAGCACCGCAGGGCGGTTGGGTGACAAAATGAGCTACGGGGAGGTCTTTTGTGCTGAGCATTGCCTTACTTCTTCTGCTAGCAATGCAAGTGGTGGACATAGGTATCTACCTTCTGTTTTGAATTTCTAGCCCCCACACCAGTATGCCTCTCAGGACTCAGGAATGCAGAATCTGCGTTTTTCTATCCACCAGTCCTCTTTCCCATTACCCCACCTCCAGCCCCAACCAGCACAGGTGACCCAGAGCCAGAGCGAAACCAATCCAATTACTAATAGGTTTCAGCACAAGAGATGTCATTACCACCCTAATACGAATCGGGCCACAAAAACCCCATACAAAGCAAGCCCAGGAACCGGAAGGGAGATTAGCAGAGCCTGTGATTCCCACAAGGACCACGAGGTGTCACTCTAGTGCAACTAACGACATCTTTACCTCCAGCCAGGATCTGCCCCAGCAAAGCGGCCACTTCATTGATTTCTAAAGTAGCAGCATTACCATTTTGACAAGAACACATCTATAACAACTTGATCTGTGGCAGGCTCTCTCTTTCTATGGTACCTAGGATCTTAGCCATTCCAGAAGACTAAAGAATGGTTTTAGCTTTCTACTGATTTATATTGTTATTCTAAGTTGGAACTGCACCAAACTTGGACATTTAAATACAAAAGTGAGCAGCAAATATCGATCTCCTTGCTTCCCAGTGACTCTGTGCAATTAAAAATGTCTCTCGGCCCCCCCCCCCCCCCCCCCCCCTTTGCCAAAGCTGGAGAGGCCATCTCTGCTCCGCTGGCAAGTTTAAAAAGAAGAAAAGCACTGGATGCTTTTTAGCAGCTCTCAAACTGCGGAGGCGGACCGGGTCCGACGCAGGACAGGGGAGTGGCCACGTTCATGGTCTTTCCTCTTGCCTCATTCCAAAATCAAGGAGAAACTTTCTCGTGTGTCTATTTCCAAAAAAAGCCCAATATCCAGAAAAGTTCTGCCTCTCCCTTGAAAGCGTAGGGTATTTGAGAGACTTAAGAGAAATCTCTAAGTTGCCTAAATTGCACACATTGTTGAAGAGAAGGTAGATGGGGGAAGAGGGTACTATTCACTTGTACAAATGGCCCCCGTGATGAATGCACAGAGCCAAGGAGGAAAACAAACAAATGTTCATCCAGAAAGGAGCGCAGGCACACACTCTCCCCACTCGCCCCACCTACGCCCCCTGCAAGAACCCGGGTTACCTTGGGCCACTGTGACCCTTTTGTTTGCAGTGCAGGAGGGGCGCGAGGGAGTGAGAAATAGAAATCAATTACCCTGCTTCACACCTATGGAGTGCTCAAGGCAAGCTTCTAAAAATAACCACTTTGTGCTCCAGTCCATGAGTCATGCTGTTATTTCAGTAGTTTCTTTGCTTCCTTCCGCCTCTCACCCAAAAGTTTTAGATGCCATAGACAACCCTGCTGCCGGTCAGAAGAGACCTCACAGACAAACTAACTGCAGTCCAACACGCTTTATTTTACTTTTTTTCTTAATATTCAGTGATCAAGTATTCAAGATGTTGTAAACCAAGGTTTATTAGTACATTGACAATAGATTCATTAAACACAAGGAAATTATACATCTTTTAAATTACCTTAAGAGGTCTCCAAATAAATACTCATTTTAAAAATCACAAAATCAAACTCCTTTATGCAACAATTCAAAACAGGCTTCCATCACCAACACACTTTCACACCAAACACACACACCGAACACGTGCTCCTGAGGATCCTAATGCGAGTTTATTTGACACAGTATCACATCTCCTTTAACTAAAGAGTTAGAGGCTGCCCTGCCTGTTTCATGCTTCTAAATCAGTACTTGGGGGTGGGGTAGAGGTATGTATTTTAAGAAAAATGCCCTCTATAAAGCCCTACCAATTATTCTTATTTTTCATTTCTAGATACAAGGTTTAAACTTTTTCTCCACCCCTTTGGTTTGGTATGTCCCTGCAATTACTTTAGTTTTCAATATCTTCTCCTCTGATTTTAACATGTAATAGAATACGAGAAAAAGACAACACCCTCAAAAAAACCCAGTACTAAAAACACTTTACATGGGTGTCAGTTTTTTTGGAGAAGAAATAAGAAAAGATCCTAGGGAATATTTTTGCCCTCTCTGAAATTATTTTTAGCATCTGATTATGCTTGCTAAAAGAAATACCAAAAACGCTGAGTTTTCCATAGAAAAGGTATTCCCCTTACACTCTTCATTTTGCAGGGTCAAGTTCGCGGATTCACTGTCATAATGAGAGTTGTGCTCTGGGAAGCTCCCTAGATTCCCAAAAGCAAAGCACATGCAGTCCCTTATCAGTGAAATACTAAACCCAGCGGCGCAGTTCTGTGGTGAGCATGCATCAAATACTTTTAGCATGGAGGCATTTCTTTTCTTAATGTTGCAAAAGCAAATACCCAGGGAGGGTTTTCATCATATTTGACCCTTCTCAGGGCTGAGTAAAAATGAAGTGCTTAAAATAACCTGTTCAAACGTACACAGATCTGATTCCAATGTAGCAAGAAGTCTGGGACAGATAGAGCCAGCAGCATCCTGGACGTGAGAAAACGAGAGAAAACAAGAAAGACACAGTGCACAGGGCGACTGCCTTCACGGCAGCCACGGCACCCCCTCCCACACAAGGAAAGGGGAGGTACAAACCCATCTAAAGGCTTCCTACTGGTCTGTATCACAGAATTAGTCAATCTGCTCTCTGGGCAGTTCTGGGATTACACAGTATTGTGTTATCTGTCTGCTGCTCAGGATACTCCCTATGCACCTATGTATCAATACTTCAATACTTATAGTCATGTTTCTGTGCCAGTTAGGATGTTTTCAGTCCACACACACTGAAAATATGATTGCTCCCCTCCCCCACTGATCCTGGGCATGCTCGAGAATTTCCACAAATGCTTCGGGCCAATTCAAACTGTACGGCTGCTCTTTGGTGTGCTACCGGTCGATGCCAAACAGGTTCCAAAAAGAAACTTTCTGGCTCCAAGTCCACCAAAGAATGCCAGCTGGAATTGCAGACAGAGGAAGAATTTTCTTGGTAGTTGGGGAAAATGTAGGGCTGCCATCACTTCCTTCTCCTCTGACTGCCAGGTGCACCTCCCTGTCTGTGCGTGTGACAGCCGGTCAGTTGTCTGGTATACAACGCGTCACATTTTGTACACGTTCCTCTAACGTGTGACACTTTGTATGCATTCATCTAAAACTTTTATTAGGAAACTCAAAGCCCACATTCACTAAAAATTAATGGAAATGTTAACATTCTGAAAGAGAAAGAAAGAAAAAGCATACACTTAAAATCCCCCAACGCTCAGATTCAATCATCCTGAACCACATTTCCTTGGGTTTCATTTCAGAAACTCTACTGGGAGTCAATGGTAACATCGAAATCGGATTTGTTCTGTATTAAATATGAACCATAAATAAATAATTGAGGTATGTTATTACATTTTGAATATAACACTTAGCTAAATCAATGTAAATTTACCTTGAAAATCTAAACATCAGATTTTGACGTTTCCTACAGATTTTTTTTTCTATCCTACCCAAAGAAATAATAACTTCCCTTCCGGAAGAGTAACACATCAAAAACTGAAGTGCTTTACCTCACTAAGTCATAGTCACGCTTGTCTCTGCTAGCCAAAGCTATTACAGGAATTCTAAAAGGTCAGCAGCAGGGTGGCGGAGACAGAAAGCTGCCTCTGAGCCCTGACCTGGCCATTCTGTATAATCCTAAACAAGTCTCTTTACCTCTCTGAGTCTTAGTTTTCATGATCTGTTTAAAAAAAAAGCAAACAGAATGAAAATAGTTATCTTGCAAAGTTATTAAGAGTACTAAAATAAATGATGTATATTAAATGTTTAACAAAATTCTCTGAAATAATCAACACTCAGCAAAAACTAATTTGTTTCTTTTGTGCTCTCCCCAACCTTAGTTCTGAATGACTTTTGACTGTTTTCAAGAATTAAATCCACCTAAAAAGGATATGGTTTTCGTTCTAATGGAGCCACCCTCCTCCTGGGAGTTTTTAAATTAATGGGCTAGACTCATGGATATTATATTTGCATATTAAAGCCAAATAATGCATTAATCTACAGAGTTGATAAAGGAACAAGCTGACCTTTTCCCAAAACAAGTGATCAGAATCCTAAGCTCATGGAAAGTGGGAATTAAATTTATAATAGGCACTGTAACTATAAAGTAGCAAGCATGTAAGAACCTCATATCTACAATGAAACGGTGCCGTTTATAAAATAGTCACTTTAGTTGACTGCAGTATTCCAGGACCCAAAGCATTTTGGGGACAATTCTTAATTGGTACATATTTCAAAATTTCAGTCTTCCGTGATTTCCACTACTTACTCTACACTTACCAACAACACACTAATGACACACCTGCTATTTATAAGTATCACAGACTTGAGGAAGTACAATATTAACATTGTGGTGTATAATTTGGGCAAATTTCTTTGAATTCTGGCCTAGTCAACCTAAAGAATTTCATAGAGCGGCAGATGGTCATTGGCTGAAATAGTGCCCAGCGGAGAACTGGCACTTGGTCAAGGTTACTGGACTGGATGACTCTTCAAGGAAGAGAAAGAGGGCTCTCGAACCCTACTCAGCGCGTCTATCACTTCTTACCAGGGAGTGCTGAGAGACGCTCCTTCTCAAAATACACGACCAAGAAGAGAGAGATTGTAAGCACAGTGGATCCTACAATCTTGCCTTTAAGAAAGAAAAAAAAAGTGCTGCTCCCATTCAAATTCTCTCAGTGTAGTTCCTTAGCAATTACAGGAAAGAGGAAAATTAAGAAAATGCCACCTCTCCCCAACCTGCACATCTTTCTCCCCAACACAAAAGGAAACTCTCCCTTCTAAAGGAGCAGACACCTCCCATAGAGAGTAGGCACCCTGAAGCACCGGATAGACACTAAGTTCATCAGCGACGCTCTCGGAAGACGTTCAACATACGCTACACTGACCAACGTTTCAGACACCAGCGCGATTCCAGGCAACAGCGGACTCATGACTCAGCCAAACGAGACTGCTCCAAGGGAGCCCCTTGTCACCCACGCCCACCAGCTCCACCGCTTGTAGACATTATTCAGTCTAATAGTGATAACCATCACCACAAACTGCGTGCAGCCAAGAGAACCATGTGACAATATCATTCTTAGGTAGAGAGAAAACCAATCGTGGCCCCAGGGGCGTTCACCCGACCCCACCAGTGCGGCCAAGGATGAAGGGCGAAAGCCTGAATCATGGGACAGTCTGTCAATCCCTTCCCCTCCATCAAAGACCATAAGCCAGCCAAGGAAACCATTTCCCAAATTAGCCCCTACATATGCATAGGCTCCTTGGCAGGAACTGTTCACAATTATGTTGGTATTTGGACCTTATAGTCCCTCCTAACTCTGGGTTGTCAGGATTCTTTCTCTGAGTGGCCAGATCCCAAGAGTTAACTTGATATCAGTGCTGGCAGGAAGCATCTACCGTAAGAACCATGTAGACAGCATTCCGTGCGATGCCTAAGTCAACATGATGTGCTGGGAGGAACTGAAAAGGATGATGGGTAAGAATCCAAAAAGAGTTTAGGAGCAGAAAAATGCTCTCTCAGAATCGCTTCAGGAAGTTTACAGGAGGAAGGAATCAAAGGGAGGCATAAAACTCTTTGAACTCTGATAAAGTTGAATTCAGGATGACAAACAAGTTGATTTTAAATAACTTCCAGTCATTAGGATCATACTCTGGGCCCAACTCACTCCTGTAGTCAAGGTTTTCATATCACAGGTGTAGCTTTCCTGATTAATTACTCAGCATCAAGGGCCAACCACAGCCATTTTCTCTGCATAAAAAAGAAAACAGGACAGACTTGCTAGGCCTTCTAGACATAGAACTAAAATGCTCAGATACTCAGCTAGGACTCGGTTGTACCTCTGTAGAATTTCTTTTGCCAATCACTTTGAGCATCAAGGTTACAGTCCTTAACTACCCTTGCGTGGGCCCGTAAGAGCTGGAAGGATTTCTGTGGCATTTATCTTTGGAGGAGGATGCCATCGGTTTCTCTCCTTGTGATACATCTCAAATTCGTTTCCAGCCGTATTGCTTAGCATGTTAGTTTTGAAGCCCCTGGCAGAAGAATCGTGGAGTTTATACTCAAGCTATCAGATTTAGGATTCAGCAGACTCTTTACCTTATAATGGGGCAGACAGACTAAAAGAGAATGTGCCTTATGGAAGAAAGTAGCTGTTCCTTTTATCACACTATGCATATGATTCCTTTGAAGCATTAGAAAAATTCTACCTGATTTATAACTCTGCTATGGCTTAAAATGCTATTAACAGTACTTTAGGGAAAGTTTATTGTCCTTGTTTCAAATCATATCCGCTTTAGTCTCTGAAAGCAAAAGTAACAAGCTGCACTTATGTTTTCCCAATCAAAATTGCATAGTTGAGGCAAATTCGTTTGTGCTTTGTAGCGGAACTCACAGTAGGTGTTCATATCTAAAGACTTTGATTTGTAAATGCAAAGTCATGGTCAAGCTCACCTTTGTTCGGAGTGTATGCTAATGATATGCACCGCCATTACACTTCCCGTGATTTTGTGACCCAGGCACCTCTCAGCCTTGTACCACACCGGAGCATGAGCGTTAAATTAACATAGCAGAAATGGTAACAACTCTATCTAAACTCCTCCTTCTTGGAGAGAAGGGGAGAGAAGGCTCTCAGTCTTGTTGAGGTATCCAGCCCTCAATCAACAGTGGCTGTGTATATTGAGTTTTGTTGGTTTGAGGATTGTGTCTTTAGAGGTTAAAAAAAGAAAGAAAGAAAAGAAGGCACGGGTGTTTCTCAAGTTGCCATATTCAACTCAACCAACAAAACTAAAGTCTTCCGTTCTCAAGCTTCAGGAGGGAGGCTACATGGCAGTTGGGCTTTCTTCCAGCCCCGGGTCCGGGGAGGAGTTTATTGCTTCGGGGAAGGGCCCCGGGTAGGTCTGTGCTGTGCAGTGGAGGCCCTTCCGCAGGCCAGGCTCTTCGAGGGCCTCCCCCTGGCTGCCGAAGGCTGGGCAGGATTGAGTCCGGGCCTCCTTGTCGGCGCTGTCCGAGTGGCCCACCATCTCGCTCACGGTGCTCAGAGGGAACTCTCTCCACCTCTGCCTCTGCAGCTCGTCCTCCTTGTATTTAATGGAGTACCAGGCCAGAAAAATAAAAATAAAGCCAACAAACTTGAGGCCGGCTGCCAAACCGAAATAGACAAAACGAAATGAGGTCACGTTGTACTCCCAGCAAGAGCCTTGCACCCCACATTCCTGTTGCCAGAGCATGCAGGTGGTGTCAATGACTGCGCCAAAGTAGATTGGAGTAGGAATGTACGCTAGCGTCGTAGAGAGAAAAAAAAAAGGAAGAGGATTTAGCCTGTCTGACAAGAGACAACGGATTTGTAAATGAGCAACGCGCGTCTTTGCTCTAAAACCAGCCAACAGGAGCACTTTTCTTGTGTTACTTGAGTGTTTCAAATATGTCACATCTTATCATAATATTTTTATTATAAAAATGTTCACTAAGTTATAAATACTTTCAATCTTCCAGTTTGCAACTTAGTCAGAATGTGTTGCTGATTTTTAAGACTGTAAAAATGTCTATTGCTTAAAATTAAGTCATGGAATCCTCTTAAACTTAAAAATCAGATTGTCATTAAATTTTTTTTAATGTTTTGTTTATTTTAGAGAGAGAGATAGAGCATGACTGGGGGAGGGACAGAAAGAGAGGGAGACACAGACTTCAAAGCAGGTTCCAGGCTTCAAGCTCTGAGCTGTCAGCACAGAGCCCAATGCAGGGCTTGAACCCATGAAACATGAAATCATGACCAGAGCCAAAGTCAGACACCTAACCAACTGAGCTATCCAGGCGTCCCTCAGATTCTGTCATTAAATACTCAAAGGCCATACTAAAACCCTTTATGATCCTCTAAAAGTCAGTACTTAGTTTTTATGGGTTGGGCTCTCGTCCTCAGTGCAGGGAGAGGAAGAGAAAAACAGCATCCCCAGAAGCCAAAAACCACACCAAATGGCAAATTGTATAAAGGTCCTTGGGGTATAGAAATAATTAAGGCATAAAATTCATCTTTGAATCTTGTGAAACATCTGTCATGATAGTAGCTTCACTGTTTGGGTCAGGAGATAGGCATTTCTTTACTACGATAGAGGGAAAGTCTACCCAAGTACACTTCCTTCACCACACGTTACTCGCTTTGCTAAAATATGGCCCCATCCCCAAACCGCTCACCTTGTCATTACCTACCCCTCCTCTAAAGTCCTTACTCACTCGGAGGCCACCATATTCCCACTGAATTTTGTATATGCTTCCATTTTACCAACTATGATGCAGCATTTAAACTGTTGGCAGATATGTCACCCATAAGCCTCTTGATGGCAGAGGCCATGCCTTTTATTCCTTGGATCCCAAGGACCTCTAGGGACAGCCCATGGATCATCAATGAATTTATAAAAGGAAGTGATGGGAAGGAAAAAGGGAGAAAAGAAAAAAGGAAAGAGAGAAGAGAGGAAAGAAGGGAAGACGGTGTGCTAATAGCCCAGGAGGCTGTATGTGATGTATTTTCAAATATATTATATGCATTTAAAATAAGGTATGGGGGCACCTGGGTGGCTCAGTCAGTTAAGCATCCGGCTTCAGCTCAGGTCATGATCTCATGGTTCATGGGTTTGGGCCCCGTGTCGGGCTCTGTGCTGACAGCTAGCTCGGAGCCTGGAGCCTGTTTCGGATTCTGTGTCTCCCTCTCTTTCTGACCCTCCCCTGCTCATGTTGCCTATCTCTGTCTCTCAAAAATAAATAAAAAAACATTTAAAAATTTAAAAAATAATAAAATAAAATGAGGTATGATCACTACAATTAAAATTTGACATTATTAAAATACCTCACACTCTCTTTTTGCTTTGGAATTTTGGGAAATGGAAATTGGTTTGTTGGCCCAACTATAGTTTTTCATAATCACCAGAACTTAAGTGATGGTTAAATTATAAATTAAATTGTAAATGCCTTCCACTCGCTCCTGGTGCTGAACTTCCCTCTGTTCCATATGAAATCACCTCAACTCCATGGCATCAAAGATAGGCAGAAGAAAAAGGAGGAACTATTTTTTTCTTTTCCTTCTTTGAAAAGTTAGTTATTTACCTAACTCTTGTAAACAAATTTCCTTTTTTGAAAACTACTCTATAGTTGTCCACAAGAAGTATAAGGCAAACTTCTTAATGACTTCAAAGGATGTCAGGATTTCCTTTAACCAACTGGCATTGAAAAATGGGACCTTCAAAGTTTTATTGGTGCCAAAATACAAGCTACCCATTCGATGCAACTAGAAGCCTCTGAGGGTCACCGGAGAGTCCTTACCCTCAGACTGGGCCACCAGCCACGTCATAATGACAAACTGAGAGCCCCAGAGAAGGTTCATGTTTCAGAGTCAGAGGATACCATTTTATTCAAGATGGAAATTAAACATTTAAATTAAAAAAAAAACATTTTTTAAAAAATCCTGTGGACAATGATACTGATTACTGGGGGAAGTAACAGCTGAAGAAAATGACAGACTGCCACTTACAAAAGAAAAAAATATGCTTGATGATGAGGAAGTCAATTAAAAACACCCTCCTTTCGAGCCAGGGAATGGGCTACTTCACACGCTATTCCCAGGCATTGTCCCCAAACCCCACAGAGTGATATGGGGTTGGTCAAAATCAGAACGACATTCTGCATGCCCCAACGGACTCTGTGACCTACTGACAGTGCTAGCAAGCTTCTCTTCAATTTGGGGATCTCTCTTTGTTCTTTCCAGAATTTTTTATTTCTTTTCCTCAGAAAACTTGATAGGTATACTTTTTTCCCAGTCCAATAAAATTATTATAAAGAAGTAAGGAATCAAAATGTTCACAAATAATATAAGTGCCAATTCCCATCACTTTGATGTTACAAAGGCATAAAGGGAAAAAACACCAGGACCATAAGGCCATCACAATTGCTTGGTTCAGGATTTCCTACCATACAAGATTTTTCTGGGGAATTTAGTCCAAGATTATTGTGCTCATTGTGAAAAAGAAACTGTTCCCAAGTCAGTTTTGTTCTGTTTCATCAAATGACAGAACTGGATAGCTTCTAGTTCAAATCTGAAGGTAAAAACATTGTGCGCTCGCCACTAACCTGTCAAATCCTGGCTACGACTAATGGTAACTAACAAACGACTGACTTGCCATTTTTAAAGGGCGGTGAGCATCTGTCATCTCTAAAGAGGAACTAAGAAGCACGCAGGGAAACGCAGAAACATACCAAGTGTTCGCAACAAAACAAACTGCATCCCCAGCGCGAAAGGTCTCTCCTCATCTTCTACCGACCTATGGCGAAGGGAAAGAAAGAAACATTTAAAGACACTGGCCACAAGAAAATGGACATCAAAGCAAGCCTGCTCAGTGCAGAGCTGGGGACCAAAGAGCTGCTGTGCCAAAATACTTACTTACTAGAAGTTGTTGTTGTTTGTTGTTGTTTGAGAGAAAGAGAGAAGAAGAGAGCACAAGCAGGGGAGAGAGGCAGAGGGAAAGGGGGAGAGAGAATCCCAAGCAGGCTCCAAGCTCAGCAGAGCCTGGTGTGGGGCTCAATCCCACAACCCTGGAATCATGACCCGAGCTGAAATCAAGAGTCGGATGTTTACCTGACTGAGCCACCCAGGTGCCCCTATTTACTAGAACTTATTAACAACAGCCAAACAAGACTGCTGATATAGCTAAATCTGTGAATAAGTTCTCCCCAGTGAAGACTCCAAAGAAACTCTGAGGAGCTCTGTTTCCTGAAAGTGCTGGTGAAGGTCCAAAGGTTCTTGGTTGAAGGTACAGACGTAGCTCTGAGCTTCCAAAATCAGCTCTGTGAAAAACCATATACAGTATTTTATCCTGACTATTGCATTCTTTTTTTTTCTATTTGCTCACACTTTCCAGAGGGTAGGCGTGTAGATTCAAAGTTACTCCTGTATTTGCTCCAGGAAAAGTATGGAGGAAAAAAGTTAAAGAACTAGAGTCAAAAAGAAAAAAAAGTATAAAAAACTGGTCAAACATTAGAAAAAGAATGAATCCCTCCCACCACATTATTTTTTTTCTTCTTTTCCTAAAATGTAGGCTCCAAGTAATTCCCACATGGCGAGAAGATTGGAAATCTATTGATTTGTAATTAGCAAAGATTCAGGGCCTCCTTTTCTAATGTTGTGGGTTAAAGCCAGCTGGGGATTTGCCATGTTCGAGCACGATACCATGGGCAGCCCTTTTCTGGGTTATTTAACATCTCTTGCAGGACTAAAGTTCAAAGAATTGGCTTATTAATGATTCATTTTTTTTAATGCTGAAGCACCTTATCCCTTCTGCCCATGCACGCCGACTTCTGGGTACAGCATGTCACATTCCCAAGGACCAGTACACACGCCATCTTTCCGCCACCTTCCTGAGCTTTTCCTAGCCATTAGCCCAAAGCTGCACACTCCGTTGTTACTCCGTACATATTGCTGATGGAGGAAGCGAGTGAATAAGCCAATGGGCCCCCCGTTGGGCGCTGTTATCTTACTGTCGAGGAACGAACCAGCTGGGAGCTGGGAAATGTTTAACTCGGGATCCCATAGAAGAGAAGCCAAAATAAGCAGAATAAGCAGCAAACAGCCCAACCGCCCCGCTGAGAGTGACGTCCCGGCGGGGTGACCTCCAGGTGCCCAGCAGTGTGGGGTCCTGAGGGGCCCGGAGGAGCAAAAGGGGGAATGAGGACAGCTCCTCTCCTCCTCACTCCTCCCCGTCCCCCGAAAGCCGCGGGCTGTGCTGTTCCCTCACCGCACCGTCCGCCCTTCTCTGCCTGCTGCCGCCTTCCCGCGAGCGCCAACACCCTCATCTGAATGTGTCCGTGTCAACATTCTTCATAGGACTTTCATTAAAGTAATGTCCGTGCGCCCTTATAAGCGAAAAAGCACAGACTGGATGTATAATAAAGCGCAGCATGAACAGTTGAAAAGAGCCATCTCCCAGTCGGTCCTTTCCTTGGTTCCACTCCCAAACTGTATATGAGAGAAAATTCATGAACTCAGCATTTTGAACTGCAGGTCCAGCGTGAACTCTCACTGATCCTGGAGGTGCTAACTGTCTACAAGGTTGGAGATAATATTCTTTGCCGTAGGCGAGATTTAGCAACTCTACCAAATGACTTCCTGCCCCGCCGGGTCAGGCTTCTTGTGGCCAACCTGGTGACAGCTTTCAGTTCCTGCACTTGAGCCTTACGGGGCACAGACTTTAGGAAGCAAAGGCACTCCAAAAAAGTTTCACCAAACTATAGGAATAAAACCCATCTGAATAAAGAACATTCTGGAGTACGAAATGTTACAGCCTTCCTTTCCC
The DNA here is from genome assembly GCF_006229205.1 of Suricata suricatta. NCBI lineage: Eukaryota > Metazoa > Chordata > Mammalia > Carnivora > Herpestidae > Suricata > Suricata suricatta. The sequence continues at coordinate 18,698,072 of NC_043714.1, forward strand.
TTCCTTACCTGGGAAAACACTTCTCTTAAGTTCAGCAAGCAAACGCGTGAATGTTTTCCCACACCATCTAATTTTGCCTTCCGCTCGGCTTTACCACACGGACCCCAGTTTGGAACGTGTGTTCTGGCAAATTCTGGGGGTGTAACCCACCTGGGAGCCGAGTGCCGTTCTCACCTGAGTGTTACTATGATGGCTGATGGCTGGGCACACGCTGTGATGAAGGTGACAATGAAAAGGAAAACTAAGAACGGGATCAGCGTGCTGCAGGCCCGCTTACACTTTCCGGACACAGCATAGCCATTCTCGTTGAGGTAGGTTTTGACAATAACGACACGGAGCTGACTGCGCTGGCCCACTGTGGGCGGAGTGATCACTTGCCGGCTTTGGACACACGTGCATTCTGTGTAATTCCTTATCTAAGGGATAACAAAGATCGACTGTAAGTCAACAAAAGCAGAGGCAAATTAAGACAAAGTTAAAAGCTCTAAAAATAAGTCCCATACTTAAATTCGCATCATATTTAATTGAACATCCTCATTGGGGCGCCTGGGTGGCTCAGTCAGTTGAGCGTCTGACTTCAGCTCAAGTCATGATCTCATGGTTCAAGCCCCGTGTCAGGCTCTGTGCTGACAGCTCAGAGCCTGGAGCCTACTTCCGATTCTGTGTCTCCCTTTCTCTCTGCCCCTCCCCTGATCATGCTCTCTCTCTCAAAAATAAGTAAATATTAAGAAAATGAAAAAAAAAACCAGGAATGAAAATACATCCTCACTGCTAATAGCAAATATTCAAAGTGTACATCTAACAATGTCTGCTGGTGAAACTGTTTTAACCTAAACTTTTATTAGGAGCTTTCGGCACTCAGTTCTATAGCACTCCCATTCCATATGCTCGTTTTGGTCACAATTATATGCTGCTTCAACTGCTGTTTAATTCTTGGGCTCTATGATTAGACAAGCCCCTCAAACACAGGAACCAAGCCTTATGTTTATCTCTGCCCACCAGAGCACCTAGCATAAGCCAGAACACAGGGTAGGACCCAAAGTAAATATTGTTACATAAAGGCAGAGAATTCATGATGCAATTGTGATGACTTCAGTGCCAATACCAGTGAACAGGCTGTTTTGTTTGAAACCAGCTAATTCAAGGGACTAAAAAGCCATTTCAAACAGGGGCACCTGAGTGGCTTAGTACAGTCGGTTAGGCATCCGACTGCACTACAGGTCATGATCTATAGTTTGTGAGTTCGAGCCCTGCGTCGGGGTCTGTGCTGATAGCTCAGAGCCTGGAGCCCGCTAAAGAATCTGTGTCTCCTTTCTCTGCTCCTCCCCTGCTCACATGCTGTCTGTCTGTCTCTCTCAAAAATAAATAACACTAGAAATTTTGTTAAAGAGCCATTTCAAATAAAAACAGCCAATTAATCTTTCTGCCTATTGCGTTGTTTTCACTGGAGAGATATCAGCTGAACTCACTGTCATTGTGACCTCTCGGTCACTTAGAGAGGCAGTAGCAATAAATAAGAGGACAGGGCACTGTCGGGCTCTCTGTGCTCCAGGGACCATTGGCCTCTTTTTAGGAATGAGGACTGCATTAAAGGACTCACTCACTCCCAGGACTTAGCCACCAAGAACACATCTCATTGTCTCTTTCAACTTGGTTACACACTGGCGCTCACCAATTACATAGTGGGGAGCCAGCCACAGGATTTCTCAATTTATCACTGTAGCTTAAAATTCTGAAATCAAATATGACGCTCCCCAAACATCTGGTCACTAATAGAATCCCTTAACACCCACAGTATCGACAAATGCACCTCAACCTCTTTACTTAAAGCAGCCTCCTACAACCCGCTCTTAAGCAAAGAATGAAACCAGGCTCGGTAAGGAACTGAGTAGAGTATGAAAACCTCCCACAGTATTACAGCCTATTTATAATTCACAGGGAAGGGAATTCTCAAAATAGACTATTCTTGAACTGACAGAAATATCTTTACTCTGAAAGTTAAAAAGAAAAAAAAGTTTGAACTGGTAGTCTATGAAAAATCCATCACCCATCTTCACAGACTCTGATCAGGGAAGGTGATCTCTGATTCTCTTCCACGGGCACCAAATGTGGTCATCTTGACCTTCAAATGCATCACAAGGGCCCTGGCTGAGTAATGAGCGGGAAGCCCAGCTTTCACCCTTATCACGTTTCACTGCGTTGGCACAGAATGTACAGTGGGAGAGGGCTGATGTGGAACCAAGGCACTACACCCACATGCTCCAGTCGTCCTTGGGGAAAAATGATAGCGCTGCATAATTTTGTTCCTCTGGGTTTTTGTCAGGAGGTGTTTTGGAGGTTATTTGAAGTTTCTTGAAAAGAGGGACTAAAGCCACATGTTAGCATATGAATCCTAACATATCCTAACATGTTAGCATATGAATCCTCATCACAGGGTGTCGGATTAGCAACGGTACAGGAACTTGTGAAATATACTCACCCCAGTGCTAAGATTACCGCTGTTAACACAGCCAGCCAGACAGGGGTTAAAGTATGTAATTCCATCTGATCCACAGACTGGCTCATACTCGTGTATTTTGCAGCCACAATTAACATTGCAGCTCCCTGTCAGGTTCCTGTGAGGCATGGTGAGAGAAGGTCTAGAGAGAAAAAAGCAGGTCATGAGCCACATTTACTAAAATGAAACTATAAAGAAAGTTTTCGACGTTAAGTAATCTGTCCATTTTAGAGAAGCTAGTTCCATTAAATCAAAGCCATCGTACTGGAAAGTAGCCACCCTCAATAATTATTATGACTTTTAAACAAAGCATGAGGAAAAATGTTTCCATCTTCTGGGGCTATAAATTCAATACCTTTTTAGCAAATTATCTATCCTGCCTCAGTTCAACCCTCCATCTTGAATCTTGGTGCTACCGATATGGGCTCAGTAGTTCTAACCTTGTTTAACTACTCACTTGCTGGAGACACTAAGTTCTACATTTTAACAAATCCAGGCCGCTGCTTCATTAACTCTGTACCAGATCAGTAACATCACTAGGAGGGCGCAAACAGGAAAAGTATCCATTGGGGTTATCGAAGCAGGGTGCTTTTATCAAACACTTTAATTATTCTGGAATAAACTTTCAAAGACATGGGACTCTAGAAAATGAATCGGAACTGATTTCCAAAGATTAAGAATCCTATCACTAGTTTGATTCAAACAGCCAGAGAAGAACGATCAGCCCTTCCTTCAGGATGCCCGTATGTGGATTCACAGTCAATGTGGCGGGGTTTGTCTTCTCATAAGATTACGACGGTGTCTGATTCAAAAAATGATACAATATGCAAAGCTCTAATATAATCAACTCAGGCGACACATTTATAAAGGGGAGGATATAGGGCTGGGAGAGAAGTGGAAAGAAATGCTGTGGAAGAACAGAGGCAGGCGGGTTCCCGGGAGGGGCTCTTGAATGAATGAAAGGGGTTCTGTAGTGCTTATACCCAATAACCTCTTTCCTCAGCTTCTCTGTGCCCAGTTTTTTAAAAATATTTATTTATAAATAAATATTGAAGGGGTAGGCACAGAGAGAGAGGGAGGGAGAGAGAGACTCCCATGCAGGCCTCTGTCTCATGACCCAAAATCATGACACGAATGGATATCAAGAATCAGATGCTTAACCGACTGAGCCACCCAGGTGCCCAGTGACCACCATTTTTTGTCACTGATGAAATACTGTTCCTAAAGCTACATGAGTTAGAAATAGCAGATCTATCATTCATTCATCCATCTTTTCAATATCTATACATTCAACAAATATTCTGGAATGTCTGTTAAATGCTAGAACTTATCTTTAATGCCTATGTTGACTATATGTGTTTATCTAGAAACATAAGGCATTATTTGTTCAAAGGGCTCTATCCTGTGTCCTCTTTCACACTTTGATCACTGAGTCCTCAAATTTTAATAGAAGGAACAAATCCATGGCAATATTTAAACCATATCAAGAAAAGTCTTTTCTAAAGAGGCGAAAGTAAAATAAAGTCTGCTCTTCAGTTATGTCATTCCACAGAAGAAATTTGGTCATAAGATTGATAGGTATGCCCACAATCTCTTGGATTCCTATCATTTATCATTTTGTTGCATATTTTAGGAAATGCGATTCTAGACCATTAATGCTCCACAGGGACAATTTTTTTTTCCTAGGGGACATTTTTGTTTGTCACAACTAAGGGAGTGTGACCGGCATCTAGTGGGAAGGGGCCAGGAAGCTTCTAAACATCCTCCAACACACAGAACAACAGCCCCTCCACACACACACACACACACACACACACACACACACAGGATCAAATTAACCTGCCCAAGTCTTAGTCCTGAGGGTGAGGGCCAAAGAGCCCATTCTAGACCTGCTACTACATTCCACAGATGACGAAACGGAGGTCCAGGGAGGTCAAATGACTCACTATAATGCTAATTAGTGCCGTTTTAACTGGTACCATATGAAAACTGTTGTGTACATTACTACTCTCTTCACTAGTTCCTCAAGAGCGACATAACAAGCCATGACCAAATAAAAGGGGTTTTATATGTTTGCATGCTTCATCAGTAAAAATGACAGGCTTCAAATCAATACAATATAGTTATTACTATTGTTATTTAGAAGTCACAAGGAATTTCTTATTAACATCATGATTCATACTCACTTATGACCACCACAGATTCCAAATACCTCTCTTTTATAGGTATGTCCACTCAAGAGAAAAGAATCCAGAGGCGCCTGGGTGGTCCAGTCAATTAAGCGTCCAACTGTTGATTTCGGCTCAGGTCATGATCTCACAGTTTGTTAGCTCCAGCCCTGCATCAGGCTCTGGGTGTGGAGCCTGCTTAAGATTCTCTCTCTCCCTCTCCCTCTGCACCCTCCTCTTACCCAAAAACTAAAAAAAAAAAAGAGAGAGAGAGAGAGAGAGAGAGAGAGAGAGGAATCTAGAGACATTATAAACAAATGCTCAAAACCCACTGATGACAAGAAGCAAAAGCTTTCCTGAGTTCCAGAAACAGAGGCACATTCCTAGGTCATCTCTGGGTATGTTTGTTTTTCTCATGAGAACATGGAGTCTGAAACAAAGAAATGATACAGGAAAGCTCTAAGAAAATCAAGACAGGCAACAAATATAAACAGCAGTAAAAAGAAGTGGGCATTCGCAAAAAAAAAGGGGGGGAAGCAATAGTGGCACAAAAAAAGGAAAGATACCAACATGGTTCATGCTTCACTGTGCTGACTTTAAAAAATAAAATAAGGGGTGCCTGGGTGGCTCAGTAGGTTAAGCCGAGCTTCGGCTCAGGTCATGATCTCATGGTTTGTGGGTTCGAGCCCCGCATCGGGCTCTGTGCTGACAGCTAGCTCAGAGCCTGGAGGCTGTTTCAGATTCTGTATCTCCCTCTCTCTCTGACCCTCCCTGCTCGTGCTGTCTCTCTCTGTCTCTCAAAAATAAATAAAAAACATTTAAAAATTATAAAAAATAAAATAAAACAAATTTTAGCAATAATAATGTCTGTTTGACTATCACTTACCTTTCAGAAAACAGGCTGGACTATAAGAATGGTATAAGCGTTAAACCTGAATAGCATGCCGCACCACTCACCCGCCTGCAGTGAGCCCATCGCGGGAGTGCCGATGCCCAGGCTGCGTGCGCCACACGTACACTGTGCACAGGGACGCGCGTCACTCTTCCAATAAACTAAAGCATCTCTGACAAGTGAACTTGGCAGGTAAGAGGCTCGTGCTAGCTCTGAGTCAATATAAGTGTTAATTCCAAGTGAACAAAAAGGCCTCGCGAACAAAGGGACTAACATAACCCTGAGAGTCACACAGGATATCTTACTATAAAAATAGCAGAATTCTAAAACTAGAGAGATGGGAGCAGTCTCTGAGATTATCTAGTACAATTTGCTAATTTTAAAAAAGAAAGTATGAAAAGTGCCATGATATGTCCCATAATCACTGAGGCTTCAAGAAAACCAGCCACAGGAAGACCAAACGAACAAAAAAGGGAAAAAGAACAAGCTTGTTGCCCAATCTTTTTTTAGGTCAGTTGCTTAAGGATCAATGTTTATTTAAAGTAATATACAATAATAAGACAGATTATGGTTTAATGTAAGTAAAAACGCCCACCATGGGTCATCACAGCTGGGTAAGTAAGAACACAGTTGTTCTTCAGTCTCTCTCTGTCTCTCTCTGTCTCTGTCTCTCTCTCTCTCTCTCACACACACACACACACACACATCACAGAATATGTCACATCATACCACCCCAAGACCCAGGAAACGTGGACCTCCCCGTCTGACACGTCTCTACAGTCTCCAGAGCCACCCTGCTGCCTCCTTTAAGCGTCTCTGTTAAGAAATATGAAAAGTGGGAATCTTATGCCCAAGTCACATGGATTAAAAGAATATGACTAACACAGCAAATACCTAAAGATACCAATCACCTAGAAAAAGCTGATTATCTCTCTCATAATCTATCAATTTATCTCAACATTCAAGATGACTTCAATTAGAATGATTTTTTTTAACTTATTCCACTTAAATTCTTGGTTTCATATTAAAATGCTTCCCTGGCTATACAGAGCTATGCAACTTCAGTGATTATTATAATAGTGATTATTGTTATCATTATATTCATCGTTATCATTTGAAACTAACATCTACAGAGCCCTATTTTTACTCCAGGGACTGCACACCGAGATCCCTATATAAATTACCTCATTTATTCCTCACAAGAATGGCAGAAGGCTGAAAACCCCGTACCTCCGTGTCCGTGGGGTACACCCTGAAACCCCCATACTTGCAGGGCAGTTTGCCTAACTGTCCGTATTTTCACTTTCTCTAGCACAAGTCTTCCGGGCACCAGATCCTGCTTCCTTCCTCTTCATCTCATGCAGCATTTCTGTCACTTACCTTTCACTGTGACTGCGCATTGGAGTCAGAAAGAGCAGGTTCAATTCCATACCTACAGTTCACAAGTGCCGTGAACCAATCTAAGGGGATTTCACACTCGTGAAATAATGTCTCTCACACGGCTGTTGAGAGGACGGGGTGAGCAGATGCGCGGCCGGTGTCCAGCACTGCTCCTCGAACACAACAGGCACTAAGATATCGGTGTGCTGTCTTCATCCACACATGGAAGTATGAATGAATTAAAGTAATTCAAGCACAAGCACAAAAAGCCTTCAGTGACATTTTTCTTTTCAAAAAGGAGTAAGTCATTTTCTAAGTTACCCCTACAGATAATTCTAGAAAAAGAACTAAACTAGGATCAGGTTTCACGCCTACCATTTCACATAGCTGTAGGACCTGGGGCCAAATCTAAGTCCATAGCTATTAACGCCCCTCCCGCCTGCATGAGGGGAGCAAGTGTAATCAAGGAGTCATTTGAAGTAATAGAACAGGTTTGCTAGAGGGCTACATTCATGAAAGTGAGAATTACGATTTCCAATCATTATTTTTATTGTTAAAGTTTCCTTCAACTTTATAGGCAACAAATTCACACCAGTTATAACTTGAAATTTACATATAATGACCTACAACTTATACAAACCATCTCTTTATTTTATTTATTTATTATTATTATTTTTTTAGTGTACTCTACCCCAACATAGGGCTCAAACTCACAACCCCCAAATCAAGAGTTATGCGATCCACCAACTGAGCCAGCTAGGCACTAAACCATTTTTTCAATCCAGAATCACTTTTTAAACTTTATTATTGAAGTATAGTTGACCACAATGTTTAATTAGTTTCAGGTGGACACTATGGTGACTTGACAACTTTGTACGTACACAGCGCTCACCATGGTAAGCATAAGTCTCACCATCAGTCACCGTCCGTTATAACAATATACTATATGCCTTATGCTGTATTTTTCATCTCCATGACTTACTTAAGTTATAGCTGGAAGTTTGTACCTCTTAATCTCCCTCACCTATTTTTTATAAAATGGTGTGTCCCTTATTCAATTTTTGAAACACGTTTATTTATTATTAAAGTAATGCTTATTGTACAAAATTTGGAAAATACAAATGGACTGAAAAATTAAACTCACATGTGATGCAGACCCAGAGATATCCACCGTATTATGCTTTTAGTATATCACTTCCTGCTGTTTTTTTCAATAAGCTTTATACATTAACAACATATTGTTACCATGATTTTGTATAGTTCTATTTTTCCTGCTAGCATTAATGATGAACATTTCTTATTAACTATGTTAATATGACATTACAAAATGGTAAATTTGGTCCTGAGTTTAATAATATTCATAGGTGTTTTTGAAATTAAAAAGCTTAATATATTTAAATAGGTATTTCATAGTTTTATAGATTTCATGTTATTTGTTTAGATCTGTGATACAAAACTTAAAATTCATTGGAAGGAAAATTTGCTTGTATTTCATATCTCCTTGGTATTCAAAAAACAAAGTAAAGCAAATTTTGTTTGTGTCTCCTGAACAGAGCCGAGAAGAGATGAAGTCATATACATACAGCTAGAAATGAATTGTACGCCTGCTAAAGTAGCTAGGATAATCCAGAGACACACATACCTAAGATCTTTTAAGTAAATTATTTGTCCTCTACTTTTCAGGAATTTCTCTTAAAATTATTAATGTCTATAATAAACAAAAGATCTTGAATGTCACCAAAGATTTAAACAAGGAGAGAAAACTCCCGTAGGTTAGGCCGTGAGACACAGATGAGGAGATGGAGGGTCTCATTAGAGAATTCAGAAGTGATGTGGCCAGAAATGCTGGTCACCCGGAAGGTGGTAGTAGAGTATCAAACACACCATGCGGCAGGGGCAGACATGGTGACAAAGAGAATGATACGCATTTGGGGAAAGTTGCAGCGAGGGTCTGAATTAGCAGGCTCTATTCAATTTCCATAATTTTAGTGCTTTGGGATAAAACTATACTGAGAGAGGTAACCTCAGGGTAAATTCCCAACATGTGAGATTTTGGACTTGGCTGAACCTGGTGGATCACTCCATCCAACAGTCCCTGCTGAACACAGAAAACTGAGAAAATGATTCCTCTTCACAGCTCAAAAAATCACCCCTGGAAAAGTTCTGGCCCAGTAATTCAAGTCACAAAACCAGAGGATGATATAATCTTGGTTGTTTTTTTTTTAATGTTTTATTTATTTTTGATACAGAAGAGACGGAGCATGAGAGGAGGAGGGTCAGAGAGAGGGAGACACAGAATCTGAAGCAGGCTCCAGGCTCTGAGCTAGCTGTCAGCACAGAGCCCGACGTGGGGCTCGAACCCATGAACGTGAGATCTGACCTGAGCCGAAGTCGGAGGCCTAACCGACTGAGCCACCCAAGAGCCCCTAGATCTTAGTTTTAAGTTCACAGAGATGACACTTGATAAATGAAAGATAATAAAGCTAGCGTTATGAAATGATTTATCAAGACCCAGTACTATTGAACAATTCTGTACATGGGCATCAGATCTAACCCCTTTTCAAAAATTACTTGAGACATGATAAAGAGGAAAGGACTCACATTATGCAGTGTTTATATAAAGTGTTATTTAAGCCACAACGTTCACAGTTAATCCTGACTCTTATGGCAATGAGAGGATTAGAGCATACCTGTGTGAAATACAGACACAGACGCGAAGCAAAACACATTTCCTAATTAAAACTGCAGGGAAATAGTGGGTGCTGGGAATGTAATTACTTGAGTTGGAAATGGACCAGGATATTCAACTAGAGCGCCTAGCATCTTTCATAATGAAAAATCATCAAATTCTCAAATCTGAATTTTTTAAAAATTTTAGTGTATTGTGGCTGGAACACTTAACACTTAACATGAGATCTACCCTCTTACCAAATGTTAAGGCACTGTGCAGCATAGTTGACTATAGGTACAATGATGTACAGTGAACCTCTAGAGCCTGATTGGCTGAAACTTGATGTCCATTGATTGGTAACTCATTTCCCACTTCCTCAAGCCACCATTCCACCTTTGATTCTATGAATTTATCTATTTTAGCTATCTCGTATATATGGGATCATTCAGTATTTGTCATTCTGTAACATCACTTAGCGTGATGTCTCTTCAGGGTTCACCCATTGTGTCACACATGCAAAAGTTCTTGCTTGTTTAAGGCTGAATAGTATCCCATTGTATGTATATGCCACATTCTCTTTATCCATCATCTGCTGATGGACATTTAAATTGTGTCCACATCTTGGCTATCAAACCTGAATTTTCTAGGGGAACCAGTAGTAACATGTCGGGTTTATTCTGCAAAAAGACTGTGACTCCATTTTGGCTCAACAGGAAACATTCGTCTTTCTAAATATCTTACCCCATATTAGGCATTTAGGTGCCCCTTGAGCATCTGATAATAATGCAAATATGGATCATTAAGTCTTTTAATGTCAAAAACCTTTAATGTCAAAAGACGCGCCCTGCTGGTGAACCTGGAGCTTCTCTGACAAGCTTTAGTAAGTGAAGTGGCTTATATGTTGTGCTTCTTTGTGCTTTTTTCTTCCTTCAGAACATCTTAATAATTGAAAGCGTCGCATTCAGAATTAGAGAAGCCTGGGGTCAGATTTCAGTTCTATCATTTTCTGTGTGACTGAGCAAGTTATTCAATCTTTCTGAGCTTCTTTTTTGAATTTCAAATGAGAAAAAAAACATTAAATAGTTATTTATGAACTGCTTATCATGTCTGGGTTTTATCCTGCTTCATCTTTCTATAATAGTGTTATTAACCCATCTCAATGATGAGGAAACTGATCCACAGAGAGGTTAAGGAAATTGCAAAGTATTTTTTCAGTCCTCATAGCAATTCAGCAACATGGTATCCATCAGGATCTTCACCTGAAAGATGTGGAAACGAAACACAGAAAGGCCAAATGATTTCCCCAGACTCACATGGCTAGGATGTGGCAAGGCCAGGGGCAGAACACAGCATTACGCCTGTAACCCAGCTGTACCCAACGAGGAAACAATGCGCCAAAGAAACAGATACAATCTCTGTCTCCTCTTATAAGGAGGTGGTGTGCAACTTACGTGTTCGTCCATATGAAATACAAAATGTGAAACAGCAACTGACTGCGTGCTCAGAAAGAACACAAACTCTGAAATAGATACTCTGGGTTTCATTTGGTTCTACTCCTTATTAAGGGTAAATCACTTCATCTGTAAGCCCAGTTTCTTTCATTAAAACATGTGGGTAATAATACACTCAGAAGAGTGGTGTTGCAAGCATTATATATAAAAGATATAGGTGAGCAAGTGCCAACCACCATACTTGAATCAAACAGACACTGAACAAAGACTCCTCTCTTCACTGCCACTCCCTTCATCTCTCTCTTTATTGGCTTTAAAGGGGGGAAAAATGGTCCCACATGCAAGCCTCAAGCTTTTATTTAACAGGTCAACCCATAGCAAAAAGCAGGTTGGACACTGCACAAGAGCACCCAGCTAAAGGAGCAAGGAGGGGCTGAAATGTAGCCCACACCCCATTACCTTCACCAAACATAACTGCTGCTTTTAAAGTGCCAAGCCTAGGGGTGGCTCAGTCAGTTAAGCATCTGACTTTGGCTCAGATCATGATCTCGCAGTCTGTGAGTTCGAGCCCCACCTAGGCTCTGTGCTGTCACAAGCCCAGCATTGGGCTCTGCTCTGACAGCTCAGGGCCTGGAGCCTGCTTTTGCTCTTTCTCTCTTTCTCTCAAAAAAAAAAAAAAAAAAAAAAAATTCCACACTTAGGCAACTGCACCCCCCAAAAGTGTTTATGCTAATTCAATTTTAGACTATCTTCCTACAAATATTTGGGAAACCTGAGAAATTCTCCAAGAAAACTAGGTTTTTATTTTGCTAATTTATGAACTTTGATGAAGTCAGGCTGCAAATACTGGAATGAATAGAAACCTGAAGTAGCCTCCAGCAAGCCTTCTCAAGTTTGTCTCTGTTGAATACAATCGGATGAGAAGTGTACTATAAATCATGGATTTAGATCATTAAGATGCTTATTTTCATCAAATTCTTAAAAGGTCAGCATCAATAGATGAGTAACATCCTGATACAGAGGTAGATGACAGACATTCACTCATCTTGTAAAGAAGAAAAGGGTGTTGCTTTGTATGATCTCGAAGGGAAAGGAGAAGAGACAAGAAACTGACCCTTTTGGTCTGGACTATGTGCTGGACTCTGCGCTAGGAAATACCGGAAAACCTCCCTAACACAGTCCTCAAACTCACAACTACAGACATTTGCTTAAAATACTGGAATGCTTCAAACTGGAGTTGAGGATGGAGGAAAGAGACGTTGACTTCCCATTTTTTACCTTTCCGCAGTATTTTAATTTTTCAACCACATGTTGAAAAATTTTATTTAATTACACTTGTAACCAGATGTGACTGTCATCATCACCAATTTTACCATGAGGAAACCAAAACTCAATATTAGCTAATTTTTTTTCACAAGGTCACACACACCTAGAAAATTGGTGGTGGCTCTGGTACTTTTCTTTGAAGATAATGCCATCTTTGACAAGGGAGTTTGAGGGGAGAGGGGAGAAAAGGCCAAGAAGTTCCTTCCTGGGACCCCTGTTTTCTCACTAACACAGAATCTGGGATGTCCAACAAGAAAAACAAGAGTAGAAAAAATGCTTGAAAATAAGAATTTTTTAAAATGCAAACACGCTGGGGCACAGGAAAGGAAGCTGAGTAGGGCCTCAGCAAAGATGAGGGCCTGCTAAGGCTAGAACTCATACATTTGTGATGGGGCCAATCAGCACGGTTATAAGTCTTGCCCATCGTGCTTTGTCCAGAGTCAGTTGACTCAGGATTGGCAAGGCTGATGTGGTGCTAAGCAAGGGCTTTAAAGTCTGGAGGGGACCTGCAGTTTGAAGGGAAGTAAGACAGGGAGGTGCCTCCCCCACCCTGCTGAGAATGCACTTAAAATTACAGGGAGCAAAATGAAAGGGAATAACGCTGGCAAAGAGGAATGGAAAGAGTAACACCCAGCTTCATGATAACAGCGACGCCGATACTGTTAAGTTTATGTGATGAGCACCTTGGAGAAAAGCCAGCCTGCCCCCCGGGCCCTCCGCAAGGGGCACAAGCTTGTGAGCTCCAAGCCACCAGATGTGGCAGAAGCCCAAGGTGAGGAGGAAGCTGAGGTTTGGGGAAGAGGAAACTGTATCAGTGGACCCTTCCATTCTCGTAGTCACTCACCTCCACCCCCACGTCAGAGCCCAGACATTCTCCAGAAAGCTGTTCTCTAAAGACATTGGGAGAAATTCAAAAAGCTAAGCTCTACTCTAGATTTTGATAACTGAGACTAAACTACCCCCCCCATGTTTTATGGGGGTGAGGCACATAACCTGAAAGGTGCTAGACTGAGTCTTGTCAGACTTAGAGCCCAGAATAAATGAACAGAAAAACTAACCCTTAAAATCAAATGGCAAAATGTGAGGCATAGAAACAAAGTTAAAAAAATAATAATAAGGGGTGCCTGAGTGGCTCAGTCGGTTAAGCGTCCAGCTTCAGCTCAGGTCATGATCTCACAGTTGGTGGGTTCGAGCCCCGCGTCAGGCTCTGTGCTGACAGCTAGCTCAGAGCCTGGAGCCTGTTTCAGATTCTGTATCTCCCTCTCTCTCTGACCCTCCCCTGCTCGTGCTGTCTCTCTCCGTCTCTCAAAAATTAAAATAAAAATTAAAATAATAATAATAACCTAATTATATACATAGATCTGAGAAAGTATTACTCCTTAAAAAGACATCAAGAACAGGGTGCCTGAGTGGGTTGAGCATCCACTTTGGCTCAATCATGGTCTCAAGTTTGTGATTTCAAGCCCACGTCAGGCTCGGAGCTGACAGCTCAGAGCCTGGAGCCTGCTTTGGATTTCGGGTCTCCCTCTCTCTCTGCCCCTCTCCCTGGCCCACGCTCTGTCTCTCTCTCTCTCCCTCTCTCAAATATAAATAAACATTATAAAACATTTTTAAAAAGACATCAGGATGTAATGAAAAAAGAACACTCAGAATACAACAAAGAAAACAATTATTCTCAAGATAAAAAAATTAGATAAAGAATAGAAAACAAAGTTTGGAGGAATCTCTCAGAGCAAAGGACATAAGCAATATAAGAGAACAAATTAAACATATAGGCAACCAGGCCATAAGTTTCAACAACAGATCAGCAGGAATCCCGGAAAGCACATGGAAAATGGAGAGAGTGAGTCAAGCTATAGCAGAAGAAAACCTCCCTGGAGTTTAAGACATTCATGTTAGATTAAGATGGCTCAGAGAGTGCCTAATGTAATGAATGGACAAAGCTCAGGCCAAAACATTCATTCATCCATTAATTCCTTCATGCAACAAATGCCGTGTGTTGCTTCAGATGGTGGGGATGCGATTATTACATGGTAAAGTATTCCTTACGAAATTTCAGAACACCTGGGATAAAAAGATTTCCTATAATCTTCCAAATACAGTTGGCCGAAGAGAAACGAGAGCTAGGCCTGGAGTTAAATGTCTTACCACCAACATTAGATGCTAAATGACAAAGCAATGGTTTCAAAGTTCTCCAAAAAGCAATTTATAACTTATAATTTTATACCCACTCAAACTATTTTTACACGTGAGAGAAAGAATGAAGACACTTGAATACATTTACAGGATCAGAAGTTTTTCTTCCCACAGACTCTTTCCTAGGAAGGTATCTGGTACTTTTCTCTGGCAAAACAAGGAGTTAACAAATAAATACATACAAAAACAACAACAAAAAAAAGTGGATACAACTAAGATACATAAAAGCAAGTTCCAGAATATAAATTATGCTTAGAGAGCAACTAGTCCAACTGAAGCAAGATTACAGAAGAACAGGAATTCAATAATACAAAATGTGCTGAGAACTTAAAAAATATATATGAGCATGATATAGGCTAGTAGTTGGGAAAAGAAGAAGAGGCCTTCAGAACTCAAGGTCAGGGTGCCTGGCTATCTCAATCAGCTGAGTGTTTAACTCTTGATTTTGGTTCAGATCATGATCTCATGGTTCGTGAGATTGAGCCCTATGTCAGGCTCTGCTGACAGCAAGAAACAATAAAAAATCAAGAAAGAAATTTGGGTGTTAAAAATACAGAGTTGCCTGAGTGGCTCGATTGGTTCAGCATAGGTGATAATCTCACAGTTCATGAGTTCAAGCCTCACACTGGGCTCTGTGCTGACAGTGCAAAGCCTGCTTGGGATTCTCTCTCTCTGCCCCTCCCATGGTCTCTCTCTCTCTCTCTTAAAAAAAAGTAACTTAAAAAAAATACAATATTCAAAATAAACATTTAGCAGAAGACTGAAAAAACAGAACTGAAGAAATCTTTCCAGGATGCCTGGGTGGCTCAGTCGGTTAAGCCTCCCATTTCAGCTCAGGTCATGATCTCACAGTTCATGGGTTTGGGCCCAACGTCAGACTCTGTGCTGACAGCTCAGAGCCTGAAGCCTGCTGTGGATTCTGTGACTCTGTCTTTCTCTGTCCCTCCCCAGCTCATGCTCTGTCTCTCTGTGTCTCTCAAAAAATAAATACACATTAAAAAAATTATAAAATCTTTCCAAAAATAGGACAAAAAATATTTTATATAATATAGGTGATAAAAAACAGTACAGAATCAATGGAGAAGAGAAAAAAATGTGAGGAAAACATAACAAAATTTAAATAAAAAAACAAAAACAAAACTGCAGGACACTGTTTCCAGACATTAAAAGCTCACTAAGTGCTTGGAGTGGGGGGTAGGAGGGGTGGAAACCCACTTCAAAGCATATCATGATATTCAGCAATACCAGGAGTAAACTGGAAGCTTCCAGAAAGGAAAAAAAAGGGTACCTACAAAAGACTGGGAAAAAGAAAGGCCAGATTTCCCACAATCTCATGAGAAATTGGATGACAATGAAGTAATAACTTCAAAATTCTGAGTGAAAATGATTCATTCAATCTAAAATTCTTTACCCAGCCAATGTGGCAATCAAATATAATAGTTTTTTAAAAAGAGCTACTTCAAGAACAATATCCAGGGGAAAAAAGTTACAACTTTTATAACTTTCCTGTAGCTACTGGAGGATGTACTCTCACAAAATGAGGGAGGAGTCAAAGAGGGTTCCAGGAACTCGGAGGAACAAAGGATCCACACAGGGGCCAACGGGATTCCCAGGAGACGGTGGTGCAGCAGGTCCAGGGAGCACTGTGTCTGGAATAGAGCTGAGGCTCTAGGACTCTGATTAGATGACTCCAAGGGATAGGAAATGGAATCATGAGTTTATCAAACAGGTGAAAAATCACGAGATATTTTGAGCCCTTAGAGAGTGGAGGAAACCAGACACACATTCAGAGAAAACAAAGGAAATAAAATAAACCAATTATGAATTCCAGAAAAATCAATGTTGTACAAAAGAAGAAATCTAATCACGACACACTACTTGTGCCTCAGCAGTTAATAATGCTGTCAGAATCAAGCATAAAAATATTCCAAGAAGGATTTGACCAAAATATATGAAGGAAAAACTAAACTCCTCATTTACCAAGATAAGAAGTCATACATGATGTCTCATTTTGGTTAATTTACACATTATGTCTTAAAGCCACCTGGGTGGCTTAGTTGGTTGAGCGTCTGACTTTGGCTCAGGTCACAATCTTATGGTTTGTGAGTTTGAGCCCCGTGTTGGGCTTGGTACTGACAGCTCAGAGTCTGGAGCCTATTTCGGATTCTGTGTCTCCCTCTCTCTCTGCTCCTCCCCTGTTCACACTCTATCTCTCTCTCTCTCTCCTTTAAAAATAAATAAACACTAAAAAAAAAACAGAGAGAGAGAGAGGTAAATACCAGAAGAGTCTTTGTAATGACTGATAACAATCGCTAACTTCCAGTGAGCACTTCCTTGTGCCAGGCATCGCGCCGAGAGCTTTACACAAGTTACTGACACTGCCTTTACTTGCCGCCTCTAAGGCGGTTCTCATTGCTGCAGACTACATGTTCGATCCCACAGCATTCGTGGTTTGAAAACTAACCCCCAGTGTGGTATTTGGAGGTTGGGCCTTTGGGAGGTGATTAGATCATGAGGTTGGAGCCCTCATGAATGGGATAAGTGCCCTATGACAAGGACTCTAGAGAGATGCCTACTCTTTCCACCACATGAAGACACAGGGAAATGACCACCATTTATGAATCAGGAAGTGAAGCCTCATAAGACACCAGATCTGCAGGCACCTTGATCTCGGACTTCCCAGCCTCCAGAACTGTGAGCAATACATTTCTGTTGTTTCTAAGCCAGCCACTCTATGATATTCTGTTACACCTGAAGGGACTAAGGCTCTATTACCATCACCCTATGTTACAGATGAGGATGCTGAAGCTTACAGTTAAGCAACTGGCCAAGCAGAGTGAAGATGCAAATTCAGATTTAACTCAAGAATCTGGGCTCCTGATCTACACTGCCCTTAAACTTTTGAAGACTTCATTTCCTATGCCATTTTCATAAGCCCTGGAAAGAAACTATGTACCACTACATGCACTGCACAGACCCACATCTCTTGGTGAAAAAAAAAAAGACCCCCAAGACAAGTGACCATATTCTGTCATCTAAATAAGCCTAAGTTGTCTGTTTCTCTTTTTTTTTCTTCCTGATATTCTAGGTTGGTTAAGTGAAATTAAACCTTCTCTTATTCAAATTTCAAGTGGAACATTTTATAAGATAATACTCCACTGAAAATCAAAAGGAAACAGTGCTTGTTGGCACCAAGCACCAAAACCTAGGCAGTGAAATTCTGTCCCATGAGCAGATCTAATAATCAAATGTAGTCAAGAAATAAAAGTTACGGTTTTCATAACTCTCCACCTTTTTTTGGAAAGGGTGTGGGAAATTGACCATCAGATCCACTGCTGGTGAGGATACACATTTATACCACACCTGGGGAAGCAATTTGGCAATATTCATTGCAATCTCATTTCTGGGAATTTATCCTACAAATACACGGCACACAGGAGAAGTGATAGAGGCATGAGATTATTTATTGCAGCATTATTTTTAATCACTAAATATTGGAAACCGCCTGTCAAATGGTTAAAATTACAAAATAGAATTAAATGGAATGGCTACACAGCAGTTAAAAGGAGTGCTTAAGGCATGGACTCTGAATTCTCTGGGGTTAAGTCTGAAGTTAGTTCGATGTAACGTTCAGCACAGCCACTCTGGGTCATAAAATCTTCAATTTTCAAGGATTTAGTCATCTGCTTGTTTAGCATAGCCATTATTAAAAATTAGGTTATATAAACTTACAGTTAAATGAATAATACAAAGATAGTAAATACTCAATTCAATACTACCTAATTATCTTATTATACTGTTGTCTAGGTCTTCACCAGGCTATTCAAGTCTAAATACCTGTAGGATAGAAACATGATTTAATGGTTCGTGACTGGGCACCTCCCGCCAGCTCGGTGTTCAGTATCTTCACCTTGTTAAGGTGAAATCAGCCACGGTGGGGATATTTACACCGCCAAAACTGGCAGATGCAACAGATTGGGACTTTATTCTTAGCCATGTGTCACATATTATCAGCATATCATGTGTGTTCTGTACCTCAGTTTTGCCATCTGTAAAATCAAGATAATAATAGAACTTACCTGATAGGTCCATCATGAAGATTAACGATGAAAGCATTGGAAGAGTATCAACATAAGGGCTGCTATGCTCTGTATTACTATTACTTAAAATAATAATTTTAAAGCTGGGAAAGTATATATAGAATGCAACCTTCTGGATATAAAACAGGTAAAACTTTAAATACATATTCATAGTTTCTTAGATAAAGAAGCCTTGGTGGGACGCACAAGAAATGAATTGAGGAGCTTCCCCGGTTTGTCTGTGATTGGGGAGACCAGGTGGAGGACTTGGGTAAGAGCAAGACTTTTCATTGTACATTATATTTTCAGTGAATTTTGTGTTTTTCAACTATGTGAATGTATTAGCTACTCAAGACATTGCATTATGAAAGAGGAAAGTTTTCTTTAACCCAACAGGCATCTCCTCCTCATCTGCTATAACCAAAATACTATGGGAGACACTCTCTGCAGTCAGAAGGAGGGATGGTGGCAGCCGCCCTCCACAAGGGCGGACTCCCCCTGGGGAGATAAAACGGGCACACAAGACCCGCCAGAGTGGGGAGCGCTGGTCCCACCGCGGGGTGCCAACACGACAGGGCTAGGCGCTTAATTCATGATCTGGGTGACATGAAATGGATCTTGCAAGACACTTACCCTGTTGTGTAAGGGATGTTGATGCCCCCTAGATTAATACTTTCACATCCAACGATAAACAGGGTTGAAAAACACAATAAAGACACACCACTGCAGATCATGGCTAGTTTCGCAGATTCTCTTGCACCAAGTTTCAATTTTTTTATAATGTAGCCTCCCAGGACGATACCCACACCAGCACTGGGGACAATAATAACACCTAGAGAGAAGAAGGGAAGGGAGGATTAATTTGAAGGTTAATGGGTACTCTAATTGGTTTTCTAAGTTACTCTGTTCCTACTTACTGATCCATGCTAAGGAATAAAAAAATACTGTAATCAATATATCTTCAATGTGTACAACTGTATAGTAGAATTTATTTTCAACACATACAAGCAACAAAGGACACATATCCAGAGTGTAAAATAACTTTTACAAAGCAGTAAAACAAAGACAAGCAACCCGCTAAAAAAGTGAACAAAACTTGAATAGGCCCTTCACTAAAGAGGAAATCCAGCTGATCAATAAACACATGAAGGCTCTCACCCTCATCGCTAAGAGGGAATTACCAATTAAAACCATAGCAAAATACTACTCTATACCAATTGTGTCGATAAAAATGTTAAAAGTCGATACTACCACACGTTGGCAAAGCTATAGAGCAATGGTCACTCTCTACATGGCTGGTGACATGTAAACTGTGACGCCTACTTTGAGAAACAGTGTGCCATTATCTGGTAGAACTGAAGATACAGCCATCCTGCGACAGGCAATTCTAATCCTGGATCTATACCCTAAAGAAACGCAGGCACATGGGAATCAAAAGAAGTGTACCAGAGGGGCACCTGAGTGGCTCGGTCGGTGAAGCATCTGACTCTTGTTTTCGGCTCAGGTCATGATCTCACAGTTCACAGAATAGAGCCCCTCATCAGGCTCTGAAAGCACAGAGCCTGCTTGGGATTTTCTCTCTCCCTCTCTCTCTCTCTCTCTCTCTCTCTCTGTCTCTCTCTCTCTCAAATATAAATAAATAAACATTAAAAAAAATAAGTGTACAAGAAATTTGATGCATCATTATAGCCAAAACCTGGAAATAAACCAAATGTGAATAAATAGATACATTGTACGAGGGGCGCCTAGGTGTCTCAGTGGGTTAAGTGTTCTTCTTTGACTCAGATCATGATTCCACAGTTCGTGGGTTCGAGACCCATGTCAGGCTCTGTGCTGACAGCTCAGAGCCTGGACCTGCTTCAGATTCTGTGTCTCCCTCTCTCTCTGCCCCTCCCCCACTCACACTCTGTCTCTCTCTGTCAAAAAAATGAATAGATGTTAAAAAATTGTTAAAAATACACACATTGCATGTTATAAATGCATATCATGAAATGCCACTGTACAGCAACAAAAGTGAAGACCGCGGTAACGCACAACTATGAGGATGGACCACACAAATGCAATGTTCAAGGAAAGAAGCAAAACAGAACACATGACGCAATGGCATCTGTAAACAGTTCAGGCGCAGGTAGAACTAAATGCTTTGTTCAGGAATGCCTGTATAGGCAGTGCAACTAGGAAGGAAACTCAGGAAGCAAGTGCCATAAATCCAAGACAGGAGGATAGGTGGGGTCAGGAAAGGACACAGGGTGCTCTGCCATACTGAAAATACTCCATTCTGTGCCCTGGGTAACAGTTACACAAATGTTCACTTTATGATTATTCAGTACTTCTAAATCTTGATTAAGGTATTTCTGTGTGCATTATATTTCATAGCTTTTTTAAAAAACTAAGAAAAAAGCTATATTGCCTGCCCCAAGAACCTCATAATCTAAAATAAAAATAAAGAAATTAGACAACAATAAAACAATTATACAAAAGGCAGGGAGAATACTGGAAAAGAAGCATCGGAGCCTTCTCTGGGAGAAATCAGGGAGGGCTTCACGGAAGCAGCAGTATTTGTACTGAGCGGTATGGAGAGAAAGTAAGGTGAAGACCGAAACGAGACAACTGTGTCACTAGAGATCTTGACAAGAGCAACGTTAAGGATGTTGTGAAGGAAGAAGCCAGATTCAGACTCTTTCCAGAACTCAGGCTACAAAAGGAAAAATGGGTATGGGTCTAGAGTAAGAGCAGAATTAGGGCGAGTTGGGGCTTGGAGAGTGTTATTCATTTGCTAAGACTGGAGGGGACTAAGCATATTTATATACTGACAAAAATAGGCTAAAAAGGAAGCTTAAATGTGAAGGGAAAAGGATATCTAGTGCCAACACACGATCCTTGAGAAGTGAAGAGAATATGGGATTAAGAGCACAGATAATCAGATTAGCCCTAGATGCGGCCAGAGACCCCTGCTTCCGGTGGGGAAGAATGGGGTGGGGGATAAGTCCTCTGGGGGGCGGTAGCTCCTCAAATTGTAGCTTTTCTGTTTGATCATTTTTCCATTATTTTGCAGACCTAATGTAATACGTGTTAGAACAGAACTCTTGAAAAGCATAGAGAAGAATGAAGGGACAAAAATCCACCGACTCCATTCTGGCATATTTCATTCCAGTCTTTCCGCCATGCTTTTTTTTTCTTCAAGAATTGGTAACAATGCTAAAGATTCTTTTTTATATGGCTTTGGCTTTTATTTCTGAGGGTTTTTTTCTGTATAAATGAAAACAAAACTGACTCTTAGAGGAAAGGGATACTGAGAATGTTGAATACAGCCAAGGACTAGAATAATTGTTGTAGGAGAAGACGACGAGACTAAGTAAATGAAGCGTCCAACGGGCCCAGAAGCCAGGGGCCCCCACCAGCGCGCACCCCTGGGCGGCTTGCTCCAGCACCGTCAGCAGCCCACGTAACGGAGCAGGGAAGGGTCAGATTGACCTAAAATCGGAGTTTTGCCTGCAACCAGTGTTCATCTTGTAAAACCCACGACAGCCCTGATTTTATAAAATTAGTAATGGCCTTTCTACAGACGAAGAAACTGACAGCTCAGGAGTAAGTGGCCTCACAGTGCACAAGGGAGAAAGTGTCCAAGGAAAAGTGAGGTCTCTGAGTCCCTGACGCAGCAGTCTGGCCACATCACCACAGACATCTCTTAGAACCAACAGGTTCCTGTAATCTTTCAGGTAAACTGACCAGAGCTCTGGGCTTAAGTGAGCTGCCCAATAAAATATCATCATCGTGAAAGAAGAGTACACATTCTATCTATACAAATATATAGGCAAAACTTTACCTTTAAATTGAAAATGACATATCCATGAAACTTTGTTTCAACTGAACAATTTACACCGTTCTAGACGCCCCCCCGCCCCCGCCTGGAAAACAAGCAAAACAAACCTCCATGCTCATAGCTCAAGTCATAACTTAAAAGCAATATAAGTTATTTGACTATGTATTCTAATTAGTATTTAACTCTTCAAAATAGGACATTTGTCACCAGTAAATACAAGGTTCTATTGAACAGAGTGAAGACCTCTCCTGATGCCCCCCCCCCCATCTAAATCCCACAGCACTATCCAAACAGAAATTCTGACCACTCATTCCTGGTGATTACTCAGATCTCCAGCTCAAGTAAGAGATCCAAACGTCTCCTTGTTAGAATATCAGGCCTAGGGGATGGATAGGGAAGACTGGGTGCTGGGGAGGAGAATGGGAGGCAACAGTAGAGCCTCCTCACCGCCCCTTCCGAAAGAAAGCAGATTGTGCAGAGCCTGCAGTGGCTGGAAGTTGGCTTCCCACCCAGCACCACACTGCCCTCTAGGCCTCCCCGACTCCCTTGGAGGGAGGGGAAATTACAGCCATCTTCTGGTCTTCCAGGTTCACATCACACCACTTTGCATTAGGAACACCTGCATTCGTACCTGTGTGTGCTAACCAAAAGAAATCCAACGAGGATTTTCAGTTTTATGGAGGGGGGGGGGGCGGTGAACAGTGAAAACAGCATTCAGCATTTGTTTTGCAGCAAGGGTTATAAAGGCAGTAAGAGTGGCCCTGCCAAGCCCCTTCCCTGGGAACCACACCCAGCATCTCAGAACCTGGCTCCCCAGCTTTGAAGTATCGGTAAGCATCTGTGCTTTATCTCCATTTAGTTTGTGTATCGTTAGGGAGAAGTTCCTAAGGCATGAGAAAAACCTAAGAGAGGTTGTTTTTTGACCCTGGTAATGCTCAGCATTTTTTCCACATAAATTAACCATAATTGCTTCTCCGCTTTGTGCCTTTCCGGCTTATGAAAGGCTTCATCGGAACACTTGACTTTCAGATAGCAATAAATAAATATATAAGATGTAAATATATAAGATGGGCTCTCCCAGCAGAAGCTGCTCAAGTCTGGGTTCAAATCCACCTCACTGGCTGGGGCTTACCCCTTCCCTCTGTCCCCAGATCGCAGAGAGCGCCCCTCCAACTGCCTTCGGGGCTCCTCTGAGCCTCTGCTCCCCTCCCAGCTCCTTTCCCAGCCCTGGAGGGGTGGCTGTGCAGTCCCCGAGTTTCTGCTCTCCTGTACCCGGGGCTAACCCCTGTCATGAGGCCGGCCACTGTCTGTCAGGTCCGCCTCTTCCTTTCCTGCTAGACTGTCAAGTGTTTGTACATGGCAGGGACTATATCTTCATTATCTTCATACCTTTCTAGCACTTACCAGGACCTGGAAATGTAGGGATGAAAGAACAAACTTTGTTATTTAGAAAATAAGATTCAAATAACTTATTCATTTCAGTTTTCAAATTATTCCTGAACTAGGCTATATCTTATTTTACAAGTAGGAAATCTAAGATCTCATTTGGGACCAAAATAAGCTGCTAACATCAGTTTAAAACTGGCAGTCACTAAATGATGCCTGAAAAATTTCAGTGTTATCAAAATTCTGAGTTGGGCATTACAAGCAAAAGTGTAACTGGCAACCCACTGACGGTGACAAGGCACATGATGGCCACAGCCCTCTGCTACCTCTTTCCTACCGAGAAATCACAATGGTGCAGAACTAAGTTAACAGACCTCAGAATCTCAGCTGTCCTTATGTACTTTTCTCTCAATTCCCTGATCCTATGCATCTCACACCCGTTTTCTTCAGTTATGTTGAGAAATAAATGGTTTGCAAATGTCAGACTATGAATCAGTAAGAAATATGATTGTAAGCCATTATGACTTTGAGGTTCTGCTGCTGCCTTGAGGAAGGGGAGGAAAGAGCAGGATGGGCATCTGGGAAAGTAAAAGTCCAGTTCATTCTCACCCATTATTCTCTATTTCTCCCTCTCCTTCTCTTTTTACACACACACAAACACACACACACACACAGAGGCACGCACAGGTGTAGACGACATGCCACATACGGGGACATACAGTATCCCATCACATTCTCAGAATTGTATGGATCTTGAGTTGCTCTGAAATCAGAATGTGTCTCATAATCAAAATTATATTAGCCTTGTGTCATAATTGAATTAAAAACATTTTCCTTTCACTGCAACTCAAAATCCTGATTCACCTTACAATTAATGGTATCTTAGGATGGAAGGAGAATCACCTCCTTCCACATCCCAGATGAGGAGGCATCTAGTGCTATGGTAGAGCAGGGAAACAAACGCAAATTTATTTAACTTTCCCAAAGACTATGCTTCTATTCTTATAATACAAAATAAATGTTTTTCCTACCACCCAGGGTAAATCAGTTTCCCTTTGAAGCTTCTGCTTTTCCTTGAAACATTTTCTTATAGGAAGTAAACAATAAGGAATAAATGAATAAAAGCGGAATAAAAGAAGAAAATATTTTAAAAACCCAAACCTTAAAGCTAGCAAACGTTAAATGCTCCAGGAATAGACAGCATAGTAAGTATACATTTTCACAAATGATACGTAAACCCACAAAGTATCACAAACA
This sequence comes from Suricata suricatta, assembly GCF_006229205.1. Classification (NCBI taxonomy): domain Eukaryota; kingdom Metazoa; phylum Chordata; class Mammalia; order Carnivora; family Herpestidae; genus Suricata; species Suricata suricatta. The sequence continues at coordinate 18,723,198 of NC_043714.1, forward strand.
GCACACTATGTCTCTTTCTCTTTCATATCTCAGTATCGCCCTTGTGAAAAATCTCGGAAATCCTTTCACAAACTGAGATTAGGTGTTATCAGAAAGAATGCATGGCATCTCTTTTATAATTCAGTGGCTGTTGTAAGACAGAGAACAGACTGTTTCTTTAAATCCACAATATTTCAGAGCATAACATCTAGTCACAGTATAAAGTAGGGGTAGCAAAGCTAGAACCCTGCCTTGTTTGGATTAGGAGGAGCGGCCCATGTGTATTGAACCAAACAGCATGTGCCACAATCAAAGCCACCAGTTCCTGAAGTGAAGCCTATGGGCCAAATGCAAGAATTTGTAGGAGGTTCTTTTAAGAAGTCTCCTGAGGCGGAGAAGCTGGCAGGGTGGCTGGCCTCACACGAGGCTGCTGCAGACAGCCTGTCTCACCTTCTGCCCCTCTGCAGCTCCAGCGAGAGGACACAGTGCCGGAAGCAGACCTCTCCGACCACAGCTTCCCCTTCAAGGGGCCGGCGACAGCAGCAGTGTGGCTCAGATGGGACCGCCTGCAGCTAACCAATAGAGAAGGCTCTGAAATTTCTCGTGTGGCCTTGCTGAAGTTACTAATAAAGGCTCTCAATGGAATACACACTTCTAAAAGCCTCGGCCTCCGTGACTTCATCATGGAGATATCCGTATAAAGCTCATATTTAACTCCTACCACGGCAAAGGGGGCTCATTCATCCACAATAAGACGTTCTTCAGCTCTGCCAACACGGGAGACACTGTACAGTACAAGGGAAACATGAGACTCCCAATCTCGGGGACTCAAGGTCTCGGGAGCCCTGAAGGAAAGGTAATAAAAAGGTACATTCAGCAGAGAAAACAACCGCACTTTTCATTTCAGGTTTTTGCAAAGCTCCGGCTACAATAATACATAAAGGCAAATGCCAAGCCGCGTCAGGAAAGGGATTCAAAAATCAAATCAAATTAATATTTCATCTTCTATGGCTTAGAACCCTAAGCATTTTCTGCATGTAGGCAATAAAACCACAGAGGGCACGAACAACTTGAAATGATGAAATACAAAAATCAGAGTGTTTCCTTCCATTTTTCACTGGCTCTGGGCAACTTAAGGCATAACAGCAAAGGTTGATCCAAACGACTGCAAAAAGGAAAAAGACTCTTGTAGAGAAAATTTCACAGAAGAATAATGGAGTCTTAGTAACTTTTTCGGTTATCATAATAAGCCTCCAGCAAAGCCCTCAGTGTTAAGTTACTATACTTTGTTTCCGTTCATAGAGGCAAAGGGCTACAGGCCAGTGCCAAATGCAAAACCCTCTTTGAAGGCCCTTCGGGCAAAATCCACTTTCTCCGTCATCAGTTTTCAATTTCTCCCTTTTCCATTGTTGTCCAAATCTAGCGGCTCTCAGAGCTTTCCCTGGAGGTGGTTGATCGCCATTACACCCTCTAGTAGGGGTGCCACAAAAAACTGACAAAGCTACTCTCTCCCTGGGAGAAGCAAGCAGATTTTTAAAACCCTATTTATCTGAAATTTTGAGACACACTTCTAAACACCTAACTATACTTGTTAGAATGTCTTTATCCCCTCCCCCCAGGGGCCAAGGGCAGATTTGCTCATTAGATACCATATGAATTCTACCAAATTAATTCTAATTTCATGAGGAGGATCAGAGCAGTCATTTAATAACGACAGTCAACACACTAATCCAAATGTTCTATGCTTCTTTTTCCTTTTTAAATTTACAGCTTCCTTGAGCTATAGTTAACATCCTGTACAATTCAGCTACTTAAGTGTACAATTCAATAATTTTCAGTACTCTCCCAGAGATATACTACCAACCCCACAATCATTGTTAGAATATTTTCATCACCCCAAAAAGAAATTCTGTATTCATTTGCTCTCACACCCATTTCCTTCCAACTACATTCCTCAGCCCCAAACAACCCATAGTCTACTTTCAGCCTCTATGGATTTACCCACTGTAGCCACTTCATATAAATGGAGTCATACACTATATCTGTCTAGGTTATGTCATTTGGCATAATGTATATAAGGTTCATTCATACCATAGCATGTATCAGTACTTCATTCCTATTTATGGCCAAATAATCCATTGCACTGATATACCACATTCGATTTATCCATTCATTCATCGATGGGCATTTGGGTTATTCCTATTTGTAGCTATTATGAATAATGTTGTTATGAATGTTCATGTTCAAGTTTTTATGTGGGCATATGTTTCATTTCTCTTGGATATATGCCTAGAAATGGAATTTCTGGATCATATGGTGTCTCTATGTTTGAGGAAGTGCCAAACAGTTTTCCAAAGTGGGTGCACCATTTGACATTTCTACCAGAGTGTGTAAGGGTGCCAATTTCTGCCAATTTTTACTTGCTTATGTCACAGATAATCTTTTGATTATTGACATCTCAGTGGGTTTAAAGTCGTATCTCATTGTGGTTTTCTTTTAATGTTTTTATTTATTTTTGTTTAGTTTTGTTTTTAATTTTTTTAACGTTTATTTTTCAGACAGAGAGAGACAGAGAACGAGCAGGGGAGGGGCAGAGAAAGAGAGAGACACAGAATCCGAAGCAGACTCCAGGCCCCGCTGTCAGCACAGAGCCCGATGCAGGGCTCAAACCCACGAACCGTGAGACCATGACCGGAGCTGAAGTCAGAGGCTTAACCGACTGAGCCACCCAGGTGCCCCAATGTTTTTATTTATTTTTGAGAGATAGTGTGAGCAGGGGAGGGTCAGAGAGAGAGGGAGATACAGAATCTGAAGCAGTCTCCAGGCTCTGAGCTAGCTGTCAGCACAGAGCCTGACATGGGGCTCGAACCCACGAACCGTCAGATCATGACCTGAGCTGAAGCCGGACACTTAACCGACTGAGCCACCCAGGCGCCCCTCTCATTGTGGTTTTGATTTGCATTTCCCTGATAACTAATGAGGTTGAGTATCTTTTCATGTGGCCATTTGTGTATCTTCTTTGGAGAAATGTCTATTCAGATCCTTTGTCCAATTTTTAATTAGTTTATTTTTCTTTTTACTATTCAGTTGTTAAGAATAATTTACATATTCTACTCAGAAAAGTTTTTAAATGTGTATTTATTTTTGAGAGAGACAGAGCATGAGTGGGGGAGGGGCAAAGAGAGGGAGACACAAAATCCGAAGCAGGCTCCAGGTTCTGAGCTGTCAGCACAGGGCCCTCCCCAGGACTCGAACCCATGAGCCGTGAGATCATGACCTGAGCTGAAGTTCAACGCTTAATGGACTTGAGCCACCCAATTGCCCCTTTTTATACATTCTAGATAAAAGTCCTTTATCAGATATATAGTTTTCAAATATTTCCCCCCATTCTGTGGGTTGTTTTTTACTTTTTTGTTGTTTTTGGAATTTTAGTGGGTTTTTTTTGTTTTTTGGGTTTTTTGGTTCACTTTTCTGATGGTGTCCTTTGATGTACAAAAGTTTTTAATTTTGATGAAATCCAATTTATCTATTTTTTCTTTGGTTGTATTGTCTAATGCAAGGTTACAAAGATTTATGCCTATTTTTATTTCTAAGGGTATTACAGTGTTAGCTTTTACATTAGGGCCTTGGATCCATTTTGAGTTAATTTTTATACATGGTGTGAGATATGGGTCCAGCCTCATTCTTTTGCATATGACAGTTCAGTTGTCCCAGCACCATTTTTTGAAAAAAACTATTCTTTTCTCATTGAATGGTCTTGGCGTCCTTGTTGAAAATAAGCTTATCGATGGACCTCAAGGGTGTCATGCTAAGAGAAATAAGTTAGGCAGAGAGAGACAGATACCATATGTTTTCACTCATAGGTCTAACAGGAGAAACCTAACAGGGGACCATGGGAAGGGCGGGGGGAAGAGTTAGGGAGACAGAGGGAGGCAAATCATGAAAGACTTTTGAATACTGAAAACAAACTGAGGGCTGAAGAGAGAGGAGGAAAGGGGAAGGGGGGTGATGGTCATGAAGGCGGGCACTTGGGGGGAAGAGCACTGGGTGTTATATGGTAACCAACTTGACAATAAACTACTTTTAAAAAACAGTAAAAACACTTTAAAAAAAAGAAAATAAGCTTATCATAGATGTATGGGTTTCTTTCTGGACTCTCAATTCTATTCAAATGATATTTATGTTTACCTCAAGTCAGTGTCATGCTGTCTTGATTATTGTTGCTTTTCATTACATTTTGGAATCAAGAAGTCTAGAACCTCCAACTTGTGTCTTTATCGAGATTGTTTTGGCTGTTCTGGGTTGCTTGCATTCCAAATGAACTTGTTGAATTCTGTAAAGGAGCCACCTGGGATTCTGAAGGGGATTAGGTAGCGTCTACCTAGGGGATACAGCCATCTTAATAACACTAAGTGCTCCAATTCATGAACATGAGAGGTCTTTCTGTTTATTTAGGTTTTCTTTTTTTTAAACAATATTTTATGGTATTTCAGAATGTATGTTTTATACTTCTTTTATTAAATTTATTCTTAAGTATTAAATTCTTTCATGCTAGTGTAAATAGAATTGCTTCCTTAATTTCACTTTACAAATTGTTCATTGCTAGTGTATAAAAATACTATTGATTTTTGCATGTTAATCTTTTATCTTCCAACTTCACTGCATTCATTTACTAGTTCTAATACTTTTTTTAGTGGATTCCTTAGGATATTCTCTATATAAAATCATATAAGCTAAATAGAAATAGTTTTACATCTTTCTTTTCAATGCAAATGCCTTTTATATCAGGCTCACTTAATTGCCCTGGCTAGGATCTCCAGTGCAGCGGTGAATATAAATGGCAAGAACAAATATCTCTGTCTTGTTCCTGATCTTAGGGTGAAAGCATCAGTTTTTCATAAATACAATGTCAGATGTCGGTTTCTTGTAGATGCCTTTTATTTTATTTTTGGCTTTCCCTTGACTTCTTTTTTTTTATGAATATAACTTATTGTCAAATTGGCTTACATACAACACCCGGTGCTCATCCCAACGAGTGCCCTCCTCCATGCCCATCAGCCACCTTCCCCTCTCCCCCACCCCCATCCACCCTCAGTTTCTTCTCTTTATTTAAGAGTCTCTAGTGGTTTGCCTCCCTCCCTCTCTGTTTGTAATTATTTTTCCCCTTCCCTTCCCCCATGGTCTTCTGTTAAGTTTCTCAAGATCCACATATGAGTGAAAACATATATCTGTCCTTCTCTGACTTATTTTACTCAGCCTAATACCTTCCAGTTCCATCCTCGTTGCTGCAAATGGCAAGCTTTCATTCTTTTTCGCTGACTAATATTCCATTATATATTTAAACCACATCTTTTCATCCATTCATCAGTCTCTTTCCATGATTGGCTATGGTTGACAGTGCTGCTGTGAACATTGGGATACATGTGCCCCTATGCATCAGCACTTCTGTATCCCTTGGGTAAATTCCTAGCAGTGCTATTGCTGGGTCATAGGGGAGTTCTGTTGTTAATTTTTTGAGGAACCTCCACACTGTTTTCCACAGTGGCTGCACCAGTTTGCATTCCCGCCAACAGTGCAAGAGGGTTTCCATTTCCCCACATCCTTTTCAGCATCTGTGGTTTCCTGACTGGTGTGAGGTGGTATCTCAGTGTAGCTCTGATTTGTATTTCCTTGATGATGAGTGACATTGAGCATCTTTTCATGTGTCTGTTGGCCATTGCAGATACCTTTTAATTCATCATGTCTTAATCTTCAATCATTTAAATAGTAGTCAAGCTAAAATTCATTTTTGTGTTATTTAAAAAGTGTTAAGTATAACTTTTAGAAAACTCTTACAATATACAGTTTTTAAGACATACCAGGTTACCTTGGTGGCTCAGTTGGTTCAGTTTCTGACTCTTGATTTTAGCTCAGGTCTTGATCTCAAGTTTGTTAGGTCGAGCCCCATATCAAGCTCTGTGCTGACAGTGTGGAACCTGCTTGGGATTCTCTCTCTCCTTCTCTGCCTCTCCCCTGCATGTGCTCGCTCGCTCTCTCTCTCTCTCTCTCTCTCAATAAATAAATGTTTTTATAAAGTTTCTCTTTACTTCACAGAAAACGCTTATTGAGCACCTACTGTATATGGGGCTTTGTACTAGACTCTGGAGATAAATAGTGTGTAAAGCCAACAAAAATTCCTGCCCACATTGAGTTTACATTATACTGGGGGAAAAACAGATAATAAACAATAAACTAAGAACTAAGCAATTCTCACTGAATGTTAGGTGAAAGCGCTCCAGAGAAAAAGGTTGAGCCTAGCGAGGAAAATCAAGACTTGTGGGGGAGGAGGTGCATTTTTTAATGGTGGATACTGGTCTCACTGACAAGGGGCCATTTGAGCAAAATTTTGGAGGACAGAGAGTACACAGTAAATGCATGATACCCTAATTATACACTGTTTTCATCTATCCACTGAAGTAAGTTTACAGAGTCATGATTACTATTAAAGGTCACAACATTTTATAACTAGAATAAAAATTTTTTAAAAAATCAACCTTCCCTGCTTTCTGAAAGAGAAAGTGTAAGCTAGAAAACTAAGAACTCTGAGCAAAGCAGTGACACGTGAAATGGAAATCTTAACCAGTATGATACATTCTGTATTTTCTACCTAAAAATGTATTTCAAAAGGCATGCATAATTCCAGCAGGTAATAATATCCACAAAATAAGTTTTACAGATAGAAACATGCTCTAGTAATCTGATGGTCTGAGGTAGGACACCAAACCTACTCTCAGAAATTACGTTCCAGAAATCTACACACTAACCAACTTTTTAAAAAGAGGTGCTGGGTAGAAAGCACTAGAAAAGAAACACATGACATGATTCTCATGTGCTTTCCTAATCCAATGACAAGTACCACCAATTGATCCATTTTTAAATCTCGCAGCAAAACACCAATAGCTTCTTTCCCTTATTGCTCAGACCTTATCTGCTCTCGGTTTTGAATGATACAATCACACATTTGCAAATAAAACTTCTTTTAGGAAGACACTAAAGTATCTTGAAAAGATATAAGAATAAGAAATGCAATAAATATTTTAAATTTCAGCCCCAATGACATGTGAACCAGCAAAAGAAAAAATGACAGTGTAGCAACAGTCGATGCAATGTACCTCCCAACTGATAGCCTTGGGTGCTTCACCCTGTGATGGTCACTGGTTCACTACCAGATCCAGATAGTGCTGGGGGGGGTGGAACTCACCAGAATCAAAGGTAGCCCTGTATCTTTTCACATTTTTATTTTCCCCAAAATGAAGGAGATGCAAGGCATCTGTCAAATAAAATAGATTTTTATTCAAAGCTGGAGAGGAATAGCCAACATCTTAGACAACTGGACTGGAACTGAAAGCCACCATTGCAAGATGGGGAAGTAGACAGAATGAAAAAGGCAGCTAATTAATAGGTGTGACACAAGTTGCAACATGGTAGAGCAAGAAAGGACTTTGTGTTTTAATATTTGCTAACATGTCTTAGCATTTACTAACATGTTCAAAATTATTTCTACATCTTGTGAAATTAATTGTTTGAGTTTCTTATTTGTTATCATAGAATCACAGAATCTGGGAGCTATGATGGGATTGCTACTCATCCCCTGATGACCACCCTCTTTCTTCTCGAAACACCAACAGTCTTCTACTGGTGGCGTTTTATTTATCTATTTTTATAAAAGCCCAGATCGTAAATATTTTCCACTCTGTGTGGCTGACAGTGCCTCTTACAACTCCTGTTGTCATGCTAAAGTAGTCAGTGTTGTGTAAACAGATAAGCAAGGCTGTGCTTCAATAAAATTTTATTCACACCCAAAACAACCAAAACAAAACAAAACAAAACAAAACAAAACAGGTAGCAGGCTACATCTGACCCGAGACTCCTATTCTACATAGCGTGGATTGTGGTTGTCTGGAATACAGACTACATTTCCCAGACTCCCTTACAACCGGATGTGGCTATGAAATAAGTTCTGGCCAAGGTGATGTAAGCAAAAGTAGTACATCCATCTATGCCTTTCTTTCCCTCTCCTGCTACCCTGCTGCTACGAATGCTGAGTTGATAGCTACATCTCTCCTTTGGACCATGAGGACAGGAGTCCGGGAAGCAGAAATCGGAAATCATCTTAGTTACTGCAGTCACTATACCAACCCTATCTGCCTATCTCCAGATTTTTGTGTGGGGGGTAAAATAAACATCTGTTTTTGCTTCATCCTCTTTATTTTGAGTCTCTGATATTCTCAGAAAAGTATAATCCTAACTTACTCAGGAGCTCAGAGATCATTTTTCCAACTTCCTCATTTTATAGACAACAAAAGAGAGAGAAAGAGAGAGAGAGGAGAAGATGCATGACTTAACTTGGATCAATAGCTTGTTTGTTAATGCCAAAGCAAGGGCTAGACTATAAGTGATTCTAAACCCAAAGACGTTTCTAAATTCGTATGAGGCTAACACCTCCATAAACACACATTAATTTACAAACGTGTTATTTTCTTTGTGTGATCTTTCTCAACCATTTAGGTCACTTGTTTTCCCTAAGAAGGGGTGCTTGGTTTTTTCTAAAACTGAAAGAAAAATATTTTTATTTCTAGAAACTTGCTTGATGGTTAATTCTTCCAAATTGTATTTATTTCAGGAAGGGAAGTGTTTTAGACTAATTTCTCACCTAAAGCAGCAAAAATCCTCAAAATTCCTTTCAAAAAATCTTACCTATGATTGTCTTGAATCATAAGGTACACATGAAAAAATAAATACTGTGATTAAGGATTAAATGTTGGAGTAAGCAGTCTTCAACTTTAACCAAAATTAGCAGAAACAACCTAAAATCATATGAGGGAAAAAAACTTTTATAGCGTTTTCAAAGCACATTCATATCAATTATTTAATTGACAATATAATAGCTCTATGAACAGCTTTATCTCCTTACACACATAAGGAATCAGACTTTGGGAAAATGAAATGACTATATAATCATTATGATAAATTTGTGGAGAACTTTAAGCCTTAAAGCGCTTACACTTAATCTTATCCCATGAGATGGGTTACTATTTATCCTCATTTTCTGTAAAACTAAACATTTAGGATAGTAAGATACACAAATGATATCACCAGCCTCCTAGAGCAGAGCCAGGACACAAACCTGATTTCCAAGCCAGTGTTCTTTCAAGTCTGAGAGTAGAAAGCTACTCTCTGAATTCCAAATCCATTGTTCCTTCTAAAGCTGAAACCTAGTCTCTTAACTCCTACCATTTTTTTTTCAATTCATTTCACTGCCTCCTAAAAGAGACTCAATCCTTCAATACAAAAAAGGTGAAATTTGTTAACTTTTGTGGTGTGTATGTGTGTAAATAAGTAAGTATACGTGTGCATGCAAATGTGTGTATGTATGTGTATACATGTATGTGTGAACGCATACAGATGCGTGTGTATATACATGTGTGCACATATATGAATGAATTTGGTTGAGGCAGATAGTGGTTAGTCTTAATCTATAATTTGTCCTCAACGTATGAGACTATGTTAAATATATACAGCACAAGACCAGAACCTTGACTTCAGCTATGTTGAACTATTGGTAAAGATAGATTTCTTCTTATATAACATTAAAACTGTTTTCTTCTACCTATAAAGCAATTTTCATTAATAGATGCAATGTACATAACAAGTATGTGAATACAAATTAAACATTTCTGAAGTATTTCTAATAGTCAGTATTTTATTCACTTTTTCCTTATATCCCTTAAAAAATGATTTGACACGAGAGGCTGATATTTATGTCTGTATTCATAACGTTGCAAGTTCACACAAGCATTTCTTCATTCTCCCCACCACACCAAAAAAAAAAAAAAAAAGACACAGATGCTAATTTGTTTAGGAAAATTTCAGGATGTTTTCTAAAAACAGGAGCTAAAATAAAAATCACAATATGGGAGTATTTACACAATTAAGTGGAACTCCATTAAATAATAATCCCATTAAAACTAAAAAAAATGGTTCTATTCTTTAAAAAAATTAGTTCTCATATATTCTAATTACTGGTTGATCTAAAAAGTCCTGCACCAGAGATTCAAAGGTCTTTATAATATGTCATTATATACACATGCTTAGATAAGTTGTATTTTATATATATACATATATATACACATACATACATATTTTTCTAGCTATAACTACCAACACATTGATTACATGAGTTAACTATCTCAGAGAGCAAGGCTGATGTAGGAACAAAAAAAAAAAACCTTATAATATCATGAATACAGATGTTCTATTGGAAAATCTATGGATATTTATACAGCTGTCTTACTCTATTTCATTTCTAATAATTCCACCAAGCTCAGCTGCATTTACTAAAGAGGTATGTTTATGTGGAATATATTGAAGGAAGATGTTACAGAACAATACTGAACTACTCAGGACAATGATACATGAACTATTCCTGGCATAGGTAATGGAAGCATGCACCCATAATGTCTCTAAATATCCACTTTAGTCAAAATGCCAACATCAATTATATTCATTTTTATAATATAAATAGAGATATAAAAAAAATTTTCAGGACAATGACCTAGAAACATTAACTATTGGTAACAGATCCAAATAACCCCATGTTCTACTTTCTGGCCAATGGAAGGGTGCCACCAAGTTGAGCCTGACAGCAAAGGAAATTTTCTGTCGTCCATCGAGATGGTTCAGGTTAAAAAAGGACGTTACTTCAACTTCTAATAATGCTTACGCCCAGGTTTTATTATTTAGTTGGAAAGAGTAAGGTATTCCCTTGCCTATGGGGTAATCACCTGGCCATGCTCAGGGGCAAGACCTTCAGAGAGCATTTCTGTGGAAAGGGGAAATGGTGGCATAAGCGGGAGTCAGAACAGTTCGTCGTTAGCCCCGGGACGCCACTACCCGGGCTGCCAAGCATCCTGCAGTTAGAGCCTATACCTCTACTTATCTATCCATTAAACTGGGACAATACTATACTGAGCCCCCTCTCCCTCGTCTCCTGCCCGGATAGTCCTGATTCTCCCATTCTACTACAGACGATGGAATGTTTAATGAGTAGAGAGGAAAGCCAAGGTCATTCCCATTAATAATTAAGATTTACTTACATTTAATAAATAATTTTTAAAATTTTTATTTAAGTACAGTTGACACACAATGTGATGTTAATTTTAAGTGTACAACTTAGTGATGTGACAAGTTTATGCACTACGCTAAGCTCACTACAAGTGTAGCCACCATCTGTCCCATACATCACTATTACAATATCATTGATGTATTCCTTAGGCTCGGTCTTTATTTAATAAGTAGTTTTTAAACCTTTAAAAACTTCAACAGCCCTATAAAATGGATATGATTACATCTTTTCACAACCAGTAAAACTGAAGCCAAAGAAATTAGTTAACTTACCCAAAGTTACACAGCTAATAAGTGACAGAAGCAGATCTTAAACCCAGATGTTCTAACTTTGAAATCCATATCCTTACAACATATATCAGATTATAGCATATTGACTCACTACAAAGTATGTGGGGATCACCTCACTTTAGCAGGGTATGGACCTGCCAAAATGGGATTGTGCTCAGTAAAACATTCTTGAGTTCTCAAAAGGAGAATAATCACCAAACTACCTTAATCCTTGATAATCTGCCCCTCACCCCAAAAAGTAGCAATTCACTACTGAGAAGCTACCTCAGTTCCATCACATTCAACAAAAGAAAAAATGAAAAAAATATATATATGTCTAATTTTAACTGCCAGGAAAAGGTATTACATACACCTTATACATACCAAAGCAAAATCTTAAGATATTGACCAACTCAAATGCCTAGAAAAAGAACTTGCTCGCAGAAGTCAGAGAATTTTGCAGGGTTGGCAGGGAGTCAGGGAGGGATGGTGGGATGTTTGCTAGCTGATCTTTGAAGAAAGTTGGTCTAATTCAATCCTTCATTCAAAGAGTAGACTGAGGGTCAGAGAGATTAATATTTACAATCATTCATTCATCAAATCTATTGGGTGTATGTCAATGTTGACTTAACCAAGGATATGCTGCACTTAGCAGGCTTTTACATTTGCGCCAGACATTTCATTCTCTCCCTTGGGTTTTCAGTCCTTTTCAAAAGCTCCCTAATCTTTCTCACCTCAACATTTATACACAAATAAATCCTGCTCTGTGAACAAAATGTATTCTTTTTGATGGCTAAGGCTCTCAAGGGGTCTCTGAGCCATTCTGAACATCAATGATCATCAAGGGGCGATGAATGTAGGTGGAGAAATTTGGAGAAAACTGGGCTGAATGTCCTCTGAGCCCAGAAAATCTCTTATAAGTGATGTCTGTTCTCTTTTTGCTCTGTGCACGCATACACACATGGATGTGCATGGGAAACAAATCCCAGACATAAGGACTAGTAATCATCAAAGATGAATGGAACAAAAACATTTCATTTAATTGAAAGGTTTAGTCATCTGGCATTTCACTGCACTGTGCTCAAATATGTGAAATTAAAATACTTAAAATGTCTTTTTCCCCACCAAGAGTTATGGAAAACAGACATATCTGAAGTTGAACAATAAATGGAGAATAGATCAAACCGAGATATCAAGATCTAACCCTACCTCAACACTGATTCAACTGAAATCAGTTTCACATACAATGTGTTACACTCGTAAAGCAATTGCACGTTATAATTTATATTGCATCTCTAAGCCTCCCTCAGTTTAGATGAAATAATCCCTTGGCCTTTCACATTAGTATCAAGTCTCTTGCCTTCTTTTTCATTTTCCCACTACCTGTTAGTCACTTTTTATCTCTCCTTTTACTCTTCAAATCCATTTCACCCAGATATTAATGTTTCCCCATGCTCTAAGTCTTGCCTCCACCCTTCTGCCTTAGATAACTTTTCCCAAGAGGCTCTCATAAAGTGGGTATTGCAGTTCTTCCTAACAGCTTCTTCCCAAACACCTTGCCAAGCACACAATCTACATTCCCTCATTTAACCCTCACAATCTCTACCACTCACAAAACTTAATGAACTTGTCCAAGGACACAGGAGGCCTTAGAGGGTCATTATACTGCAAAGTCCCTGAGGATGGATCACTCTGCATTCTCATCATGACTTTCCTAGAATTTGCACAGTGCCAGGCCCATAGGAAAAGTTTTATAAATATTTGTGAATAGATGGATGGATGGACAGATGAATGGATGGATGGATGAGTGGGTGGGCAGATAGATGGATAAAAAGGATGAGCAAGAATTTCAATAAGATCTATCTCCCTCCCAAACTGATCCTCTTAACTACTATACAGATGTCTTACCCAATGCATAAAAAGTTGGAGGAGAGAGAATTTGTGCAATAAAAATCCTAAAATGTAAGCAGTTTCCCTGAGGACCAGCCCAATCTCTATATTCTGGACCTGTATGATGGACTGCTGGTGCACAGCACTGTTTTATCCACTGTAAACTAGAGAGAGTAGGCCTTCCACTGCAGTATTACAACAAGGGCAAAAAATGATGCATAGAAAGACCCTTTCTATCACTACCCCTGGCTAAGAGTGGAAGCCTAACAAAGCTTACCATCACAGCACAGGCTCATACTAAAGGAAAGACTCCATTTTGATCTGGATTCCCAAAAGCTACATGGATTTTTCAAAGCTCTTTCAGAAAAGTTCCCCTTTTGATCATTACAGCAATCTGAGGGAAAATGCTAAGCCTAATTGGCGGAAGTGGGTGAGGACAGAGTATTATACAACAAATATATTCCTGAGTTCTCTGTTTCCCTCCCCTGCCTGGAATCCACTTTTTTTTTTTTTTTTTAGGAATAAAGATTAATTGAAAGCTGTACAATTAAATTAAATAGTTAAAAAGAAAGAAATATTTTAAACAAATGGGGCATTTAGTATGAAATTACTTGCACAGATCACTATATGTGTCGTTATAGCAAAAGAATGGGAAAAAACCCAACGTCCCCAAATAAGGGAGCAAATAGGTTATCCACACAGGAGCATACTATTCTATGTGGCTATAAAAGAAATGAGCAAGGTCTCTGATGTACCAAACAGAATGTACAGTATACCTCTTCTGGGGTAAGAAAGGGGAAAGATACTAATATAAAATACTAATGCATATATTATATATATTGCATACATATACACATATTTATACTTACCTATTCAAAAGGAAATAAGGATAAATTAATAAAATGCTACCTTTAGAGGGAGAGAGAGAATTGGGACAAGTATGGAAGCAAGGCCTCTTTGAATGTCCTTCATTTTACGGTTTTGACTTTCCAATCCTATAAAATGTATTACATAATTTTTAAAATTAACTTAAAATATGAAAATAATATAATCTCTAAAAACTGAAATCAAATTAAAACAAATAAACTCCACAGTATATCAGGTTGGTGGCATAACCAGAGAAGAATCATTTCAAATAACTTAAAAATTTTTTTAATTTTTATTAAATTTTGAGAGACAGAGAGATAGAGGGTGAGCAGGGGAGGGGCAAAGAGAGAAGGAGACACAGAATCTGAAACAGGCTCCAAGCTCTGAGCTGTCAGAACAGAGCCTGACATGGGGCTCGAACTCACAAACTGTGAGATCATGACTTGAGCCAAAGTTGGACACTCAACTGACTGAGCCACCCAGACACCCCCATTTCGAATACCTTTAGGTCACAGTATTTTTCATAACCATTAAGAGATAGCCTGGAGACAAAAAGAACCACAAAGAAGTCTAAAACTGTATTTATATTTCATGGTTGGTAATAATACTGATATTTGGTTTGAAGCTATTATACACACAATACACAGACACATATATACACTTGAACTATTACACACACATATACACACATGTATATACACTTAAATAAATTATTCTAAAGTTGTTAGAAAAAAAGGTTTTCAGAATTAGAGCAAAGAGATACAATATAATATCAAAGAAGTTAATTAATAACCTGTTCTTAAGTTTGAAGATATCAGTATAACTTCATGATCTATTTTTCTCTTTTTATTAAAAAAAGGGGGGGGGCCTAGCAACACTGACATCCTGGTACCAAGGAGCAACCCTACTCCAGACGCTGATCTCCAACCATCATTTTCCTTAAAAGGGAACCACAGCTCCTTGCAGAAATATGACTGCTCTCAAGTCTAGGGCAGGAAACATAAGATAAGCGAGTGATCTTTTATCATGCCGGAAACCAAAAGACTACTGAGCTAGTGCCAAAGGATACAGGTGTAACTTGAAAGGACACCCAGTGACCAAAGACTGGACAAATAAAGCATCAAACAGAATAATGACCACTATAGATTAAAGCACGTCAAGCTTATAAATAACCATGAGTTCATTATATTTTCAAATTTATTGGTGACCATACAAATATGCTAGAATATAAACTGTTACTCTGGAAATTGGTAAATAAAGAGAAAGAATCCAAAGAAATAAGGGAATTTGGAGAACTGGCCAAACAGCAAGCTGGTCAGTAGGGGAATTAATTAATTTAGAGCAACTGAGAGACAGACAGACAGAAATCCATGATTCATCACCGATATGAACAACCCTACCAGCACCTTCTGGCTGTCTCCTGCTACTTTACTTCTATGATCAAGACTTACAAATTCATTTGAATGTATTACTTTGCCCAACAGGTAAAATTTAACAAAATGCCTTCAAATTGCCAGTCTATAATTAGACTAATACAAACTTTGTTTTAAATCATAAAACCTGGGGGTCCTGGGTGGCTCAGTCAGCTAAACGTCCTACTCTTGATTTTGGCTCAGGTCTTGATCTCATGGTTCATGAGACTGAGCCCCACATTGGGCTCTGCACTGACAGCATGGAGCCTGCTTGGGACATTTTCTCTCTGTCTCCTCTGCCCCTCTCCTGCTAATGCATGCTGTCTGTGTGTCTCTCTCTCAACAGAAATCAATAAACTTGAATAAATAAATAAATACAAAATAAAACTTTAAAAAATAAATAAATCAGAAAACCTAAGAAAACTTTTTAATGTGAATTTAAATTTAACAGTTTCTTACGGAGGGAGGTGCGTGTGGGATGGGCTAAATGGGTGATGGGTTTTAAAGAAGGCGCTTGTCACAATGAGCACTGGGTGCTGTACGCAAGTAGTGAATCACTAACTTCTACTCCTGAAATTGATATTACAGTATATGTTAACTAACTAGAATTTTTAAAAAATTTGAAAAAAAAAAGAAAACAAACCCAGTTTCACAACATATAAAGGGTGAAAAACTAATTTTTACTGAGCATCTACTAGGTATGAAATGCTTTAAGATATGATTATTTCATTTCATTTTTTTCAGTAGCCCTGGGATATGAACACTTGCATTTTACAAATGAGAAACAAAGTGGTTAGGTGACTCGGCTAAAATCACGCATTTAGTTAAATGACAGATCTGGGATTCAAAGAGAGGTCTGCGGATTGCATCAGGCTGCCCAGAGAAAGAAAAACAGATCATGTTGATGTTAGATGTGGCCAAAGTTGGTGGTGATGCAAATTACTAAAAATATCACGGAAATGACTTGCTTAATAACTAATCCCCTTGTAAGAAAATAACTCTATCAGTTATATGGGTAAGAATAAATTTATTTGGTAATGTGGCCTTAGGAAAATTATTTAATCTAAGATTTTCAGAAAGGAAATTATAAAGTTCATTCCAGTCCAACCTATTGTTTTCTAGATTAGAAAAACTATTCTCTGGTACAGAAAAACTGATAAGCCTAGTCACACAGCAGGTTAGGGCACGGGAGCCAACAGGCCGTCCAGTATGTACTACCTAGCCCTGCACCAGCTCTGAGGGGTAACTCCACAGGCTCGGGATCTGCCTGGGCTGCCTGCTTCATCAGGGCACTGACTTCTAGTCAAGACGTGAAACACACGAATTGATATGGTTGATTGCAAACTGGATCTGAGAGCTTGGGGATGGTTTGTACCCACTTTCAGCACGGTGTACTGATGAAACTGAGCATGAGGATTTGTATCTGGTTTCCTGAGACCACCTAGAGAGTTCTAACGTTAAGGTTGGTTATGGAGCAGGAACCCAAGTGAGCAGCAAACTACAGAAAATAAAAATATATAAAAAATATTTTAAAATATAAAAAAATAATACAGGGGGCTCCTGGGTGGCTCATTTGGTTAAGCGTCCAACTCTTGGTTTCAGCTCAGGTCATGATCGCAGTTTCATGAGTCCAACCCCCACCATACTGATAGCATGCAGCCTGCTTGGGATTTTCTCTCTCACACATGCGCTCTCACTCTCTCTCTCTCACTCTCTCTCTCTCTCTCTCTCTCTGCCCCTTCCCCACTCACACTATCTCTTTCTCAAAAATACGTAAACATTAAAAACTTTTCAAAATCTATAAAAAGTATAATAAAAATATAACACCAGCTGAGACTCCATTTGGGGCTCTGTTTCCTGGGTGTTTCAAGTATCCGTGAGTGGTGCCAGATAAAAGAGGGACAACAGGTCCTGCATGCCCTCCAGAGATGGTCTGTGACCGACAAGGACATTATTTCAGTGCTGTTGTCATGGAGTATTCGTGTGTAAACATGGTCATCCTAGGTCCTCTGAGTCTTCTTAAGCAATTGAACTCTGTTTTAACAGCCACCATTGGTGCTGTGGCTAAGAATCTGCCCCGTGGTAAGCACATGTCTTAAATTAACTGGCTAATAAACAAAAAGAATCTGAGTATCTTAACTTACTGTCCACCATTACCTTCTACAAAAGTTCTAATTAGCCCTGAAGAAAAACGCATGTAATTTAGTGTAATAAATACCTTTCTGCCCAAAAGACAAAGAGCCTCTAATTGCCACTCTTAGGTCCTAATAGCCTCTATTTATCTCAAGATTGTTTAAAAGTATGGAAGTGAGAAGACTAGCAACTGCGCAGGATGTGGGTTTGCAGGGACCTTTTTCTCCGTTCCCAGAGCACATTGTGTTCGTGTTGGAGCATCCACCCACATCTTGTGGAATCCAATGTCATTACCTGACCTTGGAAATGGGCAGTGCAGCTAAGTGCATCCGTTCGTAATATGGTCCATTTGCACTTAAAAGTTTAATGTTAATGTTTTTTAAAAATCTCTATATATATACTTATAAAATTAGTATAAAAATATATTTTAAAAAATTATTCTTAATGTTCTCATTTTTGAGAGAGATAGAACATGAGCAGGGGAAGGAGAAAGAGAGGGAGACACAGAATCCGAAGCAGGCTGCAGGCTCCGAGCTGTCAGCACAGAGCCTGACATGGGGCTCCAACCCACAAACAGTGAGATAATGACCTGAACTCAAGTTGGACGCTTAACCAACTAAGCCACCCAGGTACTCTTAAAAAAACTATTCTTATAAAATTAAAGAAATGGTATAGAAAAGCTATGGAGACCCTCAGAAGAATGAAGCAAATCAAAGCGTGTGCGTGTCTCTCTAGCTTCTAAGGAGGCAGTGATCCCCAAAGGCTGCAGTCTGAGTTCAGTGGTACTGCTTGCAGTCTCATCGACAAAACCTCAAATCAGTAGCTAAAGGCAAATGGCAATTATATGGTTAATTAGACAACAATAAAAATGACAGTCATTTAAAAAAAATCACACCCCATCCTAATCCCTTGACCAAAGAAATAAGTATTTTGGTTATTCTCCAACGAAAAGCAAAATAGAGTTCTCCATGGCCATTTCTCTTGCAAAGACCAACTACTGTCTAACTGTTTATAATTCTGCACACAAAATGGCAGGACCCCAGAAAAGCAAAGGTGATGCTAACGGACACTGATGCTCTGAAAACGAGTGTTGTTGACCATGGCCCAGTTGCAAAGGCTGTTCTAGAAAGGGCAGAAGTTGAATCTTAGAACACTATTTCTCTGAAACTTAAAAAACAAAATTTAAACGAAACTACCTGCAAATCATAAAATAGCATAGGCCTATTATAATATTTCAATAAAAAGTACATATGGATATTTATATATTTCAACACACTAGCCTCCTGGCTCTACTATTTGCATGTCTTTAAGCAACTTACTTAAACATCCCTACAAGTTGCCTCATCTGGAAAGTGGGTATAAACAAGAATGCTTACTACATAGGCATTGGCTACATGGATTAAGTAATGTCCATATGAAAAAGTTTAGATAGTGTCTTCTTCTTAATAAACACTCAGTAAAAGTCAGCAGTTGTTTTATTATTACCATTATATTATAGAGCTTTCATTCTCAGACCTGCTCAAGCTGCATGACTTTTTTTTTTTTTAACATTTATTTATTTTTGAGAGACAGAGACAGATCATGAGCAGGGGAGGGACAGAGAGAGGGGGGCACACAGAATTGGAAGCAGGCTCCAGGCTCTGAGCTAGCTGTCAGCACAGATTTGTCAGCACAGAGCCTGACGTGGGGCTCAAACTCACGAACTGTGGGATCATGACCTGGGCCAAAGTCAGGCACTCAACCTGAGCCACCCACGCGCCCCATCAAGCTGCATGACTTTAAATGGAAGGTGCTACTGTCAACATCACCAATAATAATGTTCTCTCCTTTAATATATGATTAAGTTGTATTTTTCCATTTATATTGTGCCCATTTGAAGTCAGGAAAAATGCAGAACAAATCACTATTCACCACTTCATTGAATCCTTACAACACTGACCCCCATAAACGGTGGAGCTATTGCCTTCATTATACAGGTAAGCTTCAGTTTTAGCTGAAAGGTAGAAGCAAAGAGATTTGCCAAAAGTCACAGAGCTAATAACCAGCAGTAGCAGGATTCAAGGCTGCTCCACCTCCTCCTTCAGGGCTCTTCTTGTTCTTTCAGTCTTTCCTAAAACAGCAGCTTCATAATAGTTCATTTCAATCAACAAACATGACCCTAAATGGGTTAGCAGAAAGACCACAAACAAGAAGAATGTAATGTGAACTGGATTCACTGCAGTTGCGTAGATGCAAATACAGGCAGCTCTGTGCACAATTTACGGTTCTGGTTTGAGTCTTCATATACATCCCATCCCCCCACCAATCCCCAGCCATACATGCACAGGGCACAGTGCTGTGCACAGAGCTGGTCCTCAAGGACTCTGGGAGACAGATACATGTATGAACTTCATCTCTACCATATAGCACAACACAAGCAAATGGCTATGGAAAGGTCAAAGTATTTGTCCAAATAATTCTTTTAAATAAATTTTAAAAAATGAAACTTAGCTTGAAAATTTTGTCAGATGAGGGGCGCCTGGGTAGCTCAGTCGGTTAAGCATCCGACTTTGGCTCAGGTCATGATCTCACAGTCCGTGGGTTCAAGCCCTGCGTTGGGCTCTGTGCTAACAGCTCAGAGCCTGGAGCCTGCTCAGATTCTGTGTCTCCCTCTCTCTATGCCCCTCCCCCACTCGCCCTCTGCTCTGTCTCTCAAAATAAAATAAAAACATTAAAAAAAATAATAAAGATCTTTAAAAAAATTTTTTGTCAGATGAGAAATTAAAACTATTTTTAACATTCTTGTTCAGATATATTTCTTAATTCTCCATGTCATTTACATGCATAGAAAGAGAACAAAAGATTAAATTAAACCAAATAAGTCCTTTAAAAATACAAATCTCTGCTCAGAGGGTAAGAAGGATTCAAATAATAAAAATTCAAAAAAATCAAGGTGCGCTTTATAAAGGATTATCATCCTTGTTCATCTTATTGTTATATGACAAGCAATCTTCCACACTCTTAATCAATCTGAATAGCTTTTGACTATTATTATTTGTTATCTAACTGGAAAGGAAGGAAAAAGAATATGAGCTGGGGGTAAAAAGCCTTTTATCAGAACACAGGAGACTATTAAATAAAACATAGTATAAATCGCATTGACAGTGACTATTTAAACAACAAAAACAGAAACAAAAAACTACTGAGGACAAAAACCAGAATGGAATTGGCACTATGTGATGTTGCTTTTTTAATCCTGATGTTACAACATGGGATGAATAAATTCCATGAGCTACTCTTACTTAATCCTGCACTCTCCTTCACCAAGGGGGCCGCAGTCAGTGACTACAATCTTGACCACACCACTGTGGAATTCTGCAGTGAAACACTCCAGGTCCAGCTGAAACCTTTACTCCATTTTTCCACAAGGAGTTTTATGTCTAGCCTCTACCCCTCCCAGTGACCAGAGATGGCCAATATGATTCAATATGCATCAACTCCTACCTAGCTCAGCACTGCACCGCGGCCCCGGTCACTACAGAAGTCAAAATGGCACATCTGGATGGAAATGGGATGATCCAGACAGCTCTGCTCCCCTCGTCTGGCTGGGACAGGGATACACAGGATAGAAGAGTAACGTTTCTCAATGTGGGTCTGAAGGAAAATGTTCATGGGAGAGATGCCATTAAAAAGTTGGATTTCATAGTCAAATATACTTGGAAAATACACCTGGAGCCTTCATTGGGAGTTTCACAATGCAGATTGCGATGGCATGGGTTAGGAAGTCCTACAGCAAACAACTCTAATACCTTGTTCAACTCAGCAGTTTCCAAATTTATTTGACTATGAATCTCCTTGCCAGTAACACCTTCAAATATTGAAACTTAGTTAGGGGAATGCTTGAGACTACTGTGCATTTATGAGCTGCGTGGCTTCAGACCTAGCTATAAGACAACTCTTGTTTCCCTGACCAAGAATTGTCACTCAAAGGTTTAATGTAAGAGTTTAATTAGAAATGTGTCATTCAGAGTTTGATGACCAAACTGCTAAGTAATCTTTATATTTTATTTTATATATGTATAAGTAAATACATAAGAAAGCATATTTTTGAAAAACAAATGGAGAAAAACATGTTTTTACAAAAATATTTGCTACCACGGCCCCACCACCCAGTATGTACGTCTTTTCGTGTGCAAAGTGAAATAAGAAAACAAAGTGATTACCTAGATATTTCAAGTCAAACTCTCTTTCTTTTTTTTTTAATCTTTTTTAATTTTTTTTTTATGTCTTTTATTTATGTTTGAGAGACAGAGAGAGACAGCGCGAGCAGGGGAGGGTCAGAGAGAGAGGGAGACACAGAATCCGAAGCAGGCTCCAGGCTCTGAGCTAGCTGTCAGCACAAAGCCCGGCACAGGCTCGAACCCACGAACCATGAGATCATGACCTGAGCCAAAGCCAGAAGCCAGACACTTAACCCACTGAGCCACCCAGGTGCCCCAAACTCTCTTTCTACAATTATATAATTTTGCCTGTTAGTTTCCAGATAATGCAAGCTTGCCAAGTTTGAATATGGACATGGAGGATAAAGTGGGAGCCAAAGTCATCAGAAAAGTTACCATAAATTTCCACTAAACTGTTTAAGTAATATTTTAATAACAAATTGAGCCTTAGATTTGGCCATCTTTGAAATTACTAAGGAAATATCCAAAATATTACAATATAATATACTGAAAATTCCCCCAATATCTGAGTTAATGTTCCCATATTTCTGAGCACCTGGGTGCTATCATAGTCTCCAAAAGTCATTTTCCTGGGCATAAAACATCTTTTAAGCAAAATTCATAGATTTCCTTTATAAGTTCAAGTATCTCCAGTAATTCAATCAAAATCCATTTATATTATCAAGGGGAAATCCAGATACCATAGATGTCATCTACTTTTCAGATTATCCACTCAAAGAATGTTTTCATTAATTTTTTAAAATTTAACTCATACCAACCCATAAAAAAGATATATTCATATTTAAATTTGAAAGCCATTGCCTACTGCATTCTTTTTAACTGAGAACCATTAAAAACATAATTATGCAAAGTTATCCCTTTCCAAAATACAGCTGGTAAAAAACGTCACACAGCAACACAATCTGGGTCAACAAGAAAACAGTCAAGGACCCCTTCCTCCTAAAATGGGGGTGGGGTCTGGGGGGTGGGGGGAGGCAGGTAGCTGTTAATGAATTTATTTAACGCTTTGATGTTAGAATGAATTTCTCTTCAACTCATTGCATTTCAGTTTAGTGGTCAAAAATGGTCATGTTTTCAAGGAGCTCTAAAGGCAGTGCCTTACCAGTGTAGATGCTGGCATTGGAGGCTGGGATACCAAACTGTGACTCGATGAACTTGGGAATGAAGGTAATGAAAGCAGTTACAATGGCACTCTCAGCTGTGTATGACAAACTCACAAAAAGGAATGTCATGTTGCTTAAGATCCTGACAGCTGCTCTTGGTAGGTCTACAAAATGACAAAAATGACAAATGAATGTTATAAATAAGGGATGGAAAGTAAAATAAAATTGAATTGTTTTTGAAATGAACTGGAAATAGCCATTCAGCAATATTTGAGACTACTGAATAGAGAATAAGAGAAAAACTTGATGACTGATTAGAAACCAGCCCCTTTATTAAACAGATTTGGGTGTTCTTTTTTTAACTTTTCAACTAGGATAAAGAAGTTTGATAAATTTGCAAAAGACGTATCCATACACAAATAACATTACAAGAAGTATCCAACCTAGGACTTCTGTTCTAAAAACTGTTTAAGATAAATTATTTACATTTTTATTAATTAAAACAATGTTATTCATTGAGACCCAAAAATATACTAAATGTGCAAAGTACCTGCAATACAGTCCTACATTATAGTTTCCCCTTCATTCAACTAGCAATTCCCTGAGAAAATGCACTTCTGAGTTGTCATGTTCCTGACCCAGCACTGCAGACACCCACAGCAGGGGAAATGAAACATAACTTTGGACATCGGATCTTCCAGCCTCGTTCTGAAACAGGAAATGATGCAGCTAAAGGGGCTTAAGGGACACGTCACCAGGTCAGAGACTCCCAGGGACTCTGGACTGCGGAAGGAAGAGAGATGATCTCCAAAGGACAGCCCAGAGGTGGAGGGGGGCTCAGCACCTGCCCAGTTGGCTCTCAAGTGAGAGAAGTAGTCTTATCCTCAAGTCTTTGCAATTATTTCCTAAAACTTGCCATGTACGCTTTAAGATGTATGTACAAGTGTCCTGTTACAGCGTTATTTATCACAGCAAAAATTTAAGGGATAAAACTAAATGTCCATCACTGGAAAATGTTTAAATAAATTATGGCAGAGCCATATAATGAAATACTATGTAGTAATTAAAAATGATGTAGGGCTACATGTACTGGCATAAAAGGAACTCCAAGAAATGTTTTTATTAGTGAATAAAACAAGCTGCTGCAGAAATATACATATACATGTGTATGTAAAAAAATAAATAGATAGATATAATATCTAAGTAAAAATCACATAAACCAAAACAATGCATTTATATGTCATTGAATACATACTTCCCAATATATACAACAGCAAGAAATTCTGTAAGTGGGAATAAGATTGGGAAAGAAGAATAACAGGAGGTTCTTGTGCATACACTTTGGTATTTTTGCATGTTTATAATGTGAATTAACTCACATGTATGTGATCTTTACATATCTTGGAATGTATCATGGAAAAGAGAAGCCGCGTTATTTCTGACAGGTGCAGGCATCTCAGTTATGAGAACAGTTATCTCCGAAGTTTACAACTTGATAGAATCATTTCATAAAAATTAAGTGAAACTTGTTATTAAAATTATACTTCATAGGCTATTCACTAGAATTTAAAACTTAGGAAGTAAAGGCTGCTATATCACTTTAAAATGCAAATTAATTTTAATGTTCTATATCTTAATTGTTTAAAGTTTTAATGAACATTTTAAAATAAAAATTTAGATGCATTCTTCATTTTTTAACATGGATAAACACACCAGAAAAAATAATTAAACTACTTCATAAAATTACCCAATATTCTCTTATAAGTATACAAATCAAAAGGTTACATCTAAATTTTTTTAATTAGAAAATGAAGATTTTTTTTTAAGATTTTCTATCAACATTTGGAGATGCAAATTAAGTTTATTTGGTATATGAAAAGTCAGTGTGTTGAATCTAAAACATCTGGTGAAATTATGCAATACATTTTTTAATCCTAGAAGATAACATATGTATCACATGAATGTTTTTAAATATATGAGTTATAGAAAACTGAATTTTCTTTTATACCCATTTGGTATGATAAAATAGCCCACTAATTTCAAAGCTAACTAAAAATATATGTGATGTTGGGGCACCTGGGTGGCTCAGTCAATTAAGCATCGTACACTTCATTTCTGCTAAGGTCATGATCTTCTGGTTCATGAGTTCCAGGCCCATGTCGGGTTCTGGGCTGACAGCACAGAACCTGCTTGGGATTCTCTCTCTCCTTCTCTCTCTGTCCCTCCCCTACTCTCTCATTCTCTCTCTCAAAATAAATAAACTTTAAAAATATATGTGTGATGTTTCTGTCTTCTCTTTCATTTAAAAAAAAGTGTTATTTAAGAAGGACTTAGCAAAAGTTGACTTTCAACAACTTAAGTCAGTTTCCTCCTTTCTTCCATGTTCTTCCTTCCATTTGTTGGAGGTAAACCTTCAGCATACATGCCCCACAGGAGCAGGCGGACCAGATATCCAGAGTTGTGTCTTTGACTGGTGGGACTGGGAATTTATTTAAGTACAGGAAGACTGGGTTAAGTAAGTACATTGAGACTAATTGCAGTCAGCCTTCAAATGGCCAGAGAAGGGAGTAACAAATATGGACAGGGGATAGTTACATACCAGATTGGAACTGAAGGTAATGGTATGAATTCATGGGATAGATAGATAGATAGATAGATAGATAGATAATTGATAAATAAGATAGACAATAGATGGATAGGCAGATAAAGATGATAGACGATAGATTTGTGTATGTGTGAACATACACATATTTCCAAATTCTCTCTTCTATACGGTTTAGAAGTAGTATAACACCTAGGAGCAATGAGCCCACCTAGCACCCAGTGCTTGGTTTTTAAAGGCCATCTTTCACTAAAAGGAAACAAAGCTCCTTGGAGAAATGTCTAACTTCAGAGCTGAGGCAGAGAAAAATACCACATGAGCCTGAAAAATCTTGTTAAACAAGAAAGTAAAGTGCTCAAAGAATGATAGGGACTTGCCAGAGGACAAGTTGAAGGATCCCCAATAGGCAAATGTGAAGCAATTTAAGGTCAATGGATGCTAAAAGTGGTAAGTAAAGTTTAATAGAAATAAGACACAATCATCATTATTCATAGATTTAGTATTTGTAAAATCGCCTGCTCATTACAATTTATTTGTAACTCCCAAATCAATACTCGCCAGTGATGGGGTGGGAGGTGGGGACTCATTCAAGGACATGCACAGGGTGGCAAAAAATTTGAGTTGCAGGACACACACATTTTTGGCTAAGGCTGCATGAGGCCTCCCGCTTTGCCTTCTTGGGTCAGCTTTTGTGCTGCTAACAAGGGTCCTTTTCACAGGATATTGTCACATTTTTAGCATTTTTGTGCCTTTGGTGATTTCCCTGTTTCACATGGCCTCCAAGCATAGTGCTGAAGTGCTGTCTGTGTTCCTAATAGGCTTTGATGTGCCTTATGGAGAAAATACATGTGTTAGATGTTTCTTTCAGGCATAAGTCATACTGCTGTTGGCCATGGGCTCAATGTTAATGAATCAACAATATACAGTAAAACTCTGGGTTGCGAGTAACTTGTTCTGTGAGTGTTCCACAAGAAAAGCAAACATTTTTAATAAACTTTAACTTGATAAATGATGTCTTGCAATATGAATAGCATGTGATGTCAAAAGCCACATGATCACAATGAAGCCAATGGTTCTTCTCTCTCCCTCTCTCTCTGACTTGTTCACTGTGGGATTGTGGGTGATCATCAATGCAATGTCACATTTCCATGAAATCCTCAAAAGGAGGCAAAAACAAATGTCATTGAATAGGTTCCTTGTTGAAGTTGCATAAAAAGAAAAAGATTCCATTGTACCAATAGATAGCAATGATTCCGTCATTGATAGTGGAAGTGTTCTACACAATTTCTCTCATCTCCTTCACACCCCCATGAAGGTTTTCTAAGGTAAGTGCAGATTAATTTGTTTATTTTTCTTTATATTTTATTATTTTGTATTATACTACAGTATTGTAATCATTTTTACATGAACTGTTTTGGATTGTAGAACCAATCACCTGAGTTTTCATTATTTCTTACAGGGAAATTCACTTTGATATAGGAGTGCCTTGGATTACAAGCATGTTTCTGGAATGAATTATGCTCCCAAACCAACATTTTATTGTATATTAAACAAGGTGTCACTGAACAGAAACACATACAAAACGAGGTTATGTACTGACTGGTTGACGATTTTGTTGTGACAAGAATCCACTCTGATGTTTCCCCTAAAGCAATGCTTCCGTATTCACTTATTCAATGTTCATGTTATTTTATGAAATATAACTACCACGAATCAGAATCAACTGAATTTGCATAGTTTCAAAGTGCCTCCCCACAAAATACTTATAAATTACTTATTGACTTGTAACTGCAATATACTTATTAACTTTAGAGAAACATGGTAGATACAATCTTATCCAAGAGATAAAAGTTCACAAGGAAATTAGCAATATATAGCTTCTATTTTAAGGCACTGAGCATGGCATCATTTTAGTGGTATGCCTATCAAACCCAAATTGAGGGATAGTCTATAAAGTTATCAGCTTATACTTCTTAAAAACATCAAGGTTATAATAGATAAGGAAATATGAGAAACTAATCCAGATTGAAGACTAAAATACACCATAACTAAATATACTATGTAGTCTATGAATTGGATTTGGACATAAAGGGCATTGTTGAAATAACTGACGAAGTTCGAATAGAGCTTGTGGTCTAGATGGTAGCACTGGATCAATGTTCATTTCCTGATTGTGATGGCTGCACATTGGTCACGTAGGAGAGTGTCCTTGTACCTAGGAACCACACACTGAAGTAGCACAGGACAGCAGAGCATCATGTCTGCAACTTCTCAGATAGGTCCAAAACAGTGACAGTCGGAGAACTGGAGTACTGTTATTTGCACTATTTCTGTGACTTTTACGTAAATTCAAAATAGTCTAAGAAACACAAAGTTTAAAAATCTAAGCTAAATCCATACATTTGCTGTCAAATACCTAATTTTTATGCTATAGAGTATATTTTAGATAAGCTTATTAGTATCATTTCTAACTGTCATCATAAAATTAAAAATGCAGTAGGGGGCACCTGGGTGACTCAATCGGTTAAGCATAGGACCCTTGATTTTGGCACAGGTCATGATCTCACCGTGAGGTAGAGCCCTGCATTGGGCTCAGCACTGAGCATGAAGCCTGCTTTACATTCTCACTCTCATTTTTTCTCTCTCTGTCTCTCTCTCTCTGTCTCTCTCTCTCTCCCCGTCTGCCCCTCCCTGTCTCTCACCCACATGCATGTTTGTGCTTTCTCTCTCCTTTTCTGTCTTAAAAAATAAATAAATAAATGAGTGCATAAATAAACAAATTTTCAGAAAATTAAAATGCAGTAAAAAGTCTGATGGAGAGATGAGATAATGATAGTGATTGTCATTTTTTTTATCGTTTAATGCCACAAAATCTTAAAAATGTAATTATAAGGGCAAGCTGACACTAAAACCAGAAATGCCTTAAACATTAGAAAAATAGAAATAAAATTCAATACAAAGCACCAACATTCAATAGCATGTACCATAAGATAAGCTCTACATAGAAATCACTTTTAATGAAAATGTTACTTAAGGAGTGCGCTTGTGATGAGCACCAGGTGTTGTATGTAAATGTTGAATCACTGGGTTGTACACCTGAAACTAATATTGCACTGTCTGTTGGCTAGCTTAAAAAACAACCTGTTACTGTCATTGGCAAATCCCTTGCTGCTCCTATGTGCACATCCACAGAAGTGCAGGTGCCCCCAGCCAGCCAGCATGGGCACCTGGACCACATGCTGAGTTGCATGCCAGTCATAATGGGGCTCCGCTACAATAAATTTGATGTAGTCCCCCCACCACTGACCTTGTTTCAGAAAATCTGAGATGTGCGGTGTGGCTGGGTTCCTGTGAAAGCTGATTAAGGGCAGTCTCTGCAAGGGCAGCGGCCATAGCTTCTTGTTCTCCAAAGCCTCGCAGCTCACAGCATAAAATGAGGCAGCAGGTTCTGATATCTGTGTGCTCAGTATATATGAATGTTTTGCGCTCCATCATAAAAGAAGCCTACAACCTGAAGTATATGTTTAGAATAAAGTGGTTGTTGTTGTTGTTGTTGTTTTTAAAGAGCAAAACTTTAAGTGAGCCTGGTTTCATAGGACCTGAAAGGTGGCAGTCCTCTTTAAAAGTGGACAGAGGGAGGAACTCACTAGAAATACATTTAGTATTGTGAAATGGATCCCATTCTGAAGATAGGTCTGTGAGGCACTGCCTTGCTGAAAGACCCCTTCTCAGTGTCTCTTTAGGCTCACATAGCAAGGTTTGTAGCGTGTGACCTGGTATCCCAAAATGAGCTGATTGGGCCAGGCAAAGAGGCTGGACTCAAAGCTGCTTCTGGAAGGCAGCCCTGCAGCCAAGAGGCCTGGGACACCCCACGTTGGCCAAGCCCTTTACTTCATGTCCCTTAGAGTTGGCACCTGAGACATTGAGAGCGAATTAGGCCGTGAGTATGAAGATTGAGTGAGAACATAAATAAGGAAAAGGAACTGAGTCTCAACCTGCAGCTGAGTATGCAGAGTGGGTCTGGATCCAGAAGCAGGGAACACATTCCCAGAGCTGCCAGGGGCCCTTGAGAGAGCCTTACGCTAGAACCCCCTATCTTAGGGGGTGTGAACTTGCTTCTGTCCTTTACAAACTGAAAGCCCGTATCATGCCTTTTTGTCTTAAACTACTGAGCAGACTTTCTTACATAATGATATAATTGGAAAAGATATGCCAACAGAGAGAATGACCAAGAAAATAAGAAGGCTCAGCTGCTATGAACTTAACCTCCCTCACTTGCAAAACCCTGAACACAGGGTTGCTGTTCACCCTTCCAGTTCTGAAGTTCTGTGATTGCCCACCATAAGCTCCCTACATGACCATGGTCTTTCTTGTCTCTACTGTTTACTGTATTCCCCACAAGTCTGCTCAACAAATGTCAAGTTCATCCATCTAGTCTGTAGGAGACAGCCACTCCAGACAGACAAGTGCTCCTCCTTTATGCTCCGACAGCATGCCATTTATACAGCTACTCATCAAGTCTTCCAAAGCTCTGCGTTTACCTGTTTCAGGAGAGTGTAAATGCTACGAAAGTAGAACTTTGGTACATCCGTATAGCTTCATCTCCTAGCATACAACTGGCATTTCATAGGCACTCAAAAACATATTCGGAATGTGTTTATTGACTAATATTCATTATAAGATCATAGCAAAAATTTGTACTGAAAAGATATCCATATACTTGTAAGAAAATAAAATATATTCCAAAGATGCCTAATTTCCTGCTGGGGACTGAGCTAGTTATTAAGAAAATATAAGTCATAAGACAAAGGCTGGACTATATAATGGTTTTCCTACCAAAACCACAGAAAAATGTAAAGGACCAAATAGATAATCCTTTTCAAAGTATGGCCTTTTAGAGCTAAAGAAACCTAAAAGGATTTAGATCAAATTATAAACTAAAGATTCCATTAAAGAAAATGATAAAATGCTGGGTGCCTGGGTGGCTCAGTTGGTTAAGCTTCTGACTTTGGCTCAGCTCATGATCTCACAGTCCGTGAGTTCAAGCCCCACATCAGGCTCTGTGCTGACAGCTCGGAGCCTGGAGACTGCTTCCATTTCTGTGTTTCTCTCTTTCTCTGTCCCTCCCCCTCTCATACTCTGTCTCTTTCTCTCAAAACTAAATAAACATTTAAAAATATTTAAAAACAGAAAACAATAAAATGCTAACAAGAGAAGAAGGAAATAAACAATATTTCATTCATCTAGCATATCCAGAATAGAGGTGTTTGGTATGCTTAAATTTTTCAGATAACTGGGCAATTGCCTCTTAAAGCAAAAAAGCTTTAAACTTTGTTGCTTTATGAATCAACTGGTGTTACCAGAAAATCTATAGCATAATGTGACATTTTCTTCAAGATTCAAAGTCACAATTATGAATGATAATATCTATATGCTAATTTGTCTTAATATGTTTTTAATCCTTCAATTTATTTTCTGATCTTTTTTGGTTGCAGGAGCATTCCTTCCCTATGATGTGTCATGGTGCTTGTTTTTGTCTGCTGACCATCTACTTCCGAATCAGCTGTTCTCTGTTACATTCTTCTAAAGGACCTTTATTAGGTAGACAGATATTTCAATTTTGTTCATTTGACATCTTTTTTTTTTAATTTAAACTGGGGATAAGATGAAGGGGAAGGTTTCATTATTATATAAAATAGATGAATACTATAAAATATTGTGAAGTTGTTGACTGAATTCTATTGCCTGGAAATTAACGTTAATCCCCAATATAAATGATAAATGTCAACTACGAAACAGACATACGTACCCTTGTTAATGCTTTTTTGTGATTTTTCTGACATAGATAATTTGCGCATAATATCTCTTCTTGTGAGAAAAAAAAGGTATATCTGAAGTTTACAGCCCATGACTAAATTCAAGTAAAATAAATATCTTTCAAAAACAACTTATTAAGGTAAAATCCACATAACATATAATTAACTATTTTAAAGTGAACCATTCAGTAGTATTTAGTACATTCACAATGCTGTGCAACCACCACATCTATCTAGTTTCAAAATATACTTTTTTCCTATAAAAATAAGCATTTATGTTCAGGAATGATATTGGAACTCACTTTTATTTTATCCTTTATATCTTTATGTACTTGCTAAATTTTCTACTATGGATATGTAATACTTTTATATTCTAAAAACAAAAACAAATAACTCTGCAATATTAAAGGGATGCAACAATACATCATCTTCTAAGACAAGTCTTTCCTGACTCGGGCAGCTGACTTAGGAATTCCTTCCTCCTGCTCCTTCAGCTTTCCTTAGAATGCACATACCTCCATTTAAAGACCTCTATTTTATTATGTCTATTTTCCTTTCTTCCTCCTAGTTCTTCATCCTGTCGTACTTTGTCAATAAAGGTATTTGTGAAAGACAGAAAACATGAAAGCAAGAAAGAAAGAGAGAGAGGGGAGTGGGAGGAAGTCATTCTCATATGTAATACGGCCAACATACAACCCAAGTGTCCCTATTTCCTGTTTATCTTCTTTGAAACTAATGACCCCCCCAATGTTCCCTAATCATAAGTCTCCATGAAAATATTGCAATTTCCCCCTCCCTTCCATAACACACTGGCAAATGGCATTCCCTGCTTGCCAAAAAAAAAAAAAAAAGAGAGAGAGAGAGAGAGTAGAAGGAACGAGGGGACTTTGCACACCACAGTCCCCTCTGGGCCAGCAGGTAGAGCTCCATAACCATCTTCCTACAGACAGTGGGCAAAAACAGCAGATGTCAAGGCCCAAGACACATCATTAGTGGTTACTGGCCACAATACTATTCTGCTTTTTAAATCCAGCACCAATAGTATTTTTGTATATAACTTTCTAAGTAGATACCACTCTGATAAGTAACCCCACAGTTAATTTGCACCGAATATAAAGAAAATGTTTGATTTTTCAGGAATTCTTTGCAAGGCCTGTAACCATTCACCTCCTAAGCTCCAACTCTAAAGGTACGGCTTACCACAAGATAACATACATACAACAAATTAAATGAAATAGAGAAATGAAACAAGGAACCAGAGAGAGAAAAGACATAAATAAAGCAGAACATGGAAACCAGAAAAAAAAAATATGTCTATAAGATCTTTACAGGGTTTCAAATTTGACTCTTTTTTTCCTGGCCACCAAAACAAAAAGTTATATAATCGTTGTTTGCAGAAACAATCTAATTGCTTTTCCTCACGATGTTCTAGAGTAGTGATTCTCCCAGTGTGCTCACTGGACTACAGCACTGCTATCACCAGAGGAGCTGATACAAATGCAAAGCCTCAGACCATACCCCAGGCCTCCTGACTCAAACGCTCTGGGCCAGGGCCCAGCACCGTGGGTTTTAAGACGCCCTGGTGGTGCTTCCTCAGTAGCCTATGTTTGAGAACCACTGTTTTCACAAAATAGGACAGCGGGCAATGCTCCTACAGCAAATATGGG
The DNA here is from genome assembly GCF_006229205.1 of Suricata suricatta. Taxonomy (NCBI): domain Eukaryota; kingdom Metazoa; phylum Chordata; class Mammalia; order Carnivora; family Herpestidae; genus Suricata; species Suricata suricatta. The sequence goes on from NC_043714.1 coordinate 18,756,320, forward strand.
GGATTCAAAGGCAATGGCTTTCAAAACAAAACAAAAAGCAAAAGCAATGGCTTTCAATAAAAGCTGCATACATAAAACTAACCTGAAATTCAGCAAAGGAACAAAAGCAATATGCAAAAGAGCTAACATAGCATAGACCAGGCATGTGGTTTTGGTGATCCCTCTTTGCTGAGACAAGGATTGACCCCAACATATTCCATACTATACTAGTTTTAAAACACCTAGCAAAGAGCCACATGCAGTAGTTCTGGATGTCCTTGGGCAGCTCTGATTTGGGATTTATTCCTTCTGCCCCTCTTAACTAGCTCTTCTCCCCATTACCTGAGGTTGAAATTCTAAAACTATCTTTGATCCCTCCTTCCTCATTATCCTCATATCATTTGCCACATCCTATAGACACAACCTCTCCTTCCCTTCTCATCACTCAATAATTCAGTCATCAAATATTGACTACCTCCTAAGTGGTATAAATTCATCAAGGAACATGGTGGACCAAATATCCTTGCCTTCATGGGGCTTATTTCTCACTGTGGAGAAAATAAATAAGATAAATAAGTAAAATATATAGTATGTTAAATAGTGATGAGTTCTAAGGAGAAAATTAGAGGAGAGCAAGAGATAAGAAAGCTTTAGGGAGGAAGGTGGAGATTTTTAAAAAGGGTGGCCAAGCAAGGCCTCCCTGAGAAGGGACACCGAGTAATAATATCCTGCAGGAAGTGAGTTCTGGGAAGAGCATTCCCACCACAGGAGTGTCAAATGCAGGGGCCTGAGGTGAGAGTATGTCCGGCAGGTTTGAGGACCAGTGATGAGCCCAATGTGCTGAGGCGGAATAAATAAATGGGGCTGCAAGAAGGAGACGGAATTCTACAGATAAGCAGAGCCCAGATACTAACCCTGGCAGGTCCTATAGGGTGGAGACTTTTTTTGCGAGTGAGACAGAAGACCAGAGAAGCAGGCAGAGGAGAGGCATCCTTCTGGCTGCAGAGTCGAAAGCAACCAAGAGGGACAGGGATAGAAGTAGGGAGACTAGTTTGGCAGGCTACTCTCCTTTCCTTGTTTGCTACTCAAAACCATCGTCACCTCTCACAGAGGACTCTACCATAACTTTCTACCTGGGCCCCTCCTCCCATTCTACCCCTTTCCCTCCCTAATCCACTCAAGCTCTCTACGCACAATGTGGCCATGCCTTCCCTGTCCAACCTCGTCTCCCAGGCGTCTCCACGTACAACCAAACACAGGATGCTTGCTCAGCATTCTCAAACACCTCGGACCTTGCCTTTGCTCTCTCTGACTGGAACCATACAACCTCCACCTACTGAAATTCTCCCAGCATGCGGGGGTTCTCCATTAATCCCACCTCCTCCAGGAAACCGTTCCTGACCCCTCAACCAGATGTTCCCTTGCCTGCCATTGAACCTCACGCCATTGTGTAGGTCCCCCTTCCTGGTCTTTCCATCTGTACTTGTCCTGTCTCCCTCCATGGCGTACAGGTTCCCTGAGGGCAAACCATTGCTCATTCTTCTTCGTCTCCACCGCAGCATGGAGTACAGCATTTCTATAGAGTGAGTAGTCATCGAATTAAGTGATGACAACACAATCCTTCAGTGATCAGAATTCCATACCTCCAATAGTCTCTTTAAATCAGTTCATCATTTCAGAGTTAACTATTTTATTTAGTTAGGATTATAAACATATTGCAGTCAGGGTGCCTGGGTGGCTCAGTCGGTTAAGCAGCCGACTTCGGCTCAGGTCATGATCTCACAGTTAGTGAGTTCAAGCCCTGCATCCAGCTCTGTGCTAATAGCTCAGAGCCTGGAGCCTGCTTCAGATTTTGTGTCTCCCTCTCTCTGTGCCCCTTCCCCACTCGGGCCTCCCCCCAAATAAATAAACATTAAAAATTTCTTTAAAAAAAACACATTCTAATCCACCACAGACAAAAGTCTAGAAGAGAAGAATCTGTTATATTTTATGCTCATTAATAATGTTAAGCAGTTAAAAGGTTAAAAGTAGACACAAAAATAAATTTTTACTTATGATTAACAGTAACCGAAAGTTTTCTATTTAGGAAGATATCCAGCTAAATTTGGAAGACATTAAAATGCTGGACCTCAAACCTCAGGAAGATTGATCCAGTTAAGTATTTTAAGTGTTTATTTTTATTGGTAAGATTTTGATGCAATCAATGCTAATCTCCTTATGGAAAGGTGACGCAGACACATAAAAATTCTACTTTCTCCTTTGTGGTATTTTAAAACAGTCGTATTCCTGCATAATTTATAACAAGAATGTAGAAACACTGAGTCAGATTTCCCCAATGTCTATCATTAAAATGTGGACGCAGAGAGTTGGATTTGTATGGCTCAAATCATTTTTTTAAGGAAGTATAAGTTATTAACTTGGGTATCTTGCCACCTTCTCTTTGAAAAAGCAAATACTGGTATACACATTTCAAATATTAAATAAAGGGGTACTTGGGTGGCTCAGTCAGTTGAGTGTCCAACTCTTGATTTTGGTTCAGGTCATGATCACAGAGTCGTGGGAGGAGGCTCTGCACTGAGCATGGAGCCTGCTTAAGAGTCTCTCTCTCTCTCTCTCTCTCTCTCTCTCTCTCTCTCCCTCTGCCTCTCTCCCCTGCTTGTGCTTTCTGTCTGTCTGTCTGTCTCTCTCTCGCTCTCAAATAAAAAATTTTAAACTTTGGGGACACCTGGTTGGTTAAGCGTCCAACTCTTGGTTTCAGCTCAACTTAATGGTTTGTGAGTTCAAGCCCACCTAGGGCTCCAAGCTAACACTGGAGGGCCCGCTTGGGATTCTCCCTCTTCCTCTCTCTCTCTGCCCCTCCCCTGCTCGCTCTCCCTGTCTCTTTCTCAAAATAAATAAATAAACCTAAAAAAACAAATATGAAATAAAGACCTGAAGGAGCCTTCCTACAGAAAGCAGAACAAGGGAAAAAAGAAACAGAGAATCAAACTCAGACTTCACTCAAGAATGGGAATGACTCTCAGAGATCCTATTTGGTCTTTTCAAAAGCAGACTAAATATTAGAGTGTCATTTCCTATAGGTGTTAGGTATTATATATTCTGGAAAAAATCAGTAAGTATAAGATAAATATGAAATAATTTTGAATATTCTATTGAACATTATTCCTACATCATCACGATCATTTAAACCATTTTAAGCAAAACATTTGCACGTTATACTCCCATTAAAACACAATTCCTTTCTAAAAGGGCAAAGTGCTTCCTGAAGTTCTAGTCCAGATACAATGAGAGAACCCAGCACAAGTTAAAGTAACAATGAGCCAGCTCTGTCCCCCAATCAGGAGGTTTAGCTGCAGAAGTGCAATCAGCCATCACCATCACAATGAAAGCATAGGAGGAAACAGCTGAGAATATATCAGAAATACTGACATGAAAATCAGAAAGGAAACAGATTTTATAAACCAACTACCCATCACTTCTTAAAGATTCCTCTTACTCTTTCCGTTAAAAGAAAATATCCTCATCTATCAGATTGAGCATAAAAAAGGTGGAGAGGAGAAATCCCTGGCAGTACAAGATGGTACCCAATAAAACAGTATATAGATTCAGTTTTGAAAAACAATCTTAGAATTCCACAACCACTTTTTCTACTTTTGAACCCACATGCCTAAGTGCACTTTCCCCCAGAAGTAGACCCCAGTCAAAGATCCAAGTTCAAGCAGTTTATTGAGAAGATTCAGAAAACGCTATTCAGGAGTGCACAGGAACCAAGAGCTGCCCACAAGGAATGTAGAAATGTACCTCAGAATTGTCTCACCACCAAGTTGGGAAGCTGGGGTGTGCATCAGCCAGTGGTGATGACTGCCGTGGTGGGTAGCGGGAACCTGGGTGGCTCAGTTGGTTAAGCATCTGACCTGGGCTCATGTCATGATCTCATGGTTCATGAGTTTGAGCACCACATCGTGCTCTCTGCTGTCAGCATGGAGCCCGCCTCAGATCCTCTGTCCCCGTCTCTCTGCCCCTCCCCTGCCCTCTCAAAAATAAGTAAATATGGGGTGGGGGGAGAAAAGACTGCTATGTGGGGGTGGAAAAGTGTTAATTCCCTGGCACTTGATGCCAGACTCAAGCAGGAGCCAAGAGGTTTCCCAGCCCACAAAGAAAACCTTCAGGCAAGGAAGACCTGCAGACCTTCATGAAGGTACCAGCAGTCAGCAGGCCTCCTCTGCAAAGACGGGAAGGTCCCAGTGGTCAACGCAACATGCACATCATTGTCTACACTGCATCCTCCAAAGGAATACCATCCCCCTCTACAGACCTATCTGTTGTTGGTGTTTGATATCAGTCTTCTCTTCCTTTTCTCTACTATCCAACAGAGCACATATTTCACATTCAAACCATCTACCCTTAAGCTATAAAATATACAATCTTAGCTTACCTATGTCTTTATGTCTCCCATTGACTCTACTTTTTAATCTTTATAAATTAATACTCTAAGCTGGGGAACCTGGGTGGCTCAGTCAGCTATGTGTCCAACTCTGGATTTCAGCTCGTGTCATGATCTCACAGTTTTGTGGGATCGAGCCCCATATGGGGCTCTGCGCTGACAGCATGGAGCTGTTTGGGATTCTCTCCATCCCTCTCTCTCTGCTCTTCCCTTGCTCAAATGCACTCTCTCTCTCAAAATAAATAAATAAACATTTTTTAAAAGACTCTAAGTCTATTCATGTGTTGTAAATTTTTAATACCAGTCTTGCTCTCAATCAGCTTATAAAAAAAATTACTCCTTTGGTAATAGCCATCAGGATCCATAACACATCCATGAAAAATGATGGGTTGGCCCACATGTTAAACACTCACACCACACTAGCATCCGAAGAATCCTTGTTGGCATTAGAGCAGAGTAATTTTTGCCGTTCCGAAAGTACACAGGTTCACAAAATAATTGGTGGGGGAAGGGGAACAGAGGAGGCAGATCTAAAACTTGGAAGGAGCATTTTCAAAGAAATGTGACTTCACTTGTTTCGCAAAAATATAATCGTAAAGTCCAATCTATTATTTTTCTTTGACTGCTGGGACAGTTACGTAATATATTAGTAACTTCTGTGAGGTCCCTCTTTGACTTTAGTGTGCATATAGTCAAAGTGAGATGATAATGTGCTTAGGTAAATTTTACCTAAAACAATCTTGGCTGATGTAAGTAAGCACTTGGTAAATACTATGTTATATTATATTCATAATGTAATGAATTTATGAATATTATATTTATAATTTTTAAAAAATCAATTCAGGGAATAATAGGCTGAAATTAATGGAAATGGGGTATGACAGTTTTCTTAGCTTAGAGGGACTTATTGTCACTCAATAGACATATTGAACACTGAACAAATATTCCCTCATTAAAATTAATTTAAGTTGTTTAGATTCGAAATTGCTTGATCTAGTCTTTAATTTTAAGACAAATAAAAATGAAAAAATAGACCAGGACACGTCTCTGGAACTTTCTGGATGTTTTTACATGGAGGTGTAGAGGCCCATTCTATGGCCCCTTACAAGCATCTGATGGGGCCACTGCTGAATGAGAGCGGGGTCCAGTCTGAGGTTTTATGTTTAAGTAAGGACCAGGCCACACCACCAAACCCACCATTCCTCTGAGGAAAAAAAAAAAAAAAAACCCTTTCATCCTACAATGCAGTATTTTAAAAATCAGACATCTCTGAGTACAGTAAATGACATAGATAGATACCTGGATCTTAAGGATCTGGTCAGTGCTTCTCAATCTGTGATAAAGAGCTATTTTTAAATTAATGTTTCCAGTCTATCATATACGGATATTTTGCAAAATACATTAAAGAATGAATTATAAGAAAATAAAATTTTTAACACACAAAATGCAAGCTAAGTTCCTTATTATTATTGGATTCAACAGGCATAAAGTTTCTCAACACTCAAACTGTCAGTACTTTTCACAAGCCAGTAGCACTTGGTGGGTAGCACTGGCCTGACCCACACTTTGAGTAGCACTGATCTAAATTAACATGCATGAAAAATAAGTAAATAAATAAATAAATAAGATACAATAAAATAAAATAATATAAAATGATATAATATAAAATACGGTATATGTATTTTCTCCAAAGAGATACTTTACCTCTGACATTCTTTCCAAATCCCATAGAAGAAACTTTTTTGTCCACTTGTTCACTAGTGTTTGATTTCTCCTTCATAACATCATCATCATCATTAACAACATCAGCAGAAAATTTTTTCTTTTTCTTTTTCTTGTGTCGAGGAGGAAGCTTTTTTGGAAAAGTAAACATTGGGAATATCACAAGAAACATTGCAATGGCACAAAGGAGGAATCCACTCCACCTAAAAAATTGGGAAATGTGAATAGCATTTATGGCCTTTGTATTATGAGGGAGAACAAGTTAGCAAAGTAGAAGTTCATGGTAATAAAATTTTCCAGGGAAAATTTTTTACCTTCAACAACTATAAAGCAGTAGGAAGTTGGATAAACTAAGAAAGCATAGGAATCCTTCCTTTCTATGTTATAAATGTGAAATATACCCAATAATTATACTAGTATTATAATGAACATTATAGTTAGCAACCTGACTAGAATTTTATTCAAATATGTTAGTTCTGCTATACTCTGCTTTTACAATAAATCAAGAAATAAAAAATCAATAACTCTTAAATATAAGAAAATAACACAGACTTTTTAAGCATGTTTTGTGGACCAAAATAGACACATTTTTCTTCATAGAAAACCATTCATATCTCAGGTGAAATATATTTTAAGTTGCTAATGGCATTCAAATATTTTTCTGCAAGCATTTGAGAATATATCGATCCTCTTAGCCGACCCTTACAATACTTAACCATGAGGCCACCAAAGACACTTCTGTTTGATCATTGCCTTCAAGAACTTACCTAGTTGTAAGGAAGCTGAAAATATAAGAAACAATCTCCAAGGAATGCAAGAATGTATACAATGAGGTGTTAAATCATGTGGTATAGACTATGAATGCTATAAACATTCAGATAAAAAAAAATGTGTGTCAAAAACAGACACAGGAGAAGCAGACCTAGGAGTAGCAATCCTTGAGCTATGTAGAATTGAGAGTCTATCATTGAACTCATCTGAGGTGCAGGCTGCAGAGAAGAGGAAGCAAAAGAGAGAATAGAACTCAAATTCTAGTTAAGACCTTTGGCTTCTTGCCTGCATAAGGGGCAATCTCTCAGTCCCCTTTGAACCCTTTCTTAGCAAAGCAAGTAGAGACTTCTGATCTTATCTAACAGGTTTGCCACTTTCTTACTTACTAAGACTCCTTAACTCTAATCTCTGTCCTTAAAGCTTTCAAGTTCTTTATGTTCAGACTCTGACTTCTGTATCAGCACATTCCCATAGTTGCAACCTGGATACAAGTAGCATTCTAAGCATCAATGTTGAAATCAACATTAATCATCATCATTAAGAATATTAATCATCCAGGGGCGCTTGGGTGGCTCAGTTGGTTGAGCATCCAGTTTCAGCTCAGGTCATGATCTCATAGTTTGTGGGTTCAAGCCCCATGTCAGGCTCTGTGCTGACAGCTAGCTCAGAGCCTGGAGCCTGTCTTCAGATTCTGTGTCTTCCTCTCTTTTTGACCCTCCCCTGCTCATGCTGCCACTCTCTCTCTCAAAAAGAATAAAATAGGGGCGCCTGGGTGGCTCAGTCGGTTGGGCCTCTGACTTCGGCTCAGGTCAGATCTCACGTCCGTGGGTTCGAGCCCCACATCAGGCTCTGTGCTGACAGGTAGCTCAGAACCTGGAGCCTGCTTCCAGTTCTGTGTCTCCTTCTCTCTCTGCCCCTCCCCCTCTCATGCTCTGTCTCTCTCTGTATCAAAAATAAATAAAACATTAAATAATAATAAAATAAATAAAACATTAAAAAAAGAATATTAATCATCCATTAAGAATGTAAATCAGAGCATCTGAGTAGTTTAGTTGGTTAAGTGTCTGACTCTTGATTTCAGCTCAGGGCATGACCTCATGGTTTGTGAGATCAAGCCCCATGCTGAGCTCTGTGCTGACAGTGCAGAGCCTGCTTAGGATTCTCTCTCTCCCCCCGCCCCTCTCTCTCTCTGCCCCTCCCTGCTCCTTCTCTCTCTCTCTCTCTCTCAAAATAAATAAATAAACATTAAAATATATACATTAAAAAAGAATATAGATCAATTAAAAATTAATTCTTTTTAAAATAGCGTTTCTATTAAAATATCAGCTGCTAAAAAGGTCACACTTCACTGACAGAATAATTCCATAAACCAGTTATTAATAATTCAGTGTGCTATTTTCAAAGATACTTAAAGTTATATCAAATAAACATTTTTAAACAATTAGAAAAAGAGGCTTTATTTTGAGAAGATTGCTCAGGGCAGACTTCTAGCAATTTCAATTATTCAGTGTACAACCAAGAACCCAGTGCCTAACACAGATTCGTGACTGAAAATCCTGAATAAATAACATGGAATGAGACAGGCAAGAAGCTAGTGAGGTCATCTGTCTACACAGAACATGGCTACGATCATATCTGGCCTCTTTAGTACGTCGTTGTTTGTGGGGCCTTTGCTGATCTATCCCTCCTTATCCACCACCTTTGAATTTCTTTCCACACATCCTACATTCAAGTCCCTTGAACTCCCTCAGTTCCCTAGGCCAGAACAGGACACATCGTACAATAGAAGAGACAGTTCTAGAGCTGTGACTTCAGACAAGCATGGGATTTTGTCTTGTCTTTACCACTTAGTAGCTCTAAGATCCTGGGGAAATTATTTCACTTTTCCAAACCAGCTTTCTCATCTGAAAGAAGAATAATACTGTTTTTTGACATCATCAGAATTAAGAAGACAATGTATACGGTGGACCTAAAACAATGCCTGCCCCCCAATCAGCAATCAATTCAAAGTAGCTAGTTTTGGTTTTGTTATGTAGACTGTATTTGGCAACACCACCCACCTCCACCCAGAGACAGTGAATTAAAATTATGTGCAAACATTTAAGATACACTTCTAGTTGGGCCACCAGGGTGGCTACAGCCAGTTAAGCATCCAACTCTGGATTTCGGCTCAGGTCATGAGCTCATGGTTTGTAAGATTGAGCCCTGTGTTAGTCAGTACAGTGCCTGCTGGGGATTCTCTCTCTTTCTCTCTGCCCATCCCCTGCTCATGCTCGCTCTCTCTCTCTCTCTCTCTCTCTCTCTCTCTCTCTCTCAAAATATTTAAATAAACTTAAAAAAAAGATACACTTAATAGTAGTAAGAGTAAATAACAGACAGAAAGGAAGAATTATAGCAAATCAACAAAAATAATATCAAAATAGTGTAAAAGTTTGGGGTCTTTTCAAAGCAGAGCAAACTGGCCCATATTCTCAGTGGTCTTCACTTGCATTGAGAAAATGCATGATCTAATCATGGAGCAAAGAAGCCCCCAAGAAAAGCTGAGAAGACACAAAGTGTGTGTTATATGTTACGAAAAGGCCATGAGTAAGAGCTAAAATTGAAAAATCAGAGTCCCTAAGTCTCTTTTATGAAGCATTTACTCAGGGACTATTCATAGAGTAAAGCCAGTTAAGTATAATGACTAAGAGCTTCTTTTTTTTTTTTAAGTTTATTTCTTTATTTTGAAAGAGAAAGAGAGAACATGAGCAGGGGAGGGGCAGAGAGAGAAGGGGACAGAAAAAAAATCCCAAGTGGGCTCCACACTGTCAGCATAGAGCTCGACAGAGGACTTGATCTCACAAACCATGAGATCATGACCTGAGCTGAAATCCTGAGTCAGACGCTTAACCGACTGAGCCACCCAGGCGCCCCAGTACTCAGTTTCCTATCCCAGCTCTCACTGCCTCCAAGGCTTTGGGCAAGTTATTCAAGTCACTGTGCGTCAGTTGCCTCATCTATGAAGTGGGCATAATATTAGTGACTATATATGGGTATTGTGTATGTAGGCCTAAATATGATGTTTAAACAAAAATGTCTGTGAAGCTCTTGACACACAGTCAGCACCCAATAAACATTATCATTATTCATTTTTTCCTTCACTCTCTCAGCATGTACTTATTGAAAATTCCATCATTATTACTAGGCACTGGATTAAATAATATTATATCAAAGACCTCATCTCTGGTTAAGGTAGAAGTCTGTTATAAACTAGGCTACTCAATGAATAAAATTCAATTTTTAAAGAGATCTTTATTATACAGTTCTACATTGACAACTTTTATCATGTATATAACTAATATTGGACCATTAAAATAAATAGGGGTTCTTGGGTGGCTCACCCAGTTAAGTGTCCAACTTCAGCTCAGGTCATGATCTCATGGATCGTGAGTTTGGGCCCTGTGTCAGGTTCTGTGCTGATAGCTCAGAGCCTGGGGACTGCTTTAGATTCTGTGTCTCCCCCTCTCTCTCTTTCCCTCCCCTGCTCATGTTGTCTCTCTCTGTCTCTCTCTCAAAAATAAGTGAAAACATTAAAAAAATTCTTTTAATAAAATAACGTTCCTGAACATTTATTAAATTCAAAGAATGGAATAATAGCTAACACATACCATGTAGCAAGAACTATTCTTTTTTCTTTCTTTTTACCTTTTTATTTTTTTAATGTTTATTTATTTTTGAGAGAGACACAGAGTGCGAGCAAAGGAGAGGCAGAGAGACAGGGAGACACGGAATCTGAAACAGCTCCAGGCTCTTTACTGTCAGCACAGACCTGGACATGGGGCCCGACCCCTCAGAACACAAGATCATGACTTGAGCCAAAGTCAGACGCTTAACCAACTGACCCACCCAAGCACCCATAGCAAGAACTACTTAAAGCTCCACATAAAGATCCATTTGTTCCTCATAAAACCCTAGGAGGTAGCTACTGCAATTACTACTATTTTATAGATTAAAACCAACAACTGAGGGGCACCTGAGTGGCTCAGTCCATTGAGCATCCAACCTCAGTTCAGGTCATATCTCACGGTTCGTGAGTTCAAGCCCTGTATCAATCTCGCTGTTGTCAGCACGGAGCCAGCTTCGGATGCTCTGTACCCTCTCTCTCTGCCCCTCCCCTGCTTGTGCTCTTTCTCTCAAAAATAAATAAAACATGAAAAAATTTTTAAATAAATAAAAATTAAAAATAAAACCAACAACTGAGGCACAGAGTCTACACTCTTAATCACTCTGGTTTCCTACCAATAAGAGTGATGTCTACTAGAAAACTTTAAAAAGACAACATATGGGGGGCCTGGGTGGCTCAGTCGATTAAGTGTCTGACTTTGGCTCAGGTCATGATCTCACCGTTCATGAGTTTGAATCCCACATCAGGCTCTGTGCTGACAGCTCCTGGAGCCTGCTCCAAATTCTGTGTCTCCCTCTCTCTCTGTCCCTCCCCTGGCTCATGCTGTCTGTCTCTCTTCCTCTCAAAAAGAAATAAACATTAAAAAATAAAATGAAATGAAATAAGGATAAAATAAAAGAACTAAAAGTCAGCATAAAGTATTTGCAAGCCTGAAGCCATGTCTCTTTCCTTCCCCCTGCCCCCAGTTTGGGCCTCCTTATCTCCTCCCTCCCTCTAGGTGTTCCGTTTATTGACATGCTCTTTTCATGGACATTTATATAGAACACAAAATATACAGTGAATGTTCATAAACATATTTTAACAATCCACTTTTCTGAGAATTAAAAAAAAAATCCTTACTCTGATTTATTTCAGAACTGCAAAGAAAACAGTAGTTGAGACCAAAAATTTCACTATTGGTTAAGAACTTAAAACTCCTGTGTTATTCCCCTACTACTGACCAGGGGACTTCCTTTTGTATGATTTAAAAATTCTACAAGCCCAAGCTCATCTAGATCTTAGCACATTCATCTTCAAAGAGCATTACTTATAAAAGAGAAGTATTATGTAACTTAACTGATATGTCTTAATTGCTTTGAAAAATACATAGCATTGAGCATTATTGCCATGTACTTCAGAGTTATGAGATTATATTAAAATGAAATGCATAGATAACACAAATGCTCTAAGAAATTCTTTTGAAAGTAATTAGTTGACACTAATTTCTTATAATGAACTAATATTCTCTTTATTATAAAAGGAACATTTATCAGTGTATACCTATTACTAATCCATGTTAAATGAATTCTTTTTGGTTAGTGCTTGCTATCATGAAGAAATAACCTGTGTGCAAGTTGAGGACCACGAAGAACTCAAACATAGTCCTGGCTATGTGCATAAATAACCTAACATCCAAAGTTGGAGTTCGCGTTCTAAGTCCTCAAAAGTACTTATTTAGCAAGACAATTAAGGGCTAGCAAGTGAGAGAACAGCTAAATCTCCAGCACTCCTTGGAAAAACAATTACTGAGTGAAAAGATTCACTAACAGTGTGACAATGGAAAAGGGGGGGCTGGAGTTTGGGGCGGTCAGAGAGGGCTGACAAAGCAGAAACAGATATAATAAGGAAGTGGGAGGAAAATATTTTTTAAAAGGCAAAGAAAGACAATGAAAACTAGAACACAGGAAAGCCCCAACACAGACACCTTCTCCTCCTCACTCTGTTTATAGCAAAAAATGCCTCAACCCTAAAGAAGGTGGATTGAGTCAATGTTCTCAAGCCCTGAGTGTTAGTTTCCCATTGCTGCTATAACCACCCCACACTTAATGACTTAAAACACCATACACGTGGTATCTTACAGTCCTGGAGATCAGAAGTCTTAAGTGGGTTGACAAGGCTGCATTCCTTCCAGAGGTTCCAGGGGGAAAAAAATCTATTTCCTTGGGTTTCCTAGCTTCTAGAGTCTGAGTGTGTTCCTTGGCTCATAGAACCTTCCTCCATTTCCAAAGAATGTGGCTCCAACCTCTGCTTCAATCACCATATCTTCTCTCACTCTGACCCACCTGCCTCCCTCTTTCCTTTACAGGGACCCCTGTGATTATACGGGGCCCATTCCTGTCATCAGGATAACCTCTCTATCTCAAGATCCCTAACTTAATCACATCTGCAGAGTGGTTTTGGCCATGTAAGCCAACACATTCATAGGCTCTGGGGATCAGGACATGGATATCTCTGGAGGACTAACTATCCTGCCTTCCACCCCTTCCTAGAGGACTTTTAGCTGGTTTTCATATTCCCAAGGGGGAAATTTAACTACAAGGGTTACCACAACTTGAATTATCATTAGTAATAAGTGAAATGAAAAATTTAGTAAACAATTCTTACCAGTTTCCAATGAAACGAGGGTCATTCTGATCAAGGTTAACAGGATTTCTGGGATCGACATAAAAACCAATGAGAAGTCCACCTAATAAATATCCCACTGCCGGTCCAAGTGCTCCCATGACATACATGATGGCTGAGAAGACAGAAGGGGAACCGTGAACTAGAGCGACATGTAACTGACATTTTAAGAGCTGTCTAATTTCAGTCATTCCATTTATATACCTCCGATAAACCCAGTGAACAGCCTCCAAAAGCAAGGAACTTTAGAGAATGTGCCTCTATTTATATTTGGGTTTCAAATCCTGCCCTTTATGTAGGTGCTGCCTGTTGTCCTTTTGGAACATCAGAATCACCTGGACAGCTTTCTGGCTGCTTTTGTTTTGTTTTTTAACGTAAGTGCTCAGGCCCCACTAAATTTAAATTTCTGAAAGTGCGAGTTAACAAACAGACACTGGATAACCAAGGGAAGAAAAAAGGTAGTGTCAAGATTAAAAAATAAATAAAAATAATTAAAAGATCATTTCAAGATAAGAAAAGTAGATGTCACTTGTCACAGCTGGAAGATTCTAACAGAATGAGTGAATCAAGGCCAGATTCTGCCTGAAGCTGGATTTAATTGAACTGGCAAACCTGCTTAAGCACCCTCGAATCATGAATATTTTTCAAATCACCACTTTAGAATCAAAAAGAGCTCCCAATGCATTTGGTTAATTGTTAATTGAGGAATCTTACTTAAAGATTCATAAATCTCCTTAAATGGCATGAGTGAGGTCCAAATGAATAGCAGGAACCCACAGCTGAATGAGAAAATAATTTTTTAAAGCACATGGCTAAAGCAGGAGGGGACGGGATTCTGCCAGTGGCTCAGAAAGGTTGCCATTGTATCCAAAAAAAACTTGGCCATCAAAATAGGCTTAGAGCAAAACAAAAACAAAAACAAACTAAAAACAATAAATTCACTGTCATACCTTTATATTGTTTTCACTACTGTGATTTCAAAAAAAAATTTTGTCAATTTTCAAATTTTGAGGTAGGATATGAAATTCCTTGAAAATCAAAGAAAAATCTAGCCACATATTCCAAACCCATTTTTTCCTGCCAAAATTTATTTGGAGAGAAATCTATAAACACTTTTAAGATACTCTTGTGTGCAAGGCATGATAAACTTAGGTGTTGAGGCACCTGGGTGCCTCCATTGGTTAAGCACCTCTGTCTCTCTCTCTCCCTTTCTCTCACTCTCTCAAGAATAAACATTAAAAAAAAACACCTCAGGTGTTACATATTTCTCATTTCTATTGCCATCATGCATTTAAGCTACTGAATAAATAGTTTGCCATACCCTTTAAATAGCACCATATTTACCAAAAAGCAAATCTGACTAACCAGAATAGCTTCACCTTATTTTATCACCTGCACCTACATAAATTTGCATATACTTGTACCTCCTGTTACTTATCACTACAGACAGTAATTTAACACCTGCTCTCATTTTTCACACTATTTCATAAGAGAAAGCCCAGTGTTTATTTATTTTACAGAACTGTCTGCTTGTAACAATCAGACATTAGGTGCTTCGACTTCTCCGCCTGTGTTTGAGAAAGGAGAATGGAGGCACGGCCATAACTGTATTCCTTTGGAAGCATGCTTTTAATAAGACAAAATTAGAATTTTGATAAATATCTTGTTAACCTCCCTGTTTATAGCCTGAAACGGAACTCAAGAACAAAAAACGCTTTTTCAGTTTTTCGCATATGCATATAAGGATAAAATTTATGTTTACACCTCCAGGCAAACCAGCACCATTTACAACTTAAACTGTAATGAGGCCAAAATGTGACATGAATCATCCTCCCAAAATAGTTCTCCTGGCATGAAAGAAACTGTCTTCCAAACACAGACAGGGAAAAGGGTATTTCCGCCATCCTGTTTATGCCTGGGGCACTTGAGCAGCACCGGGAATGGCAGGCGGCGCAGGGCCGGAAGCGTGCAGGCAAGACCTGGCAGTCACACCGCGGCGGGAACACCAGTTAAGTAACATTCTCCAAAGTATCTTAACTACTCTTTAGCTTGTTTTTAATGTTTGCTTACTTTTGAGAGAGAGCGCGCGCACATGCACAAGGAGGGGAGGGGCAGAGAGAGACAGCGACGAACGTGGGGCTCAGACTCACAAACCTGAGTCGAAATCGGAGGCTTAACCGACTGGGCCACCCAGGTGCCCCAAACTTAACTACTTTTTAAAATAGAGATAAAACTTTTTAAAATTCAACTGTGTCATCAGAAAAAAGTTATTTGTACTATCTAGCAAACACTTGGGCCAACTGAATCATTCTCATTGATAGATACACACATCTATCTATATAATTGTATTATCTAGTATAATCTATAATAGTGTCATAACTATACTATCTATGCTATATCTATAAATCAATAGGTGTATAACACTATACATAGACAGATATATAATTACTCATTGACAAGGTCCTATTTAGTAAATAAATCATTCTGGCCACTGAGCTAACATTTATTCATTGATTAACCAGAGGCACTCATTCAGAGCTTATTAGAGGGGCAAATTGTTGACACAAACTCGTATCACTCACTCTCCCAGTCAAATATTCCCAGTCACCACCCACCCCCGCTACCACCACTGCTTGAAGTAAGTCCAAACTGCTCTGGAGTTCAAGGGTGGGACAGGCTGGCCTCCTCCTGCCATTTCACTCTTCAGTCCTACTGCTACTGCCTGCACGCAGGGCTCCAGGCAGACTGACCCTCAGGACGAGCCTGAGCAGAGCCGCCTCCCTTCCATCGAGCACCCACAGTGCCCCCACCCAGACAGGCCCTCCTGTCTGTCTGAACCCTACCTGTTCTTCAGGGCCCAACCAAGTCCAGCGCTGCTTGTCCTCCCCTGAGTGGTCTCTGTCTCCTCAGAGACCTCCTCCTCTGTCTATTCCTGTGGCCTCCACACTTTTTCATCCCCTGTCCCTATCAGTAAGAGCTTTTACCCAGAGGGGGGCCTGGGTGGCTCAGTGGGTTAAGCGCCAGACTCTAGATTTCAGCTCAGGCCATCACCTCACAGTCTGTGAGACCAAGCCCTGTGTCGGATGGGTTCTGTGCCAACAGCATGGAATCTGCTTGGGATTCTCTCTCTCTCTCCCTCTCTCTGCCTCTTTCCTGCTTGTGCTCTGTCTCCCAAAATAAATAAACATTAAAAGAAAAACTTTTAACCATTGACCCACAGCGTGCTTTTCTGTACACGTGATGTGTACTTACCCCCAGCCTCACTCTCACAGCTTGCAGCTCGTGTGTCAGGAAGCCCCGCTGAGTCTGCCATCACAGCACATCCAACTCGCAGCCCCTGCCCCAGGCCTCTACCTCGGCCCAAGCCACCCACGTCCCTCATCTGGAAAAGTGCTCCAGGCCTTCCAACCCGTATTCCTGCTACTGCCCTTCCTCCCTACAATGAATTATCAACACAGCAGCCCTAACAATCCTGCCTGAAAGACACATGAGCCAGCTCATGTCACTTCCTGGCTCGCACCCCCCCCACCCCCCGCCGGTGCACTTCCATCTCGATGGCAAGAAAAGCCAAAGTCCTTTAATGTGGCTGCAAGGATCTGCCCACACTTTTGCACCCCCTCTTCTCCTGCTCCATCTCCTTTCCTTTCCTTGTCCAGTCAACTGACCTCCTCGTCTTCACCTTTCTGGGCACATTCCCACCTGACGGTGTTAGCGCTCGCATTGTGCATGCCTGTGTCTGTGTGTGCGTGTGTGTGCATGCGTGCGTGTGTGTGTGTGTGTGTGTGTGTGTGTGTGTGTGTTATGCTCTTCCCCAGAGAGCCACATGGTACATTCCCTTGTTTCCTCCAAATAGGTCTTCAAACAGTTCCTTCTCACCGAGGCCTTGCTTGGCCATCCTAGCTAAAAATTTAAAAACTTTTCCCCAATTCTTCCCACCCTCCCCCTGCTTTATTTTTCTCCTTAGCATACGTTGCCACGCAACACACTCTATATTTCCTTGGTTCTTCTTGCTTGTCACCTGTCCTCCCCATCTAGAACATAAACTCCAGGAAGGCAGGGATCTTGCCAGTGGTGTTCACTAACAAAACAGTGTAGGAGGCACAAAACTCATTTTGCTCCCATGATTTATTACCTTTGCCACTCCCAGTGAACTCTCTGCTGTTATTAATAGCAGATGTCAGGGATAAAAGTCTTCTTCAGTGTATATCAGCTCTTGAGATGTTAGCCAATCACTATCAAGTTGATAGTTCAATGATTTTGTCTGTGTTTCATCAGATGTGATGATACTGTCATTGGTTGTCCCTCACGAAGAGGAGCCTACACTGGGCACACAGGCTATCCAGTGAACTGGCAACAGAAAGAACTCCAAGTTCCAAGTATCCAAGAGTTGTCTAATTTCAGTCACATCATATATTTATGTCCAGTTAAACCCAGTTAAGCTCATCCAAAAACAAAGAACTTTAGAGATTGTGCCTATATTTATATTTGGGTTTCAAATCATGCCCTTTATTTAGCTGCTGCCTGTTGTCCTTTTAGGATATCAGAATCATCCGAAGAATTTTCTTCCTATACCCCAGTGGGCTGCATCACACACACACCCCCCGCCGAGTCATACACAATTCTGCTTCACTCCCCTTTGGCAAAACCCTGGACCGAATTCCCTTCATTTAAATTCGAGTATGCCTTGCTCTTAACTTCTACTTCTCTCTTCATCCTTGACAGCAGGAGCCGTATCGTATACAGTACAATGTAGTGGGTAAATCACAGACTCCACACTCCCGGGTTCAAATCCCTCCATGCATTATGCACATGAAGTGCTTAGCATGTGGTAAACGCTGAAGAAATATTAAGTTGTATTTTTATAGGTTGAATGATCACCTATTCATTCTCTAACAAAGATTATTAAATATGAAGTTTGTATAGACCAAATACATATGTAACGGAAAACATACTTTTGTTTACATTATCTTGATAAATTATCTTTTCTGGAATCGTAACTTTTGACCCAGGAGTTAGTTCTGATAATGGGCTGGGCAGATGGGAATGGGGAAAGACAAGGTGCAGAGCTTTCTTCCCTCACACAAAGGTCAGTATAGATATCTTCCTGAAGCTGAGAATGTGCCTTGCCTGTGGCTCTTATTCTTTTTAAATAACCTTTAGGGGGTTTTTTCCCTAATGATCACAAAATGTAATATAAATTCCTTGTAGAGGAAACTCTCAAGCACACAAAATTTTTTTCTAAATCACCAACAATCTATACTATCCAGATAATGATAGTAATAATACTAATAAATACTTTTTACTATTCACATGCTATATGAATATTTTAAGTAGCCAGAATTATACAGTACCTATTGTTCTATACGATGTTTTTTGGGGGCACCAGGTTGGCTCAGTAGGATAAGCGTCTGACTTTGGCTCAGGTCATGATCCCATGGTTCGTGAGTTCAAGCCCCACATTGGGCTCTGTGCTGATAGCTTGGAGCCTGGAACCTCCTTCGGATTCTGTGTCTTCCTCTTCTCACCCCCTCCCCTGCTCATACTGCTCATTATGTTTTTCACATAATATCTCAAATATTTCTTCTATCAATAAATACTCTTCTAGAACATTTGTCATAGTTTAATGGTGAGCCTTCATGTGGCTATGACATACGTCCATTAATAACCCCTTCCTGGGGCACCTGGATGGCTCAGTCAGTTAAACATCCAACTCTTGATTTCAGCTCAGGTCATGATCTAGCCATTCGTGGGTTCTGTGCTGACAGCATAGAGCCTGCTTGGGATTTTCTCCCTCTCTCTCTCAAAAATAAATAAACATTTTTTTAAATCTTTAAAAAAAATCCCTTACTGATGCCAGCTATTTGCTATCACAAATGTCTGAAGATTATATCAACCCTTTGGGGCACCTGGGTGGCTCAGTCGGTTGAGTGTCTGGCTTTGGCTCAAGTCATGATCTCACGGTTCATGGGTTTGATGTCAGGCTCTGTGCTGACAGCTAGCTCTGAACCTGGAGGCTGTCTTCGGATTCTGTATCTCCCTCTCTCCCTGACCCTCCCCTGCTCGCGCTCTCTCTGTTTCTCAAAAATAAATTTAAAAAAAAAAATAAAAAAATAGATTTGAAGATTATATCAACCCTTTGTCATTACATATGCTGCACAGGACTAGACCGCAGTCTGAGGATTACAACCCCCGCCCCAAACCAACCTCAGCTGGGCGAGCTTTCCAGGAACTAAGAAGCCACTGTTTAATGAAGTGGGCCTGAAAGGCTCCTTGAGCAAGGTGGGGCCAATTCTTGGCCTCCTGGACATCATGGCTGGCTTGACAAAGAAACAACTCTGGAGGAAGCCAACTCACCAATAGCTTAGTAGCTGTCTCATCGGCTGCTTCCTTCACTTACCTCTCCCCAAGCTGTTACCTTTGGACCTTCCATTTTAATTTTCTTCTTAAATTATCATTTACCCTATGTTGTGATCATTTATGCCTTTTTACGTGAAAGCACAGGACTTCCACTTTTAATCCCATTTACCTTCACATTTTTATCTTTTGTGGATTTAATCTTTATTCTAATTTAATACTTCTTTTCATTTTTATAGTCATAAAATGTTTTAGCTGCTGCTTTTTCTCTACTTCTGAATGCATTTTAACCTTTTAAAAATATTTTTCTGGGCGCTGAGGTTGATTGAGCGTCTGACTCTTGATTTCCTCTCACGGTTTGTGAGATGGATCCCCATGTCGGGCTGGCTCTGTGCTGTCAGTACTGCTTTGGGATTCTCTCTCTCTCTCTCTCCCTAGCTCTCTGCCCCTCCCCCACTTGCGTGTGCATGTGCTCTCTCAAAATAAATACATATTTTTAAAATGAAAAATAAAAAAATTTTCCGTAAGAATTTCAATTTAAAATTAACTATCAATTTTTTTCACATTATCCATTACCTTCTATTTCTCATACCTTAAGTTTGCTCATGTTTTTAGCCCTACTTATAGTACGCTAATTTTTTAGTTTTATCAACTGTATTTAAACTTTGAATCTTTGCTATAGTCCTGATTTTTATGTTATATTTCATGTTTAATGCTTTCCCTTTCCTTTTGTATCCTTCTGACAACATATTCTTTTAAGAGTCTTCGTTTATCTTAATCACCTCTTATGTTCTGCTTATTTTGTGATCAGTTTTGGGAATAGCTCCTCAGATGCCAGGCCTGGCCCCTCATCTCCTCTGGGCCCATTGCCCACACGGTCTCTGTGGTCCGCTTGGTGGCCCTGCATGGCTTTCCAGCCAGTTCAGGACAGTAGTCTGAGACTCAGGGTTAACTCTCCCCTGGACTCAAGGCTGGCTTTGCACATGGTGTATCTGATTAGCCAGACTACATGACTGTTGTCTCCCATGATCCCATAATGACAAAATGTGAGTTCTAAATCCCAGGTCTCTGATGAATAAGCACTGACTCTAAGACAAGCCAGGCCCACAGAGTGGAACAAAGAAGTCAAAGTATTCTTCCTCATTCAGCTCCAGCCTGGCTTGGTGAGAGTCAATGGGTTGACCCTCCAGATGGCTACCAAGGAGAGAGAAAAGACAAAACTGCATCCCGCAAAATCCACCTGTATCCGTTTCCTCCCTTGCTAAAGCCAACACCCCCGTCTCTGGCAGAGTTAAAAGACACTCCTCCTTCCTCATCACCAAAGCCCAACCTGACTGCATTGGTGTTCTCCCAAATGGGGTTGTTCTGAGGGGTCTGCAGCAAGCAGGGGAACAGCTCTCTGAGCTCTACAGAGTCTAGGCTGGGTAACTTCATGTGCTCCTAAATCACAAGAAATTATTCCAGAACAACTAACAGTGACCAGCCCACCATGAGCCTTGCTGGACTTGGGAAACTGAGGGCCCAGTCAAAATCAACAAAGATCCTAGGATCACAAATCCCTACAGAGTTACCTCCTTCCCAATCTCAACCCCAGATGGTGAGTAGGGCTCCACATTGCCGGACCAGAGGCCACTCAGTCACCCATGTGCTCTGCGGTGCCAGGCCCTAGGACAAGGAAGGGACCTTGCAAAGTTCAATAAGATTGATGCAGAGTAACCCAGAAGAGGGACGGGTAAAACCAGGTATGATCCAAGGTTCAGTGAAAAAGTGCAACAGGCCAGGGGCCATGGGGGAGGAATGGTTCACACAGTAACTAGCTGAGGAGGGAGGACAGATAAGCCTTTCTGGAAAAGATGACTTTTAACATAAGCCTGCAAAAATGGGGAAAAGAGGACACTAGAGTCTGAGGTGCTAGTATGGGCAAAAGTACATGAGTTTGGAAGTACACGGCCTATTTGGGGAATTGCACCTGGAGGTACAGCTGCCTCACAGGAGAGTGACCACCACTAACTCTATCCCAGTCCCATCCAGGGTCTCGATACCCAGCTGTGTGCAGGCTGCCCGGTCACTCTTCTCTGAGGACACTGAGGACTGATGGTTTTGCTGTGGTTTTCCACATGGTGGTAGAGGAACAAGTCACTTCCACTGTGCGACTGAGGTCAGGCCCTGCCGTGGAGAATGGGAAGTCAGAGCACTGGTCCTTGGGGGTCTCCTGAGCACGTGACTGTCTCACCTCACTCTTGCTTCCTCCCTCCCTCCTTCTGCATCAGTCACTGGAATCTGACTAATTCAGTCAGAAGTCTCAGGTGGCATGTTACTGCCAAGGGCCCCGCCTTCCACCTCATTCATGCTGTCCGTAGCTCTTGGGAAGATAAAAATCTTTCCTTCTCATTCATTCTCTTCATTTACAGGCAG
This sequence comes from Suricata suricatta, assembly GCF_006229205.1. Taxonomy (NCBI): domain Eukaryota; kingdom Metazoa; phylum Chordata; class Mammalia; order Carnivora; family Herpestidae; genus Suricata; species Suricata suricatta. The sequence goes on from NC_043714.1 coordinate 18,778,330, forward strand.
AATTCAACTGGATAGACATATTTTCTATCTGTTCAGTTCCTAGGCCCCCTTCTTTTGGCAAATGCTATTCTGTTTTTCTTTAGGAACCATGCACCCTCCATTGCACAGTGTCAATGGCCACCGTGAGTCACTGGTAGAGAGGTGCCAAGTGCGGGCCGATCAGATGCTCCACTCCCAGATACCATGGGGCTCACTCCCGTACTTCTTCCAGATCTGTATTCAGGGATCATTCTTCAGAGAAGCCACAGTTCACCACATATCAAAACACGGCACCCCTCCCCTCCCCGCCCCCTCACTCTTTATCACCTTGCCCTGCTGGAGTTTTCATGATGGCCAATACCACCATGTGGCATTACATTTGATTGCTTGCTTATTCTCTGTCCTTCCCATTGGAATGTCAGTTCCAGGAGAACAAGGGCCAGTTTTTTCATTGATTCCTTATCAATGCCTGAGCAGCACTGCCCATAAGCACTAATGGATAGTGTTGAACAGAGAAGGGATGAAGACCTGGACTTCTAATCTTGAGTGACGCAACAAAAGCAATCAAAGTGGACTGGTCCTTGCAACACTGCCGTGAAGAATCATCCATTGGCTCCTGTTCCCGAGACCCTGGGGCTGCCCTGTCCTTGTGAGCCATCCCTACCCACCTTCCCCACAACAGCCTTGGTTTGACAGAGCTGCCTCCCGTGGTTTACAGACACAGAGCCTTGACTCTTACCCTCCAGGCCTGACCCTTACTTCTGCCGGGCTCTCTAAGGTCGCCACCCGCCCTAGCTGGGTTTCCTCAGTTCTTGGAGCTTCATCACAACTGGCCTAGATTTGCTGTGCCCTCATTTGAACTTGGTGTCTCATTAATCAGCCTCTGCTCTCTGTTGCTCCCCACTTCCCACTTTTCATCACTCGCTGTCCACCACTTCTCCACATTCCCTCTGGCGCAGGACCCACTTTCTCAGCTGCCCTCCATGGCCAGTAAATGCTGCCAAGAACTGTTGATGACAGGGGTTTGGGTTACAAGCATAATTTAGGCTCAGTTCCAGGGGCTGTGATTTACCCAGGATGGTCCCACAGAGAAATGTACTGCATGCATGCCTATTAAACCCAGTCTGAGACATAGTGATAGGAGGTCACCCTTTTGAATATGTTTGGTGGCAGAGCTGTTGCAGATAAGACAAAGATGTGAAAAGCAATCCACACTTCACTGTGGTATCACAGCAATGACACCAACTCACATTTGACTTGCACAATGTCTTGAAAAGTAGCCAAGGTACCTCATAGTACCAGTGTATCATGTTTAAAGAACATACTCCCTTGCTCACCCCTTCCACTCGCAAACATGGGCAGATAAGAGACCTCTGATCTCGGTTATTTGTAGCAGCAATTTTTTCTTCTTTTAAGTGATTCAGTTATTATGACACAGGCGTGACAGTAAAAGAACAGCTGCCACAGCAGTCAGGGAATAGTCTATCACTTTGCTAAATCATCCAGAGAGCATCATAGGTCACAAATGAGAAGGGAAAAGGGTTAGGTAGATTCAGAATGTTTTTTCCTCACTACAATAGCACACAAGACTTGGTTTAAGTTCACTATCTTCCTTTATAAATATTTTCAAACTTGTTCTTTTCTAAAATGGAACACACTTAATTTTTTTTTTTTAATTTTAAAATGAAGAGGTGCCTAGGTGGCTCAGTTGATTAAGCATCCAACTTCAGTTTAGGTCATGATCTCACAGTCCATGGGTTCAAGCCCCACATCAGGCTCTGTGCTATCAGCTCAGAGCTGAAGGCTGCTTCAGATTCCATGTCTCCTTCTCTCGCTCTCTCCTCCCTCGCTCATGCTCTGTCTCTGTCTCTGTCTCTCTCTCTCTCTCTCCTTCTCAAAAATAAACATTAAAAGAAATTTTTTTAAGGGAACACACAAGTACATATAGAAGCAGCCATTTACACTTAATTAACATCTGGGGTATGGGGGGTGTTTAATGTGCTGTAGCTTTAAAACATCAAATTGGGGGGTGCCTGGGTGGCTCAGTCAGCTAAACCTCTGACTTCGGCTCGGTCATGATCTCACATTTGTAGGTTCGAGCCCCACATTGGGCTCTCTGCTGACAACTCAAAGCCTGGAGCCTGCTTCAGATTCTGTGTCTCCCTGTCTCTCTCCCCCCACTCCCCTTCTCATGCTCTGTCTCTGTCTCAAAAATAAATAAAACATTAAATAAATAAATAATAAAACATCAAATTGGGCACCTGTGAGTAACCACTATCTATAAACCCAGTCCAGTCCTTAGTAAGGACCATGAAAACAGCTAGTATGAAACCTTAAAAAAAAATTATGTCAGAGTCCTGGGATGGCTCAGTTGGTTAGTGTCTGACTTCAGCCTAGGTCATGATCTCACCACTCCAGAGTTTAAGCCCCACGTCAGGCTCTGTGCTGACAGCTCAGAATCTGGGATCTCTTTCAGATTCTGTGTCTCCCTCTCTCTCACTGCCCCTCCCTGGCTCATGTTCTGTCTCTCTCTTTCAAAAATAAATAAAACATTAAAAACATTTTTAACTGTCAATTTTTTAAATTATATTTTGAGGCAAAATAGAGTTTTATTAAGAGTTAAGAATGGATTCCTTTAGAATCCAAACTGAAAATGAATTAACAGGATAATCAAAATATTAAATGAACCCATGAGAAACTAATTCGACCAGTTATCAGAGCAATAGGCGGTATAAACAATGAGATACCACTCTACTAGAATCAACTAGCAAAGACTGAAATGTGAGAGTGTTCAGTGCAGACACAAATCAGTTAATCCTTTATTCTCATCCATTTCTGGTACTATTACAACTGGAGTAAGCTTTGGATAGCAATTCACCCTCTGTATCACGATGACATTTATCATTGCATTTTGTAGACAGAAAAAAAGAAACAGTAAAAATGTAACTACATTTTGATGCATAATGCAACTACTGACTTTGACATTTACAGAGTTTTTATATCTTAATACTTATTTTTGAAATGTAAGTGAATATGAAGAATACAAAATTATGTTAACAACGTAATCATAATTATATCAAAAAACATACATTTAACAAATTTTAATGTTTAGTTATTCTTTGAGAGAAACAGAGAGACAGAGCATGAGCAGGGCAGGTGCAGAGAGAGAGGGAGACAGAAACTGAAGCAGACTCCAGGCTCTGAGCTGTCAACACAGAGCCTGACTGGGGGCGGGGGGGGCTTCGAACCCATGAACCATCAGATCATGACCTGTGCCAAAGTCGGGTGCTTAACTGACTGAACCTGCCAGGCGCCCGCCAAAATCATACATTTTAAGACAAGACTGTCTACAGAAAAGCTTCTAGAACCAATAAGTGGATTTAACAAGGATGCATGATACAAGATCAATATTTTAAAAATCAATTATAGTTCTATGTACAAGTAACAGTCAGAAATAATACTATTTATAAGAGAATCATAAAATAAAATACTTAGAAATAAATCAGATAAAATATAAGAAACATCTATACACTTAAAGTTGTAAAACACTGCCAAAAGAAATTTAAAATGATCTAAATAAATGGAGAGATATGCCCTGTTTCTGGGTGAAAACACTCAATATTGCTAAGATATCAATTTTCCCAAAAAGGACCAATAAGTTCAATCCAATTCCAATCAAACTCCCAGCAGAGTTTTTGTAGAATTGACAATCTGATTCTCAAAGTCAAAGAACATATGGAAATGCAAGGGACATAGATTATCCAAAACAATTTTGCAAAAGAGCAAAGTTAGAAAACTAAAACTATCTGATTTCAAGACTTATAAAGATACTGTACTCAAGACAATGTAGTACTGGCTTAAAGGTAGACACCCAGGGGCACTTGAGTTGAGTTGGTTAAATGTACAACTTTAGCTCAGGTCATGATCTCACGATTCATGAGTTCGAACCCCGCATTGGGCTCTGTGCTGAGCTGGAGCCTGCTTCTAATTCTGTGTCTCCCTCTCTCTCTCTCTCTGCCCCTACCCTGCTCATGCTCTGTCTCTTTCTCTGAAAAAAATAAATAAATAAACGTTAAAAATAATAATAATAAAGGTAGACAAGTGTATCAGTGGAATAAAAAAGTCAATAAATAAATAAATAATAGATAAATACTAAAAAGAAAGTCCAATAATTAATTAATTAATTAGAAAAAGAGAAAGCCTTCAGTGGAATAAAAAAGACTAAAATTAATTAACTGATTAATTTAATAAATAAAAATTAAAATGAAAGTCCAGAAGCAGACCCACACATTTATAAGAACAAGTGACTTTTGACAAAGGTATAAAGATAATTCAAGGAAAAAAGTAGTTTTTTCAACAAATGGTGAAAATCCATTAGATATCCATATATCCGTGTAAAACCTAAAACTAGAAAACTAGGAGAAAACAATCGGGTAAACTAGTTTTCAACAGATACTTTACCAAAGAAGATACACGGATGGCAAATGAGCACATGAAAGATGGTTAGCATCATTAGTCACTGGGGAAGTGCAAATTAAAACCACAGTGAGATACCACCAAACCTCCTGTGCAAATGGTTAAAGTTAAGACACGTTAGGCCGGGTATTGGTGAGGATATGACACAACTAGAACTCTCCTATGCTGCTGATGTGGAATATAATTCGTTACAGTCACTCTGGAAAACAGTTTGATAGTGTCTGAAGGAGTTAAACATATACCTATCATACAATTCAACCATTTCACCTGTAGGTATTTTCTCAAGGGAAATGAAAGTATGTCCATATGAAGGGTTATGTACAAAGGGGTGCCTGGGTGGCTCAGTTGGTTGAGTGTCAGACTCTTGATCTCAGTTCAGATCATGATCTCACGTTTCATGAGATTGAGCCCCCCATTGGCCTCTGTGCTGACAGAACTGAGCCTGCTTAATTATTTCTCTCCCCCTCTTTCTCTCTATCCCTCTCTCTCTTAAAATAAATAAACATTAGAAAAATTTGTAAGGGTTATGTGCAAATATTCCTGGCAGTTTTATTTGCAGTAGCAAAAAACTGAAAAACAACCAAAATGTCCATCAAGGGATGAATGGATAAACAAATTGTGGTAGAGTCATTCAGTGGAATACTATTTAGCATTACAAAGGAGTGAACTATTGATACATGCTAAACATGGATAAACCTCAAAACAATTATGCTGAGAGAAAGCAGATAAAAAAGAGTATGTAATGTATGGTTCAATTTATAAAATTCTAAAAAACGCAAACTTATCTAAAGTAATAAAAAAACAGCCCCTCGTGACCTGGGTCTGGGTGAGGACCAGGCAGAAGGGAGGGATTAACAAAGAGGCTCAAGGAAGATTTGGCGATGTTGGATATGTTCAGTTTTGATTGTGATGATGACTGCATGGCGGGGTGGGTGTCAAACCTTATCAAATCATATACTTTAATTATATGCAGTTTGTTTTAATTTTACCTCAGGATAAAAAGAGACAACTGTTCTAAAAGTGAGTTCTGGTGATGATTGCATAATTCTATAAATTTACTAAAATTCAGTGAATCATACAATTCAAATGGGTTAATTTATGGTATGTGAATTATTCAACAAAAAGCCATAAGAAAGACTAGAATGGAACATATCTTCTATTGAAAGCTGTTAGCTTGTGGTAGTGAAACTACAATGGGTTTTTGGTATTTTCTTTATAACTTTCCATATTTTCAGGTTTTTCAAACATAAAGTCTAATAAGAAAAAAATTTAATATACCTTCCAGAATTAATACTTTTATCTCTTTCAGTTACTAATACTCAGCCATCAAATATATTATTTTTGTGCAAATTTATGATATATATAGTTTTTTTAACTCGAAGTAAGTCTTCACAGGTTAATAAACTTGTTTATTTGTTCTTGTATCTATTCAACTTCTAGAGGCACCAAACACATCGTGAGTTCTCGGTAAACCTCCAGGGAATAAATACACTGTACCTATAAAGTAATACTCCAACTTTTTTTTAAATCTTTTTTAATGCTTATTTATTTTTGAGAGAGAGAGCAGGGGAGGGGCCAAGAGAGAGGGAGACACAGAATCTGAAGCAGGCTCAGAGCCTGACCCGGGACTTGAACCCATTAATCATGAGATCATGACCTAAGCCGAAGTTGGACACTTAACCCACTGAGCCACCCAGGCGCCCCAATACTCCAATTTTTCTTAAGATTGATCTGCCCAATACTTCACAATGACTCCTCCTAGCCTAAATTATAATAAATTAGGGGTTGACAAACACTCGTCAAATTCAGTAAAATTTTATTGGATCACAGCAATGTGTGTTCATTGACATGTTTGTGTGACTACTTCCATCACAGCAGCAGAGTTGAGTAGTTACTATAAAGACAGTATGGTCCTTAGACTAAACTATTTACCAGAACAAGCCCTTTACGTGAGGACAAGTTTGCCAACTCTTGTAATAAATAATGACAGCTATTTAACTGCATATTTACTCTGTTTCAAGTTTTAGCTGAATGTTGAATTTATTCACTATGTCTTTTCATTTTTATTTCTTAGGTAATTATAATTATCTAAGCTGTGGATATAACTCACAGAGGTATGGGTGGGTTTTCTTTAAATGGATATCTGGAAAAGCCACTTCTCAATAAATGTTTTAACAAGTTATCTATGTCGATTAAAAATTATAAATGTAAAAGTAAGGATTATCTGTATAAAAATTCATTTGTAAAGTCCATTTTTCTAGAGTTGGCAATTTCTCAAAGTTTCCATTGATAAGAGTATATCCCCAAGTCATATTTTAGTTGAACTATAATTCACTGTGAAGTAAAATGATGTCATAACTATTGTTTATTGACAATCTTTCATAAACTACACTAGGCACTTTATATCTTTTGGAAATCTTTTTTGCTTTCTGGAAAAAGAATACTGTCATTCCCACCTTACAGATGAGAAAGCTGTGTCCCTAAGAAGTTAAGGAGATCAGCAATTAGTAAGTGATTGAACCAAAATTAGAACTTGGCTCTATCTAAAACCAAAGCCTATCCTTTTTACATTTATGGACAGAAGTCTCTAAAATACTTTTTTAAAAAAAGCAATAAAAGTTTAATTGTAAGAAGTATACAGGTCTCTACTACTGAAGAAATTAATCCCTTAAGAGCTAAAAATCTCAAAATATTTTTGGAACTGTTAGCAGCAGCAGTCTTAAAAGCATTCTAAATGAAAAAGAAGCTCACTATTTATATTTCCATCTCTAGTCTCATCACTAATTGGCTGCCATAAGGATGGCAGAGAAATGTACATTAAAAGAAAGATACATTCCAAATACGTTGTATGATATTTACTTCAATAATTACAGAGAAGACTCAGAAGAGGGTACCAGCTGTTAAGAGCGGATTACATTTGTCTCCTGGGAAGGGTCAGTCACTTCCCAGGTGCCGGGATGCACTTTGCAGGTGAACAGGCACAGGTGTGACACCACTCTAGTTTGCTTTCCAGGCACTCGAAGGAGCATGATTGCCATAGGAAAGATTCAAGTCTAAAGTAACACTTAGGCACAAGTGAAATAATGTCTTGTGCAAATATTCCTTCAGTCCTTAGCATCCTCACAGTCATCTGTTGGATTTTACAGGCATTGGAGTGACAAATGTTTTAGGACACTTTTAATACTACCCCCCTTTTCCCCATCAATACCCAGGACTTAGTTCTAGTACAGGAAGACTGCTTCCACTAGGGTTCTTTGCAAAGCTTATTCATGTATTTAAAGGAGTGTTAACAGTCCAAGTCTACAGTCACTGACAGCAGAACAATTACTAGAAGATAAGACTGGGCATTTATTAAATGGATGATACTATGCTAAGTGCCTTTATATATCTCTCTCAATATTAACAGCAACTTTATCAGGCGGGCACTATTATTTTCTTAATTTAGGGTATTTTCCTTAGTAATCACCTCACTGATGAAATAATATAACCAATTCATCTGAATTAAAAGTAATCCCCAATTCTTCATTATTTGACAATCACAAAAACAATTTATAAACACAAGCAGCTTTATCAGGTTAATATGCTTAAACATTTTATGTTTCTTCTATTACACACCACTTAGAGTAGTAGAATAAATTCTCATTTGGAGAATTAGTCTATGATCTTTTAAAAGAAAGAAATATGACAAATGACCGACCTCACATCAACCATTGCGTTTTAAAATACAAAGTAATTAGGGGAGCCTGGGTGGCTCAGCTGGTTGGGCGTCCAACTCTTGATTTCAGCTCAGGTCATGATCTCGCAGTTTGTGGGTTTGCACTCACATCAGGCTCTGCACTGATAGTGTGAAGCCTGCTTGGGATTCTTTCTCCCTCTCTCTCTGCTCCTCCTCTGTTCTCTCTCTCTTTCTCAAAATAAGTAACTAAAATAAAACAAAACAAAATAAAATAAAATGAATAAAAAGTAATGCTCAATGTCCTGGGGGCAATTATGATTCAACTCAATATTGAGTGGTTCAGAAGCACACTGGCTTCAGCATTAGATGTCTGTGTAGGTCTCAATCAGGTTCTGGTTCCGTAAACTTAGACAAGATACTTAATGCTGCTAGACACACTTCCTCATCTATAAATAGGGGATCGTAATGTATCTACTTCTGAAAGTTATTGAGGAGATAAATGAGATAATGCACATAAAACCCTTAACACTTACTAAGTGCTCAGTCATTGTCAGCTATAACAATTATCATTATTACTCCTATTATTATATCTAACCTCACTGTTAAAATTATGATTCAGAGACAATACAGGATTTTAAAGTTATCTTCAGAGCCACAATGATGACATCCTACTCAGTATTATTTCAGCCTTATGTGTATTTTATTGTTTCCAAAGTCTTCCCATACAAAATTCACATATCTTGTGATCAGATAATCAGAATATTCAGTTACTCAAAATACTTTATTCCCTCATCATTAATCAGTTACTGTAACTAAGTAAGTGTGATGGTTACTTAGTGAAATCATACTGTATGAAATAACTCATGCTAAATATTATGAGTGATAAAAAGGGTAATGCCCCTTCCTAAAAAGTTTATGAGGAACTCTTTCTTGAGAAACAAAACAAGAAAAAATAATTAACAACATAGGACATTGTATGATAAGTGCTAAATTATGATTCTGTAAGAGCTCTGAGAAAAGGAGAGAAATGGAAGATGAAAACTAATACTTTTAAGTGCCTTCTCTGTGCTTTTTAAACACAACAGCTAATTCTTCCCAACAAAATACCTGAAAGATAAATTAGTTCCCACTTTACAAAAGGACTTTGAAAGGTTAAGGAATATACCCAAGTCATAAAACCAGTAAAGAGAAGATTCAAGCCCAATCTTTCCGATTCTAATCCAAACACTTGAACTACAGCACATGGCCTCCCATGTGATTTAAATGGGCCACAGATTAAATTTCACTCCACACCCAAAAAATGTCAAAATCAAACCATTAAAAAAAAGAAATCAAACTGTCATTGGTGTTCTCCCAGGAGAAAGATATTAATTTATACATCAGCCAAATAATACATAAGAATCTCAGTAGTAAGTCCTAGTCTTTAAAATGAAAACCTTGGGGCCCCTGGGTGGCCCAGTAGGTTGAGCATTGAACTTCAGTTCAGGTCATGATCTCAATATTCATGGGTTCGAGCCCCATGTTGGGCTTTGCACTGACAGCACAGAGACTGCTTGGCATTCTATGTGTGTGTGTGTGTGTCTCTCTCTGACCCTACCCCACTCATGCTCGCTCTCTCTCCAAAATAAATACACATTAAAAATTTTGTTAAATAAAAAATAAAGTGAAATCTAAATCCTGAATTGTTATAGGACTTATTATGATTTTCAGAGTAAAGTTGCCTTGAGGTGTTTTCATGAACTTACTATGTTAAATTTTCAAATTATTCACACACTTTATCAAGTTCTCAAGGACATTTCTAGAGTAATCTCATCACTTATAGAGCATTAATTCTGAGACCTGACTAGAGATAATATAGCTATTATGTAATATTTAATAGTTCAAAATGAGAAGTTAATATACTTCTAAAAATACCAAAGAAACTAGTATATAAAAATGTCAACTGTGATCATAAAACTTGCTTTGAGTTCTGTCTAATTCTCTCATACTCTTTTTTAAGGCTTCTGCATTTTTTATCAGGGATGGCTTGAATAACTAACATCATTTGATATGTGGCAACTCTTTTTTATATTTTAGCCCATTCTCAATTATACTGATTTCACAATCTTGTAAACCCATCCAATCTGTCAATTTTCAACTACTTTCAGGAACTTTCACCAATAAGCAAATATAATGAAGGAAAAACCAGATACTTCCTAAACGCACTTTTAAAAATAAGATTTCTAAGCTGTGCCTGGCTAGCTTCTGTGCTTAAAGTACAATATTTAATTAATATTATGTACCAAGTTTTCATAAGTGTCATGCATCTTTGCAGCTCAGCTATGTAGTTTTGGTAATGCTATTAATTAGCAAGGAAATTTAGAAACAATCAATTATTGATTCCCCTCAAGACAGTAAACTTTTCATTATTTAGCAAACACATACACACACTCACTCACTCACTCACACATGCAAAACAAAGAAATGGAGAGCTAAAGCAATCCCTCAAAAAATCATCTTACCTAGAAGTATCTAGATAATTGCAGGAAAATGATGTTTATGTCAGATATTTGAGGAAATATTTGACTCAAAAATACTTTAGGGAAAGCTGGCTGGCTCAGTCAGTTGAGCATCCAACTCTTAATTTCAGCTCAGGTCATGATCTCACAGTCGTGAGATGGAACCCAGCTTTGGCTTCGTGCTGGGCTTGGAGCCTGCTTAAGATTCTCTCTCTCTCTCTCTCTCTCTCTCTCTCTCTCTCTCTCTCTCTCTCTCTCTGCCCCACCCCCTCACATGCATGTTGTCTCTTCTCACCCCAAAAAAAGAATACTTTGGGGGCCCCTGGTGGCTCAGTCAGTTAAGCGGCCGACTTCAGCTCAGATCATGATCTCGCAGTTTATGGGTTCAAACTCCCACGTCAGGCTCTGGGGTGACAGCTTGGAGCCTGGAGCCTGCTTTGGATTCTGTGTCTCCCTCTCTCTCTGCCCTCCCCTGCTCATGCTCTGTCTCTCTCTCTCTCAAAAATAAATAAATGTTTACAAAAAATTTTTTAAAACAGAAAAAAAGGGGGAAAAAAGAATACTTTGATTACTCAAATAGCCTACAAGAAATTAAATAAAACACCTGACAACCTCAAGTAAATGACTACTCAGTCCAAGAAAACAGTAAGTAGCTACGAACTCATTTCTTTGACTATTTATGATTTTGGAAGTAAGAGTAAACTTTCATTGAAAATGTTAGTGGATTGGGGGCATCTGGCTGGCTCAGTCAGTAGAGCATGTGACTCTTGATCTCAGGGTAGTGAGTTCAAGCCCCACATCAAGTGTAGAACTTAAATTTAAAAAAAAAGTTAGCATATTGAATTTGCAAAGCTGCCTCCAGGGGGGAGGCACAGGAACTCCTTCGTGACCCACTGAGCGGTTCTCCACCATGGAGATGTCCTTATCTCTTCCCCACTACCATGGGGACTCCCACACCAACACCAGAAGAATGAAACCAAAAAGAACCCTAGAGCATTTCAATTCATGGCATCTACCACTAGACACATCAAACTCTTTTTATGAAGGGTGACATTATTCTAATTTCTGATACAATCTGATGAATCAAATTTCAAACCTACACATGCCCTAAATGGACATATCATTTCCCCCTCTGCAAAGTTGTGGTGGTTAATTTGATGTCCATTCAACTAAGCTAAGGGATGCCCAGAGAGCTGGTAAAACATTATTTCTCGGTGTGTCTGGGAGGGTGTTTTCATGACACTAGCAGAATATGGAGTCAGGAGACTGAGTAAAAAGGTCCACGCTCACCAGTGTTTGTGGGCATTATCCAATCCTATGAGGGCACAAATAAAATGAAAAGGTGGAGGAAGAGCAAATTCTCTTTCTCCTTAAGCTCATGTGTCCCTCTTTCCCTGCCTTTACACATCAGAGCTCCTGATTCTCAACTCTTTGGACTTCAGGACCTTACACCAGAGGCCCCCAGTGTGTCAAGCCCTTGCCCTTGAACTGAATTACATCACTAGCTGTCTGGCTTCTAGCTTGCAGATAGCGAACTGTGAGACTTCTTGATCTCCATAACCATGTGGGCTAATTTCTGTAATAAATTTATCTACATACTTATCTATCATCTATCTATCTATCTACCATCATCATCTGTCTCCTATTGGTGCTGTTTCTCTGAAGAGCCCTAATACAGATCTTCAAATATTGAATTTTTTCTTTATGTCTCATGATTATTGTGATTGAGTCAGATCTAGTCACTGACCTGAAAGAAGCCATTAACTTCACAGCCAGTCTTAGTCATCAGCATCTGCATCTGCTTATGTACCACCATAACTAATCAAGAGTGTCCATGTTGGAGAATAACATGAATTCAGGCCCACAATCCCTCAGCCAAACCCCTGAGAATTTTTCATATTTTACAAAAATAAACAGGTGAGTGATGCTGTCTATTATGTAACTCCTCCCACCTACCCACAGAGTCTGGAATGGTGCTCCAAGATCAAGACACACTAATGTTTTGGCAACCAAATGAGTGAATATTCACCCTAAGTACGACTTAAAAACTGGTCCCCTATCAGATCAGGCCTGAGTTTGCCATGAAACTAACTTTAGGAATTCAAAGTCTTTAATAGAATAAAGAAGTAATAGCAGAGGAGGAGTAGCAGTAGGAAATGTTTGTGATTGCTGTTATGAGGACGGGCATATAAGGGGCACCTGGCTGGTTCAGTCGTCAGAGTGTGGGACTCCTGATATCAGGGCTGTGAGTTCAAGTCTCATGTTGGGTGAGGAGGTTGCTTTAAAAATAAAATCTTAAGGGAAAGAAAATAGCTTATGAGAACAGATGTCAGGTTCCAACTATGCATCCTTTCATTTAAACTCCCCCAATGACTTTTATTATCTATTATCAAATTTTATTATCAAATTTTATCAAAAATTATCAAATATTATCTATTAGCAAGAGGGTGTTTTATTCAAACTGATTAAAAACCACCCTCCTAAATCCTGGATTAAGCCTAACATTGTTATTAGCCCTTTATTTGATTGGTCCTTTCTCTTTGAACATTACTTTGACCTCTCTCTGATTATGGGATTTTAATATCATTAGAGACCTACATAACAAGTCCAGAGGTAGATTTTTTTTAATCACATAATCTCAAGTTATTTCAGTGCATTCAGACAGCCACAGGATCAACCCTTAGGTTATTCACCAGTTCTGCTCCTCTGACCAAAATTACATGGTAATAGTTATCCCTTGAAGCAGCTTTCCTTCCTTCAGTGAATTTCTGTATGCTCATCTCATAATTCTGAAATTTGCATTTATTCTGACTACCATTACAATGAAAAACTTGATTTTAAAAAAAATGGGAAAAAAATAAAGTAAAAAAAAATGCAAAAAAAAAAAAAATGGGGCGCCTGGCTGGTTCAGTCAGGTAAGCACTCGATTTTGGCTCAGGTCATGATTCCAGGGTTGTGGGATTGAGCCCCACATTGGGCTCTGTACTAAGCATGGAGCCTGCTTGGGATTCTCCTTCTCCTTTTCTCTGTCCCTCTCTCCCACTCTCTCCCTCAAAAAGATTTTTTTTAATTTTTTAAAATAAATAAATACAAAATAAAAGGCTATGAAAGGGCACAAAGTGTTGATATTAAACTGTATATTAAGGGGGCGCCAGGGTGGCTCAGTTGGTTAAGCGTCCGACTTCCGCTCAGGTCATGATCTCATGGTTCGTGGGTTTGAGCCCCACGTTGGGTTCTGTGCTGACAGCTCAGAGTCTGGAGCCTATCTTCGGATTCTGTGCCTCTCTCTCTCTCTACCTCCCTGCTCCCGGCTCATGCTGTCTCTCTCTCTCTCAAAAATAAATAAAGCATTAAAAAATAATATAAATAAATAAATAAATTGGATATTAAGTGGCTGAGCCTAAAACCAACACACAGGGACCTCTGCAAATCTCATTACCTGTCCTCAGCCAGGGTCACCCTAAGCAGCTTACGTGATCCAGTCTTCCTCACTGGTTATCCCACGTTTACCCTAGTAATTTGGATTAGTTCTCATGCTAACCCCGCCAGCTCAGCTTGAGGATTGTCAGCTTATATCTTGTGGGATTGTCACAAACATGAGCGTCACAAACCTTGTAATAGTGATGGTGATAATAATCTCTTATACCCCCAGCGAACTGTTCGCTCCAATAACTCTGGTATACACTAATTGTACACGTAATTACCATTTTTAATATTCATTTAGCTCAAACAATGAATCAGATACTGTAACAATGTGCTGTGTGATCATTTTACTCTTTAAATAAGATGCTTCCCTACCAGGCTTCTTAATTACAGAACAAGGAAAGCATTCCAACTAAAATCAATCTTAGTATCATCTAAAATTACCTTCTCAAAAATATAAAAGTCTTTGCTGTAGCAAGTGTCTTAGTTTGGGCTCCCCCAGAAGGAGACCTCAAGATAAGAATTTGATTGCAAGTAGTTTAGTGTGATTCTGGAACACACACATACTGAGTTAAGGGGTAGCACACTGGGTGCTGACTCAGTGGAGTGCTATCTGCCTGGGAAATATCCTCAAACAAATATACTTATCTGCACACATATAATCATCTATTTCAGTTGTGTGTGTGTGTGTGTGTCTCCTCCAAGAAATGTGTTTTGGGGAATGGGCCTTCAGCACAATCACCCTCAACCAGTGTCTGCGCACTTGTTGGCTTCTCTTTTGTCTGTTTATTTTGCATTCTGTTAACAATTGTACTCATACTGTCCAAAAAAAAAAAAAAAGTATGCAGGAAAGAGTGCTGGACATGTGACAAAAAAAAAAAAAATCTAGAAGGAGAATCAGCCTGGTTATTGAAAAGGCAAGTAAGTTTTATGCCTCTTGAGGGTCATCAAGGAAATGGTCAAAAACAGTGAGGGTAAAGATCAACAGGCAAGTGGGATTGGTGATGGACGCCCTTTGATATTCTGGGGGTGTCACAAACATAACCACAGCTCAGGAAGGCTACTCAGTGACTAGGAGAGTGAGAACTGGAGAGAACTAAGGCCAGAGGCAGTGACCGCTTCAGGGGATTTCCAGGAGAGCCTTTGCCTAAACTGCCACTACACAGCAATGTGTTCCCTCAGATGTTACTAACATCATTTTTAAAAAGGATGGGGAGCCTGGGTGGCTCAGTTGGTTAAGTGTCCAACTCTCAGTTTCGGCTCAGGTCATGATCTCACAGTTTGTGAGTTTGAGCCCCGGGTCAGGCTCTGTGATGACAGTGCAGAGCCTGCTTGGGATTCTCTCTCTCTCTCTCTCTCTCTCTCTCTCTCTCTCTCTTTCTCTCTTTCTCTCTCTCTCTGTCTCAAAATGAATAAACTTAAAAAAAAAAAAAAGGAAGGAAAGGAAAAAGACCAAAGGGCTGGACGTCCCTGTTCTGGAAGCCATCAGATGGTCCACAGTTGAGGCTCCTTGTGCCTGCTCCTGTATTCCCACTCCCCAGAGACTCTCCAGTCATACCCACTTGCTCTCTCATTCCTTCTCCCTGGGCCTCCATCACCACCAACTCCCCAGGAAGTTTGGGGTTGTTCGGGTGTTTGGGGTAAGTTTTCAAGAAGTAGAAACTGGAGGCAAGGACAAGCATCTAGCCGGCCAGCATTACCGCTCTACAGAAAGGGAGAGATGGACTTTCAAAATCCACAGAACCAGGACAGTGGCAGTCACAGTAAAATGAGCAGGTGCTATGAATCTGACACACGCACATCCTGAGTCGGGATGGGTTAGCTCAGACTGCCGTAACAGAATACCACAGAGCGGGCGGCTTCAACAACACAGATGTGTTTTCTCAGAGTTCTAGAGACCAAGGTGCCAGCAGGGCTGGATTCTGATAAGACCTCTCTCCCTGGCTTCTTACTGTGTCTCCATGTGGCCTTCCCCTCTATGCACAAATAGAGACAGAGCTCTGCTGTCGCTTCCGCGTTTATACTCCCCAATCCTATTGGATTAGGGCTTTCCTCTTCTGACCTCACTTAGTTTTAATTACCATTGTTAAGGGCCTATCTCCAAATATAATCACCCTGGGGGTTAGAGCTTCAACATGACCTTGGGGGGATACAATTTAGTTCATAATAGAAAGTGGAGGGAGAGGTAAAAAAAAAATCATTATATTGTTAAATTCTAGTCATTTAAAATTGTGCTTTGTTCCTTAGAAGAAAAATTAAAATTCATGACATTCAATATGTTAAAAATAGCTAAGATAGGGGCATCTGGGTGGCTCAGACCACCTTAGATCATGATCTCATGGTTTGTAGGTTCGAGCCCCACATCAGGTTCTGTGCTGAAAGCTCAGAGGCTAGAGCCTGCTTCGGATTCTATGTCTCCCTCTCTCTTTGCCCCTCCCCAGTCATACTCTGTCTGTCTGTCTGTCTCTCTCTCTGTCAAAAAATAAACATTAAAAAAATTTTTAAATAACTAAATATAATTTCCCCCTCCTTTTAAGTCTGCAGTGCTGCTCCATGGTTTCTTCACTTGACACACTGTAAGGGGTCACTGTGGGCCAGACACTGTCCGGTATTTCAGGTCAAGGAGATGACAGGAACATAGCAACTCCCCTCCAGGAGCTCACGGCTCAGCAGAAGAGCATCCAGGGAACAAGCAACAGAAGCATTAGCTCCCTGTCACTGAGAGTTTACTAGCTGAACTTTAGTTCATCTTTATGTTTAAGTTTTGTTTGTTTGTTTTTTGAGAGAGAGGGCATGTGGAAGTGAGGGAAGAGCATAGAGAAAAGGAGAAAGAGAGAGAGAGAGAGAGAGAGAGAGAATCCCAAACAGGATCTGCACAGTCAGCACAGAGCCAGATGCAGGACTCAAACCCACAAACCAAGAGATGATGACCTGAGCTGAAATCAAGAGTTGGAAGCTTAATCAACTGAGCCACCCAGGCGCCTCTCATTTTTAAAAATCCTACACTCAAAAATTTAACAGCTTTCTCTAATAACTGAATTATAAAAGGCTTCCTTTGGGAGATATTCAAGTAAATATTGACCTGACCATTAAAGTAACCTCAGACTCTCAGGATAAACAGCATTTTAGTAGTCAAATCTAAAATAATGAAGAAATATCCAAATTGTAATTCTGTCTTTTCTCTAAAAAAAAAAAAGGAAGTCTTTATTCCAGCATCTATTTTTATCAAATATTAAAGATATATGAATTCATCAATCAATATCCCATATATCACCCATCCTCTGCAGAGTACTGGGTGTTAGGAAATGCAGGCACCCTCAGAAACATTTCAATTTAGCTGGAGAGAGATCAGCACCTGAAATGTTATAAGACACAGAGACTCATACCATTTCAATATAAGAAAATCACAAGCCAGTGCATGATTAACTGACAAATGGACAGAGCAGTACTACTGCAACTTACGAAGGCAGAAATGTAAACATTTTGGACAAGGCTGTTTAAGCAAGATCTTCAAGAACGAGTTGAATCAGGACACAAAGAGGCAGGAGGGCAAAGACACTCATATATAGAACTATTAAAGTGAGAGACCATACCTAAGGTAAAAAGTAGGATATTTGGGAGAGTGCAGAAGGAGCAAATGTGGAGATCCTTCAATGTCAAGCCAAGAAATTGGATTTTATCCTTAATAATGAGGAAACTGAGGAGCCCCTTTAAGTGCTTGAGCAAAGGAATGAGGATGAGAAGAGTGGAATTTTCTGGCATCACTGTGTGAGGATGAAAAGAAACCAATGGATGGGGTTTCATCTTAACCAACTGGATGACTCGATTGGTTCAGCATCCAGCCTTTGATTTCCGCTCAAGTCATGATCTCACAGTTTGTGAGTTCAAGCCCTGGGTTGGGCTCTGCACTGACAGCTCAGAGCTTGCTTGGGATTCTCTTTCTTCCTCTCTCTCTCTCTCTGTCCCTCCCCTGTTCACACACATGCTCTCTTTCTCTCTCAAAACAAATAAACAAACTTAAAAAAAAGAAACCAATGGACAAGAAGACCCAATAGTCCAGGTATGAAGTTGTAAGGATCTGAATTAGGCTGGGACAATGGACATTCGTGTGAGAAATTTAGAAGAAAGAATTTATAAGACTTGATAAATTATAAGAGACTAAATGATTCACTGGCCTCAACAACATATGGCGAAGAGAAACAAAGAATCATTAACAAAATTAAAAAGTCAAGGTGAAGGGGCACCTGGGTGGCTCAGACAGTTGAGCATCCAACTCTTGATTTCAGCTCAGGTCATGATCTTATCGTTCACGGGTTCAAGCCCCACATCGGGCTCTACACTGACAGCGTGGTGCCTGCTTGGTATTCTCTTTCTCCCTCTCTCTCTGTCCCTCCCCTGTTCTCTCTCTCACTCTCAAAGTAAATAAACATTAAAAAAAATATTTTTTTGGTCAAGGTGGAAACCCAGTTTCAGAGCAGAGGAAATCTCAATAGAAACAAGATCACAAAATGATGAGGCAGAAACTGCAATCATAGGGTATAGTATAGATACAGGCATATAGTCTCCTGGAAAATAATCATGTAAATACGTTATTTTTAAGTGGCTTTTTTTTTCCTCCATTTATAAAGCAATCAAGTTCAGTGCAAATAAATTCAGAACCAAAAAAAATAAAAATAAAAAGCACTCAGAATCTTTCCACCCAGAGACGACTACTTGAATACTGTGTCAATCCTTCCAATAATAGTCACAAGAGGGAGGGGGGAAGAGGAAATGGGGGAAATGACTGAGATTTATTGACTGCCTAGTACATTGAGGGCACTTAGTCTAAGCTCCTGGTATGCACTGCCAGTTGTATATACTTGACAACAGTATACATTCTTCACAACAATTCTATGAAACAGATACTATATTATCCCTTCTTGCAGATGAAAATACTAGAGACCAGAGAGCTTAAGAAATCTGCCCAAAGTAAACAAAGTTGGGCTCTGAACAGCAGGCTATGTGGGCTGTCCTGGATCTTAACCACCACGTATACTGCCCCTTGCACTATGTGCTTATATTATGCATATCAATTTGAACTCATAATATTGGAACCTATACTCATTCATTCATTCTTTAGCCAAGTCTCTAAGCTTTGGTGTTCTAAGAACACCAGGATTCCTTGGGGAAAGTCCATTAAAGGAGTGGTTGCCAACTGACATCTGAGCTTTAAAAATAATTATATTCCCCATCACTCACCCAGAGTGACTCCCAAGTCCTTCGAAAGGAGATCTGGTCATTTTAGCTGAAGTTATGAAGACCCATGGAGTTCAGTGGGTGCCGCGAGTCCCCCATTAACAACGCGTTAGAGCAAAATCTCAGACCTAGTCCTTCACCGCCACGCTCTGTGGGCTTTCCACCTCCCCACGTCGCCTCAGGCTTCATGGTTTGGGACAAGTAATTTAATTTCTCGGGTCCTCAGCTTCTCTAGCTGGACATGAGGGAGAAATGCTTACTAGATCAAGATTTCCCAAATGTGTTTCAAAGTACACCAGTCTCTGAGATGACTGTGGAACTAGGTTTCACCTAAGTTTGAAGAAGACTAAATGCCTTCACCCTCTCATGGAGACTTCTCGCAGATACCAGCAGAGTAAAGGCTTTAAGATATTCTGCAATAACACAAATGATTTCATGTTGTTGGACCAGCATTTCCCAAACTTACTTGGTAACAGGAACATGTCTGTGTGGGATGCTCATCCGTGTCCTCCCCTGCTCTCTGATGGCTCTCCCCATAAAAGACCAGCTTCGAACACCCCAACTCCTTCCCCTGCTGGCAGGACCTGCTGCAGTCCCTGCCTGAAGAGACCTTGCTGAGCACCAGTCTTCCACAGGGTCCTGCTTGGTGCTCGTTTCCTTCACAGCCCCATCCCTGCCCAGAGTGACACAACGTACTGTCTGCCTCTTGCGCTAGAAGAGGCTTTCAGAGACCAGGACTTGGTGCGTGCATCGCTGTAGCCCCCAGCACCTGAAACACTGTCTGAGGAGAATAGGTACATAAGTACAAAGTTCTTGCGTGGACAGACTGATGAACCAATTACAAAGCCTGTGAAACGAATGTTCTAATGAATATAGAAAATTGTTGCCAAACTAGTGGCATCAGCATCACCTGGACACTTGACAGAAATGCAAATTCTCAGGCCCTGCCCTGGACTTACTGAACCAGATCCGCTAGTTGGGGGGGGGGGGGTGCCCAGTCATCGGGTTTGAGCAAGCCACCCAGGTGATGTGATGCTAGCTAAAGTTTGAAGACCGCTTGTCTAGATTATCTTTAAGATAGAATCAACCCATGAAATCCTAGAATTCTATTATTTGTGAGCAATTCTCTTAAAGTGCTTTGAGCATTTTACAGAGGAATGAACTAAATTCTCATGTATCCTTAGTGTCTTAGAATTATCATATATGGCAACATCCTGTTTTTCCCTTTAATAGAACTAAAGCCCTAATTAACACAAAATGTCCCACTACAATTCAGTTTAACAGTTACCCCAACATACTTGAGGGCCATTTTACTATCTGTTATAACTTAGAAAAATCAGTTGCCCTAGCACAATTAAAGCTCTCTTCAAAATCACATACACACACCCACACAACACAAACACACACAATACAAACACACACACACTCTCATCATGAATTAATCCCCTGATTATATTCTCAGTGATAATACAGAAGACCCAATTCATTTTAATACTGAGAACCACTGCAAGAGATGATTTAGGTGATCTCATTGTCATCTATTCTCACTTTCTGTTAACTGAAAACAGACAATGGGGCAATTTTTAATAAAAATTTTTCTAAAAGATGCCAAATCAAGCAAGAATTATTGAATGCAAAATGCCTGGGGTATAAATATCATTTACAAGTCACAATACCTCTAGGCTGTCCACAATCTGGCTCAAACACGCTGTCATGCTCATCTAGGAAGACGCTCTATTCCTGCCAGATTGATAGACTTGCAGCCCCCACATGGTGCTCTTCACACTCCCCTGTCTTCCCCGTTTGTATTCTGCCATCCTCATCCTTTTGGCCCACCCCAATCTTGCCTCTCAGTGAAGCTGGGCTCCTGTGCAAACCGTGCCTATCGCTCCAGGCCCAAAAGCATCACCCTCTTAGGAGCCTGACAGCATCCAATGACAGGACTGGCCACCAGGCCTAGAGCCACACTGAGCTGCACTGCTGTCATCTGATGTGTGTGAACTTCATCTCTTCTTATAATTAGTTTCAATGAAAGAAGAAGACTGGCGCTTACACCCTTTTGCACCCTCCCTCACCAGTTCTCCTTCTGAAGCTGCCATCTTTAATCTTTGGCTCATCCCTCTTTCAGCCATACCCAAAGATCTAGCTAAAAGGCCATCCCTATGGCCTCAAGAGATTCCACCAACAATGTGAGTCCCACCCTCACCTTTTCACATCCCTGTCAGGGACAGGGATAAGAGAGGGAGAAATCTAGGGGTGTCTGGGTGGCTCAGTTGGTTAGGCACCTGACTGGTTTAGGTCATGATCTCAATGGTTCATGAGTCAGAGCCCCACATGGGGTTCTGGACTGATGGTGTGGAGCCTGCCTGGGATTCTCTCTTCCTCTCTCGATCCCTCACCCACTTGTGCTTTCTCTCTCTTTTTTAAAAGAGAGAGAGAGAGAGAGAGAGAGAGAGGAAAATCTGAGTGAACAGCCAGGAATGAATCTTGACATATAGGAATCTTGACCATAGGAAAGGGGATAGCACCTTCCTTGTGAAGCCAGAGACCAAGATAGATGTTACCTCTGACCAGGTACATGTGAGTTTTTCAAGGTCCTCTGGAAGTAGGGATTAGAATTCCCAAAAGAGGGTGTAGGATAAAGCCAGGCCCAGAAGTAAAGCATTTTGTTAGAATCTAAAATCTATATCTTAAAACTCAACCAGATTTTAGGCTCCTTATATTTTCTGAGTTTATTTCCCTGTTGTTTTCAGTATTTATAGATGCCTTTTTTGAGTTTTAGCCTTCTTCAGCATGCCAAAGAAAAACAAAAGAAGGAGGTCATCTATTCCATAGTTATTAGAACATCAAGCGGGAGGCTACCCACCCCACCCTTACACCTGAGGGTGAGTGTGGAAATGACGTAGAAACAAAAGGGAGACATCCCCAGGGGTGATCGGGCATGGCGGAGTCCTTCTCCCTCCGAAGGTGCTCCTGCCAGAGAAACCTGGATGCGCCTGCGCGTTCCTTCAGTGAAGAAGGGGGCAAGCCCTCACAGTCCATGCTGCTTTCTAAAGATAAACCTGTTCAGAGGCCACATGCCAACTCCTCCTAACCAGAGAATGACCATCATCATTCAGACCTTAGGGGTCCTAAAAGCAGCGATCAGTGGGCATGAAAGGACTTTGAGTTCCTACCCTGTGACCGCAGAGGATAACTACTCAGAATATGCTACATTTAAGGACAAGCTGTATTCCAAGAGATTATTTGTCACTAATCCCATCAGCCATTGAACTCTACTGATCTGCTAGCAATCTTTTCAAATTACAGCTTGGAGCACAGGAGGATTTCTAGAATAAACAAATTTTGAAAAAGCCTCTTACTGGCAAATCCCAGTAGTTACTTTATTTTCTCAAATATACTGCTCCTGACTTCCCTGAAAGTCCCAGGAAGGAGAGAGAAAAGAGGAAGTGGCTTCTGACCCAATATTCAAATTGAGTTGTGCCTGACCTTAGGATCCCAACACAAGGACAATACCTACTTCTCTATTAAAAACCACTCAGTTTTACAAAATGTATTTAAAAATATATTAAAGTTATATTAAAACTAGGCAGAGGGATAAAGTATAAGGAATCCTGCTGTGAGGAATCTCCACACTCACTTTCATAGAACTCCAAATATGTTTCCTATATGCATAAGGTTACAAAAAACATTCAGATTTCCAAAACAACGCACAGCCATCTACATAATAGACAATATTAAGAACCAGAATTCCAATATATGCAACAGAAACAGACTTACTTTCCCTCACTTAAATCGCATTAGCATCCAGAAGTTCTCCCCAGAAACATACCTGCTAAGAAATAGGGACCAGCCCAGAACAGTAACAAAGCAAGATACAGGGGCAACTGGGTGGCTCAGTCGGTCAACTGTGCGACTTCAGCTCAGGTCATGGTCTCACAGTGCGTGAGTTGGAGCCCCACATAGGTCTCTATGCTGACAGCTCAGAGCCTGGAGCCTGCCTTCAGATTGTGTGTCTCCTTCTCTGGCCCTCCCCCACTCACTCACTCTCACTTGCGCACGCGCTCTCTCTCTCTCTCTCTCTCTCTCTCTCTCTCTCTCTCTCTTTCTCAAAAATAAATAAAAACATTTTTTTTAATTAAAAAAAAAAAAGAAAGAAAGAAAGATACAGAGGCACCTGGGTGGCTCAGCCAGTTAAGCATCTGACTCTTGATTTCAGCTCAGGCCATGATTTCACCATGGGAGATGGAGCCCTGCATCCATCTCTCTCTCCCTCTGCCCCTCCCTCACTCATTCTTTGTCTTTCTCTCTCTCTCTTAAAAATATAAAAGCAAAATAGATTTTCAAAAATAGAAAGATACAAGAAGACTTAGCCACAGTCATTCCTTGCAAAGGCTAGTGTTGTTTCTGATTAGGATTTCTCTAGGACAAGTTTCTAAATCTGACAGATCAACAGGATTATCTGGGAAGCCTTTTAAAAGTACAGATTCTAGGACCCAACCACAGTCCTACTAAGTTAGGCACACTTAGAGGTGGTTCCAGAGTCTACATTTTTAAGGATGCTCCTTGGGTAATTATGATGTTCAGACATGTTTAAGAATCCCATTCTAGGGGCGCCTGGGTGGCCCCATTGTTTGAGCGCCCAATTTTTTATCTCACCTTAGGTCATGATTCCAGGGTCAAACCCCACATCAGCCTCCAACATGAGCGAGAAGCCTTTTTAGGATTCTGTTTCCCTCTGCCCCTCTCCCCCGATCACACTCTCTCTATATAGAATAGAATAGAAATGAATAGAATAGAATAGAATAGAATAGAATAGAATAGAATAGATTCCTACTCTAGGATTTTTGATATCAGAATTATGGACTGAGATTGTATTTTACTTGTCACAGTTCTCAAATATCCTTTAAGTCCTAGCATACATGTGGCTTTCTCTTAAAGATCTTACTATCTAAGTACCTCCCCCGCAAATGTAATGCCATGTGATTTCTTTTATTTGTAACACTTACCATGATTTGTACTTACTCATCATTTACTTTTTTACTGTCTTCCCCACTAAACTCAGTTCCATGAAAGCCGTCCTGTTCTGTGTCATACCCCAGCATCTAGCACAGGGTGTGTGTCTATAAACTTTTGATGAATGAAAGGACATTGTACTCACTCATCTCGTTTCATCTTATTGCCACCTGTATGATATGGGTGGAGCAGAAGTTAATATTCCCAAGTTAATGAGACGAGCCAGAACAGCTGGGTGGCTAACGATCACCTGGTGATGAAGTGGCAGGACACCCAGGCTCAGGTTCCAGGTTTCCCCTCCACTCTTCCCATTCTCACATACTGCCTCCCTTCAGGGAGTATCAAAACGTGGTTCTAGTTGAATAGTATCAAACTTACTAAAGAGATGGTACCTATGTCTCAAAGTCTTTTACATACGACAGGCAATTGAAATCTTGACCACTTTCTGTTCATTTATCAGAGAAACAATATACATGATGTGGTGGGAAAATGGAAGCTCATTGGAAAGTTCTGGAATAATAAATTCTAGCTGTAGTGATAAGAAAAATGCATGTTATGAAAGGAAAATTATTTAGCTATAAAACACTTTTCAAAAAAACTGATAGTAAAAAAGTCCTTTACCAGAAATGAAATATAGCACATTTCATGGAAACTTAGAATATAGAGGAGACTTTTTTTCGGCCGGAACCGCCATCTTCCAGTTAATTCGCCAAGATGACCAACACAAAGGGAAAGAGGAGAGGTACTCGCTACATGTTCTCTAGGCCTTTTAGGAAACATGGGGTCGTTCCTTTGGCAACGTACATGCGAATCTACAAGAAAGGTGATATTGTGGACATGAAGGGAATGGGCACTGTTCAGAAAGGGATGCCCCACAAGTGTTACCACGGCAAGACCGGCACGCTGTGGGCATTGTTATAAACAAGCAAGTCAAGGGAAAGATTCTTGCTAAGAGAACTAATGTCCGTATCAAGCATATTAGGCACTCAAAGAGCCGAGATAGCATCCTGAAGCGTGCGAAGGAAAATGATCAGAAGAAGAAGGAAGCCAAGGAGAAGGGTACTTGGGTCCAACTGAAGTGCCAGCCTGCCCCACCCAGGGAAGCACACTTTGTGAGAACCAATGGAAAGGAGCCGGAGCTGCTGGAGCCCGTTCCCTATGAATTCATGGCATGATAAATGTAAAAAGAAATAAAAGACCTCAAGACTGTAAATGTTTTCATGTTTAATTGAGTAGCAGTGTGGTGTCCTCTCCCCCAAAGAAATATTTAAAGCAAACTTTAATTGTGTCTAAATTCATGGGATGATTTCTTTTTTCCAGTTTTGTGGGTTTGGAGGCGCCAGGGTGACTCAGGGTGAGTGTCCGACTTTGGCTCGGGCCATGATCTTGCAGTCCCTGAGTTTGAGTCCTGCATCAGGCTCTGTGCTGACGGCTCAGCCTGGAGCCTGCTTCAGGTTCCATGTCTCCCTCACTCTCTGCCCCTCTCCCACTTGCATTCTATCTCTCAAAAATAAATATTAAAAATTATATGGTGGGGTTTTTTTCTTGCTGAAAGATGTGAAATGGTTTATCATACAACAGAATATGCTCAGTTGATTAGGAACTGCCAGGTAGTACTTCTAAAATATTTAATAGGTTGAAAATACTCCCTCCGAATTGCTAAGGAAAAGGAATTTTAAAAATAGGTAAAAGGTTATCTGTTGTGATTGCATTTAAGCTCAGTTGAGTATTCCTAATTGTATTGAGTCTTAAATAGCTGGGTTTTTTTTTTCTTTACATTCATTTTTGAAGAGAGAGACGGTGTGAGTGGGGGAGAAGGAGACACAGAATGCAAAGCAGGTTCCAGGCTCTGAGCGGTCAGCACAGAACCTGACGTGGGGCTCGAACTCATAAACTGGGAGACCATGACCTGAGCCGAAGTCGGACACTTGACCGACTGAGACACCCAGGCACCCCTTAAATACCTATGTTTTTAAAATAAAGAACTTCCCTTCAAATCCTATTATTGAAAAACAGACTGTTTAAGACACTGTGATTCCTACTAAATTGTTTTCCCTGTTATTTCCTGTTAGTGTTTTTTGCATGGTGTTAGGAAAAGTTGAAAATGCTCTCTATTGCCACAGGTCCTTTGCATTTGTCTTTGCCTAAAAATACCTACACTTTTCTAAAGTTGGTGAATTTATGATTGTCTTTTGTTCACTTTTCATATAAGTGAATCTTCCCTAATAAAAGCATTGTAAGAAGAGGAATGAAAGTGTTTGTAATCAGAGGAGAAAATCTGGTTTGGGATGACAGAATAAAATCCCTTAATGTCTGTTAAAAAAAAAAAAAGAATATAGAGGAGAGGTTAATGAGTTAAATATAATGAGTTTGTTCTAACCTAAATAATTTATAGGAAACTAAAAGGAATATCTAAAAAGAGGAAACTCTGGAAATTAAATGGATAAAAACATAATAATAATGTTCAAATGACTAAGCTGGTCATTAAAAATCTGATTTAACAATAATGAAATTAGAACGTGGTCCATTAGGACTAGTAATACTCTGTTAACACAGACTGTGACATATTTGTACTCTTCCTGGAGAACTGATACTTAATCACAGCAGGTTTAGATTGTACAAAGTCACAAGGGGAATCGGTTACTAAGCCTACTGTCACATTGGCAATTTAAAAAAAAAGAAAAGAAAGAAAGAAGAAAAGAAAGCCAGTGAATTTTTTCAAATTATGTTGACACAAAGTCTACCCAACAAAAACTTTTTTTTTGCCTCCTTCCACCCCCAAAAACTTCTAATGAAAGAATAATACAAAAGAGAAAATGAATCATAACAAATTAGGTAATAAAACCAGCAATAAAATATCTAGCCATTTTAGAAAAAACAAGAGTTTTTACTGAGTTAAGTAAATGAGCACAGTAACCTTAGTAAGCATTTGACTGTAGGCCTCCTATGGTCTTCTCCGAAACATTAATTCAAATCGACTCACATTAAAGCAGTCATAAGACTTTAAATCAGTAGGAATAAATTAAAGCAAGGGATAATAATCAACCAATAATGTTTTAAGAGTTAGGGAAGATTCCAGTAGGAACCCAGAGGCTTGGTAGTAAGCTTGAATTGTGACATCAGTGAACGGATTAATGGCTCTCAAACCAAAATCCCTGATGATGTCAAATGAAAAGGGAGAAGAAAACTCAGAAGGGAGAGAACCATTTATTAGCCAAATTCTGTGACAGTGAGAAATAAATATCTGGAATTAGAATATATATCTGGGGGATTTTCATGGATGAATATGCTCCTGAAAGCTACAAAATACATTTTTGATCATCATAGCTCAAGGAATTCATAAAAAAAGCAAAAATCAGGGAGCCTGGGTGACTCAGTTGGTTAAGCTTTCAACTCTTCATTTTGACTCAGGTCAAGATCTCACCATTTATGGGATCAAGCCCCAACTCAGGCTCCTCGCTGACAGCGTGGAACCTTCTTGGGATTCTCTCTCTCCCTCTCTCTGCCCTTCCCCCACTTATATGTGAGCGTGCACACTCTCTCTCTCTCAAAAATAAACATTAAAAAAAAGATTCTCTCTTCCTCTGCCCCTCTACCCCACTCATTCTCTCTCTCTCAAAAAAAATAAAAATTAAAGCAAAAACTTTCTTATAATGTAAGAAATTAACCTTTTCACCTGGAAAAAAAGGTATGTATTCTAAGCTTTTACTTTTGCATAGCACTTTTTCTTAAAGCAAGACAAACCTACAGGTTTAAAAATGAGCCAGCATAGTCTGAAATTAACTCATTAAAGAAAATGTGCTATAATCAACATGTATTTTTTAGTCAAATAACTCAGAAGGACTATGTTGTTGTTGTTTTGGTTTGGTTTTTATTAATGTTTGTTTATTTTGAGAGAGAGAGGGACAGAGAGAGCATGAACGGGGTGGGGGAGAGAGAGAGAGAGGGAGGCACAAAATCTGAAGCAGGCTCCAGACTCCAGGTTCTGAGCTGTCAGCACAGAGCCGGATGTAGGCCTCAAACCCATGAACCAGGAGATCATGATGTGAGCTGACAGGACGCTTAACCAACTGAGCCACCCAGGCGCCCCAGATGGAGTATTTTTTTAAGTGTCTGAAGGGATATCACAAGAAGGAAAAGGAATATTTCTTTTTTAACCTAAATACAATTGCCAATAATAATGTGTGAATATTTTGTTTGGTATATACATTTTCTTAAAAATTTTACCTATTAGACCATAATCAAATATGCCAAAAGAAATCTGCAAAGACCTAGAATCATTTGAGTCATTTAAAACCAGCTTGGTCAGAGCATTTAACCACCCTGCCTCCCAGGGCTACTTACAAGATGATGATTGTAATTACTATGTCAGCATTACTATGCTAAGTTAATTACTATTATTATACATTTTCCATGTACTGAGATATAGTACATGTGTTTTGTTTTTGTTTTTGTTCTTGCAATAAAGGTAGGTGAGCGCTGTTCCTATTCTTCGTCCCCTGGAGGTCAGTAAGTAACCTCATTTGCAAGTTGGCAGCACAAGGGGAGAGCAGTGCATTATGGAACAGAGCAATGGTGACTGACTCACAGTAACTCGTGATCACAGCCCTCAATAACATTGGGCTCTTCCTAACCCAGTGAGCTCACCAGCTACAGACACCAAATGACCCCTCTCAAGAATTACAGCTGGATACAGCAAAGCACCTGTGTGTCAATGTCACAACTCCAGGCCAGGCCAGGCCAGTGCCCCACACCCAAGGAGAGGTTCTGAGAGTTTGAGTATGCGCTCTCTATATAATGAAATGGGCCAAACCACAGGAAAGAGTCCATAGAGAGCAAAGCTCGGCATCTTGGAAAAGCCATAATTAAGATCCAATCAGTCCACTAGAATCCACAGGGACTGATGGGAGAAGGTTCTGGGCAGTGAGCGGCAATGGGAGGTACTAGGGCAAAAGCAAGTTGGTTGAGAATTTAGGCTAGTTAATGGAGTCTGTGGAGATATTGAGACACTTGACTGATTATTCTTATAGGTAACCAAAGTCTTAAGCCTTACAAGTGTTTCCAGAGGGAGCTGGTACAGTAAAGAAAAAAAAAAAAAGCCAAATTATAACACTGATAACCCAACCATTATCTGTGATAGCATGACCCAAATCACATGGTTCACTGATATGAATCCAAACTTTACTTTATTTTAAAGTTTATTTCTTTATTTTGAGAGAGAGAGAGAGAGAGAGAGAGAGCGCTCACACATAAATGCCCGAGGGATGAACAGAGAGAGTGGAAGAGAGCAAGAGAGAATCCCAAGCAGGTTCCACACTACCAGCACAGAGCCCACCTTGGGCCTCCATCTGTGAGATCATGACCTGAGCCAAAGTCAAGAGTCAGATGCTCAACTGGCTGAGCCACCCAGGTGCCTCTCAAACTTTATTTTAGACATCACTTTCCACTTTTTAAGCAAAAATGTTTATGAGTAATTAAATATAGAAAAAAATCAATTACTTCAGCCTTTAATCTTAACCTCTAAATGGAGCACCAATTGACAACAAACTCACTACAGTTAGAGAAAAGGAATAACAAAAGGCTTTGATAATACCCTATAAACTATCATTTGACCCTGGAAAAATAAGAAGAAATGCAAAAATTCCTACTCCAGTAGTAGCAAGGTAAGATTGTATTTCTGGGAGGGGCACCTGGGTGGCTCAGTCAGTTAAACCTCCAGCTTCGGCTCAGGTCATGATCTCATGGTTTGTGGGTTCAAGCCCCAAATCGGGCTCTGTGCTGACAGCTGGCTCGGAGCCTGGAGCCTGCTTAGGATTCTGTGCCTGCCTCTCTCTCTGACCCTCCCCTGTTGGCACTGTCTCTCTCTGTCTCTCAAAAATAAATTAAAAACATTTAAAAAAAAGATCATATTTCTGGGAGACAGTATAAGCAACTTCTGAAAATGTACCCATTTCTTTCACTTGGGTTTTCTTTACTATTCCCCCTACTCTCTCCCCCTTTTCCCTCTCTCTCTCTCTCTCTCTCTCTCTCTCTCTCTCTCACACACACACACACACACACACACACACACACACACACACACGTGAACATAGACTGTGTGTCCTCTATGAAAGAACTTAATAAGAAGACCCATTTCTGTATTTCTGGGACATTGGCTTTCTGCTCCCTTACATAATCCATCCAAACTTCCCATCCATAATAAGCCACATGAGCCATGACATCAGTAAGTGGACCCATGAAGGTCACAGGCCCACTCCAAGAACCACAAAATCTCTGGAGTTAATACACAAGAATTTGCTGGTTGGAGAGCTGATCAGAGATGTTTAAGTCTAGAATACGACAGAAAAAGCATAACACAGAGCCCATGAGCATACGTGTTTAGGGCTACCTCCCTGTGCTTCTCAGCAATTAAACTTGATTATAGCCAACAGCTCCCATCATCATTATTAAAGCCCATAGCAAGAGCATCTCATCAGGAAACTATTTATAACCTGGAAGCTTTATCTTCTTTCTCCCCGTGGTCACTCTTCACTTGAGAGGGCAGATAACAGACACTCTCGGCCCAAGGAAGCAGGGTCCACACATCATTGCAGATGGGAGGGACATGCGGTGGACACCTCCAGAAAAGGTGCCGGCCCATCGAGAACACCAGTGATGTGACCGCGCTCGCGTCTCATTCCACCTGGCTCAGCGCCAGCCTGATACACAATGATCTGAACACGGGCAGTCAGTGAGCATAGCTCGTGAGGCAGGAAACCTGTTCAGAAAAGCCACAAGAAATCTGTATGCTGCCAGCAACAATGAAGGCTAACACTGCTCCCTTCCTGAACAGGATTCATTTTTTAAAAAAATAATGACAGCCCACCTTATTGTCTTTTTTCTTGTGAGTGTTTAACCAAGCAGCGGACCAGGTCCTGTTTTAAATGCATCACACACATTAATTCATAACTGGCCCACAATGACCTGTGTTAACAGAGGTGGGATGAGGCATAGAAAGGCCATAGGGGACCTGCCCCAGGTTCACCACCAGCCCTGGCAGAGCTGGGATACGAAATCCCTCTTAGCAGCCCCCCTCTTTTTAAAGAATTTTTAAGTGTTTACGGTTTTTTATGTTTATTTTTGAGAGACAGGGAGAGAAAAACAGAAACAGAGCATGAGCATGAGCAAGGGGAGGAGCAGAGAGAGAGGGGGAGACACAGAATCTGAAGACAGGCTCCAGGCTCTGAGTTGTCAGCACAGAGCCCAACGTGGAACTTGGACTTACAAACCACAAGATGATGACCTGAGCTAGTGTTTTTTTTGTTTTGTTTTTTGGGGTTTTTTTTAGTTTTCTAAAGTTTATTTATTTTTCAGAGAGAAAGCGAGAGAGAGTATGAGAGCATGAGCAAGGAGGGGAAGAGAGAGAGGGGCCACTCTCTTAAGCATAGGATTCAACTGCTCAAATATGCTAGCCTCCAGATCCATGGCACCGTAGGTCCAGAAGAAATCAGGGAGTATAGAGACCCAGTATCAGACATACACCTCTATGTATGTCTAAACAGAGAGTGTTTGAGACTCTCTAATCCCTCCCCACCAATTTACAAACTTGAAAACCCCGAGATGTTGAGGGACTTGCCAGGAGTCACAGAGCTAACATATGATCTTAAACCATCCAGAATACATGGCGCTAAATAGCCAAACTAGATTATAAACTCCTGGGGATCAGGACCCACCTCTTAGGGTTAGTTTTAGAAATACAGTAACAGTATACAGCCACTCTCCCTCCCACTGCTCCAATTCATAATCAAGCCTGCAAAAATCACCACAGATTAGAAGTCTTTTGGGGGCACCTGGATAGCTCAGTCAGTTAAGCGGCAGACTTTGGTTCAGGTCATGATCTCACGGTTTGTGGATTCAAGCCCCGTGTCGGGCTCTGTGCTGACAGCTAGCTCAGAGCCTGGAGCCTGCTTCACATTCTGTGTGTCTCCCTCTCTCTCTGACCCTCCCCTGCTCATGCTTTGTCTCTCTGTCTCTTGAAAATAAATAAACATTAAAAAAATCTATTAAAAAAAAGAAGTCTTTTGGTGTAATCACACTAGACCATTTTACAGAAAAGGAAATTGAAATCCTGAAAGGTTACATGATTTGGTCAAAGTCATGTCAGTAATTACAATGGAGTTTGTATCAAATTACAAATTAGCCATCTGTTGCTGGAGAGGATATAGAGAAATGGGAACCCTCCTACACTGTTGGTGGGAATGTAAACTGGTGCAGCTGCTCTGGAAAACAATGTGGAGGCTCCTCAAAAAACTATCCATAGAACTCCCCTATGACCCAGCAATAGCACTGCTGCTAGGAATTTACCCAAAGGATACAGGAGTGCTGATGCATAGGGGGACATGTACCCCAATGTTCATAGTGGCACTTTCAACAATAGCCAATCATAGAAAGAGCCTAAATGTCCATCCATGTCTTTATCCATGATGAATGGATAAAGATGTGGTTTATATATACAATGGACTACTACTTGGCAATGAGAAAGAATGAAATCATGCCATCTGCAGCAACATGGATGGAACTGGATGAAGGGTGTTATGCTGAGTGAAATAAACCAGTCAGAGAAGGACAGATATCATGTTTTCACTCATATGTGAATCTTGAGAAACTTAACAGAAGACCATGGGGGAAGGGAAGGGGAAACTAGTTACAGAGAGGGAGGGAGGCAAACCACAAGAGACATTTAAATACAGAGAGCAAACTGAGGGTGGATGGGTACGTGGGGGAGAGGGGGAAATGGGTGATGGGAATTGAGGAGGGCACTTGTTGAGATGAGCACTGGGTGTTACATGTAAACCAATTAGATAATAAATTATAGTTTAAAAAATTAGCCATCTGTGTATGATTTACCATCACTACAAAACAGGATGACCCAGAAGATTCAAGTCCTAACTTAGTCATTTCCAAAAAGGTATGAGAGGTCACATAAGTGACTAAATAGGTGTCCCATGAGAATCCATGTGAGGGTCTCTCCCTGACAACAATGGCCCTGGAAACTGAAAGGAAAGAAAGTGTGAATAGGGGAGAACAATACACACCCCAAAAAACCTGAACCCAGAGATGAGCACTACCCATCACTCCGCCTTTCTTGCATTAGCCACCATCACCGCCATCAATCCTAAATAAGAAATTAAAACTAATCTTTTGAGTTTCACAAGCATGAAATAACTAGAGATATTTTTAAGACCAACAAAACCAAAATTTCAGAATAACTATGCTAAGATTTAGATTTTTACATTTCAGTAAGTTTTTCCCATGGGAAAATTTTCAGATTTATCTCAGGAAAATTTTGCATCTTGTTAAAAGTTGCTGTGCCCTTCACCAAACAGGAAAGCCTTCAAGGGGTGCCTGGGTGGTTCCATTGGTTAAGGGTCTGACTCTTGATTTCAGATCAGGCCATGATCTTGGCTCAGGTCGTGATGCATAGTTTGGGAGATCGAGCCCCACTTCGGGCTCTGCCCCTCTGATCCTCTCTTTCCTTCTTTCTCTGCCCCTCCTCTGCTTGCACTCTCTCTTTCTCTCTCTCTCTCTCAAAGTAAATAAGTAAACTTAAAAAGAAAAAAGGAAAGCCATCAAATGCAGTTCAAACCAGGAAAGTTTCCCCTTCCAACTGAACTCCACCAGCGTATTTCTAGACAAAATACTGGCAAATAGCTTTCACCCAGTGATACAAAGCCACTTTACAAATGAGGATTGTTGCTGCACCTTTCTACATTGATTAGAAATAGATTTATATCAGATTTATATATAGAAATACAAAAGTATACACACACACATGATTTCTAGCCAGAAAGCTTAAGGTCTGGAATTTACTACACACAGTCTTGCTCACTTAAATTTGTTGTTTTTTTAATGCTTATTTTTATTTTTGAGAGAGAGGGTGTGAGCTGGAGAGAAGCAGAGAGGAAGAGGAACAGAGGATCTGAAGCAGGCTCTGCGCTGACAGCAGAGAGGCAAATGTAGTGCTTGAGCTCACAAACTGTGAAATTGTGACCTGAGCTGAAATCAAGGGTCAGATGCTTAGCTGAATGAGCCATCCAGGCACCCCACGCTTTTATTTTTAATGTTTATTTATTTATTTTGAGAGAGAGAAAGAGAGAGAGCATGCGCACATGCACACATGCAGGTGGAGGAAGGGCAGACAGAGAGAGAGAGAGGGAGGGAGAGAGAAAATCCCAAGGAGGCTCCACACAATCAGTGTGGGTTCTGTCAGAACCCAATACGGGGCTCAAACTCATGAACTGTGAGAGCATGACCAGAGCCAAAACCAAGAGTCAGACGCTCAACCAACTGAGCCACCGAGGTGCCCCAATTTCTCCCCTTTTCTTACAAAAAGAAGAAAAGAAGAACCTTAAAACTTCTATTTTCCTCAAAGGAATTCAAGACCAAAAAATAAATAAATAAGAAAACACCTGACAAAAGCAAAGCCCATTATTATTACTATTATGATTATTAAAATATTATAGCTAAGAATTCCCTCGTGCTAGACAGTCAGGAATGGCACAATTCAGTTTCAGACATTCACCAATTATGTAATTTCACCCTGCTGAAAATATTAATTACCTAAATATGCTCTCTTCTGAGCAAGAGTAACCTGCACATGACTTCCCAGCTTATCCTAAGTAACAGAGATTAGCATTTTTACACGGTGACAGTTTCACGAGCAATCACAACTCCCAGGAAGGGAAGTAGATCTGAATTTACCATCAGGTAACACACAGTTTCCTGATAAGGAGCAAAAGGAATGCCTGATTCTGGCTCAGTCAGTGAAGCATGCAAAATGAAAAAGGTCTAGAGATCTATGGCACAACAGTGTGCATTTCCTTAACACTACCAACCTGTACTCTTAAATATTGTTAACAGTAAATTTAGTCTTATGTATTTTTTTACCACAATAGAAAAGAAGTAAAGTAGCTACCATATAGAGTTGTTCTGAGAATAAAATTAGATGATAAAGCACTTAGCACAAAGGCTGGTATATATTAAACACTCAAAAAAATTTGCTCTTGGGGCACCTGGGTGGCTCAGTCAGTTAACCATCCAATTCTTAATTTTGTCTCAGGTCATGATCTCACAGTTCTTGAGATCAACCCCCACATTGAGTCTGTTTGGGATTCCCTCTCTCCTTCTCTCTCTCTCTATCCCTACCCACTCACACTCTTTCTCTGTCTCTCTCTCTTTCTCTCTCAAAATAAATAAATAAACATTTTAAAAAATATATTTGCTGTTAAAAATACTTGTCAGATCCTACAATGAAACTGTATTAAGGGTTTTTTTTTTAGTTAATTAGACATTCATTTACTTTTAAGAAAAAATTTAGGTCTTATAACCCCTCATTAAATCTAACCTACCTCTCTTCTTGAGGTCCAATTATTTGGTGAGCTGTGCTTTTAAATGCTGATTAATCACTTTATAGTTCCCCAGAATTCCTGTCTCAATGTTTTCTTTTACTAAAGCCGAGGCCACTAAAACAGTCAGGTATCAGAAGCAAATGGCATTCCACTGCCTTAGTACACAAACAGACACACAGATACAAAGACACACACACACACACACACACACACACACACATACACAAACACATCATTCCCTTTTAAAGGGTTTAAGTATTTCCATCTCTAAAGATGGTCCAGAAAACCTCTATATTAAAAACTTTTCTAAGCAGATGGGAACTGAAGTCACAATAAAAATCATGAAATCTTACATATTTTTATATCCACCGAAAATAACCTACTAAGGTAGTGTACTGCTTCCTATAATCTAATAATAACATAAGATAGTATAAATACTATGACATTTACTGTGCAAGATGTAGCAATGAGTGATACACAATTATTTTGTATTTCCTATCCCTTGTTTGTGAGAAACCCTTTCTATTTACAAAGACATGTTTTACCTGGACCTCCTCCATCCAAATGTCGGTGCTTTCTGATTCTATGACCTAGAGCTTTCTACTTATGGTTCCAAGATATAAAAAAATACAAGATATAGAGTTATTTGGATGCTTGAGATTTTTTTTATTTAGGGGCACCTCAATCAGTTAAGCATCCGATTTCAGCTCAGGTCGTGATCTCAGGGCTCATGAGTTTAAGCCCCACGTCAAGCTCTGTGCTGAAGGCTCAGAACCTGGAACCCGCTTCAGATGCTGTCTCCCTCTCTCTCAACAATGAATGACATTAAAAAATTTTTTTAAGTTTATTTATTTATTTTGAGAGAGAGAAAGAGAGAGCAAGCAGAGGAGGGGCAGAGAGAGGGAGAGAGAGAATCCCAAGCAGGCTCCGCGCTGTCAACAACAGAGCCTGTCACGGGTCTCAAACTCACAAACCATGGCATCATGACCTGAGCTGAAATCAAGAGCTGGATGCTTAACAGATGGAGCCACCCAGGCGCTTCTGGATGCTTAAGATTAAACAAAGTTTAGAGCATCACTATTGACAATTCTTCGGGGGAGGGAGGGAGGCTGTCCCTTGCATTGTAGGATGCTTAGCAGCAACTCTGGCGAAAATACCACTAAAATACTCATCCAAACTATAACAATTTAAAAAAGACTCCAGACACTACCCAGTATATGCTGGCTGGAGTTGGAGTTGAGTGGTTGCGGGGAAGGAAGCAATCACCCTGGTGGAGAACGACTGTTTCAGAATGACCTATCCTACAAATTTTCCATAAGGAACTGAGGTTCAAAACATGGCACCCCTGGGGCACACCTGGGGCCCCTCAGTCAGTTGAGCATCCGACATCTCATGGCTCGTAGGCCTGAGCCCCACGTCGGGCTCTGTGCTGACAGCTAGCTCAGAGCCTGGAGCCTGCTTCAGATTCTGTGTCTCCTTCTCTCTCTCCCTCCCCCATTCATGCTCTGTCTCTCTCAAAAAGATGAAAAATTTTAAACAACAACAACAACAACAAAAGTGGCAGCCCTGAGAACTGTGAATGGTTGGAGGAGGAGGACCAGGCAGCTATGAAATCCCTCTCTCTTTTTCTCTAGAACAGGGGGATGGAAAACATAAGGTAAAAGCACTATCTCCTTCAGGAGCAGCCAGCACAGCACAACACATGGACACGGACCCGTATTCTCCAATTTCAAATATCCCAGTCTCTTCCTCCAAAAAGACACAACAGAACAATCCAAATGCCCATGTATGTCTCTTCACCTTTTCTCACTGAAAACCTCCTCCCTAAAATGCCTACTTTAAAATACATTTTTGCCTTCATTTTTCTTTTACAAAATCCCTATTTCTTTAAATTATGCCCATAAGGAATGACTTGAAATTCACACACACTTGAAAAAATGTCTCATAGTTGAAGCACAGACACCTCAACCAACATGTGCTAGAATGTTGCAAAGGCTGGGAAGAAAAAAGTCTACCACGCAAGGACTTGAAATTCCCAGAGTTTCCATTTACGTAGTAGATTTTTTTTAAATACAGATTGGTTTATTATAATCTATAAATCAGCTCAGACTCCAAACAAATTGGCTGTATGACTTGGGGAAATCCTTTAGTTTTTCTTACCTTAATAACTATTTTCAAGTGTACAGTTCATACTATTAAGTACGTTGTTGTGCAACAGATCTTCAGAAATTTTCATCATGCAAAACTAAAAGTCTATACCCATTTAACACCAACTCCCCAATCCCCCTTCCCCCCACCCTCTGGCAACCACAATTCTACTTTCTGTTTCTATGAATTTGACTATTTTAGATGCCTTGTATAAGTGTAATCAAACAGTACTGTCTTTTTTTGATGATCCCATTTCACTTAGCACAGTGTCTTCAAGATTCATCCATGGTGGGGCACCTGAGTGGCTCAGTCAGTTAAGTGCTGACTTGGGCTCAGGTCATAATCTCATGGTTCATGAGTTCAAGCCACACATGGGGCTCTCTGATGTCAGCACAAGGCCCGCTTGGGCTGCTGTCTCCCTCTCTCTCTGCCCCATTCTCTTTCTCTCTCTCTCCCAAAAGAAATAAATAAACATTAAAAAAAGAGAGATTCATCCATGTTGTAGATGAATGTATCAGGATTTCCCTTCCTTTCAAAGCCAAATAATATCCCATTATATGCATATACCAGTTTGTTTATCCATTCATATGTTGATAGGCACTTGGATTGTTTCCTCTTCTTGCTATTGTGAATGATGCTATCAACAGGAGTGTTCAGACTCTTCTCTGAGACCCTCCATCCAACTCTTTTGACCTTATATACCCAGACATGGAACTGCTGGGTCATATGGGTCACACGCATTCTCTCTCTCAGAATAAGTCTTTAAAACTGTAAAAAACTAAATAAACAAGATGATCTCGGGACACATATTGACTTGACAATTACTAAAGGGAGAGAATTCAGTCAGTCCAGGTCATGGCCTTTTCTGTCTGATCACCTTTTGCAAAGGAAAAACTTCTGATCTTCGTTCTTTAAAACCACTTCTGGGGTGCCTGGGGGGCTCAGTTGGTTAAGTGTCCGACTCAGGTGGGCTCAGGTGATGATCTCATGGTTCGTGGGCTCGAGATCCGCATTCGGTTCTGTGCTGACAGCTCAGAGCCTGGAGCCTGCTTCAGATTCTGTGTCTCCCTCTCTCTGCCCCTCCCTTGTTCGTACTCTGTCTCTTTCTGTCTCAAAAATAAAATAAAATATTAAAAAATAAAATAAAACCATTTCCAATATACTCAGATGTCACATTTATCTATTATCAAACTCCCAATTCACTATTAAATGTTCTAGATTGTGTAGAAAGAAAAAAGCAGAGTTAAGTACATGGCTTTGTTTGCTTTTCCCCACCAGAGGACCTCATAAGGTGAGCTCACCTAGGGTTGCTCAACACACAGTCGTACCTCTGACAGGCAGAGTTCTGCCAACAGAGAGAAACCTGTCAGCACGGAGCACGGAGCCTTGGGGGGCAGGGGGTAAACAAAGGGACGCTCCCTTTAGTTAATGTCAAATGAACAGCATTTGTTTAAGGCCCCTTTCTTACTGAACTCAGCAGTGATCATGATGTCGCATGACTGTGGAATTCAAAACAGGAGCCACAGCTTATGAAATACCCAAAACTGACATCTTGCTGTCACAAACAAGTAAGAGACGGAAGGTTCTTCCTGATGACGTAGAACTTCAGTTGGCAGCTGGTTTTGATAACAGTGCTCCACCCCGCAAGTCCAGACAGCAACTTCCTGCAGGTAAAGTGAACCAAAAATCTGTGGAACCCCTGCTGCTCCAGACAGGGTCCTCAGACCAGCAGCACTGACCTCACCTGCCAGTCTATTAGAAATGCAGAATCCTAGGCCTCATTTGCAGACTTACAGAAGCAGAATCTGCATTTTTGAAAAGACACCCTGGTGATTCACACAAGGGCTGTTTCAGACTGCACACCTAACAGAATTCATAGCCCTGGGAGGGGAGAGATGGAATAAATCATGCTTGAAACCCATAACATAAATACTATGAAAAAGGCTGTTCTTTCTGCAGGTGGGCTGAATAAGTCAAGGTGCACTCAACTGTCTTTTCCATAGCAAACCCTCTTACTCATCAGTTAGAATCTGAAGTGTTTCTCAACACCTTAGACTGACTAGTTTGTCTTAGAGGCCAGGAGTGACCGGCACGCAGCTGATATAAACTCAGCCACTGCTGAGGGCAGAGAAGACAAACCCGTTCTGACACAGATTAACTGCCCCAGGTACACGTGAAACTCACGGACGTCTCAAAAAGACGCTGCCGCAGGGCACAGACGCCGTGTCGCTGCATCCATCCCGGTTATTTCTCTAGGTGCCCTGGGTCATTTCCTCAAATCCCTCCATCATCATTCTCCCTCAGACCAGTGCAGATTATCTTTTTATGTATTCATGATTTATACAGAGTCTACTTCCCAAAAGGATTTTATGGGGCTTACAAAGATAAACACATTGGAAACAAGACAAGCAAAATTAAAGCCGAATAAAAAATAAGTTAGAATTAGAAGAGAATATATATTGCACATGATCTTTCCGTAGTTGGCTGCACCCCTGCCCCCCCCCCCCCCCCCCCCCGTGCCCCAGCACCGCCTCTCCCCAGGAAAGCAGCAGGAGATTAATGTGATTGATGAATCTTAAAATAAACCAGGATGCTCAGCTCAACTCCTCCTTTTTGCCTCTTGGGAGTGAGTAGGCACACAGGGGGTAAAAATTCTGCCCTGCTCCCTCCTGGCATAATTCTTCCCTATGCTGCCCCCAGCCAGGGCCCACCCCACATGGGGAGACCCAGGGCTGCTACACGGTTAAGATTCAGCATTGCCTATGGACGGATGAGGAAGTCTGCTAAATATTGGCATAATTGCAAAGTCCATTTGCACAAAGATATGAGCTACATTCTTCTCTCTCATTTCTATCCATTTAAAAAAGTGGTATTTTGGTCTTTGACTTATTTCTCAACTACCTCAGAGGTCACATGGGGGAAAAGGTGCTATTTATTGGGTCCTTTCAAAATCCCCACCAAAAGGTCAGGAAAACTAATGCTATAAAGCCACTTATGGTAGGTTATTAATACTGGCCAGTAAAAAAAAAAAAAAAAAAGTCCTAAATTTTCTGGCTACTGAGACAAAAAGAAAACCACAGCTGGTGTGGAAGACTTCTAGAACTAGAAGTCACTCAGTATCTGCTCCACCTTCATTTTATTTGCCTTCCTCTCCCATACAGACTGGAAAACCTAAGACTCGCCTTCCCCAAAATCATGGCAGCTGGCAGAGGCCAGGGGACTGTGACTGGCCAACAAGACAGGCTTGAGAGTAAACAGGTACTTCTTCCCCGACTTTCTCCTTGTGAGCAACAGGCACGCAATGCCTCAGGTGTGGCAGCCGTCACCAGGAGCCGGGAGGCAAGGGAGGAAGCGCCATCGTTGCTCAAGGTAAATAAACCCCAAACTTGCCAAAGCCACACATACACTTGGTTATCCAGTTTTGGGAACACTGAACTGAAAGATATGTCTATGTATAGTTCATTGTTTTTATCACTATAAATAAAATCTTTTATATAGAGACACGGATTGTTCTTTTTTTTTTAATGTTTTATTTATTTTGAGAGAAAGAGAGAGACAAAGAGAGCACACAGAGGAAGGGCAGGGAGAGAGAGAGAGAGAAGGAAAGAGAATCCCAAGCAGGCTCTGCACTGTCAGCACAGAGTGCAATGCAGGGCTTGATCTCGCAAAACATGAGATCATGACCTGAGCTGAAACCAAGAATAGAATGCTTAACCGACTGAGCCACCCAGGCTCCCAGAAAAGTATAGAAACATTTCTATACAATGTTTCTAAGAAGTAACTTCTCTTTTCCAATTATAAAAAAAAGATGAGGCATTCTCATACTTGGAAAGAGCACTGTATCTCAGAAAAAGCACAAATATATATATGAAATATATATATATATATATACACACACACAGACATATACACACACATATATACATACACATATATAATGTTTATATTACTATAAAACCTTGATGAAGTAGAACTCAACTGATTTCAATCTCACTGTCCTTTTAAAAGACTAAAGAAATGTGAAAAAAGGAAAAAAAAGGTGAAGCCACCACCTATTTATTTTAAGATAATATTACTTCTGAGGGGCTCGATTGGTTAAGCATCCAACTCTTGATTCTGGCTCAGGTCATGATACCAGGGCCATGGGACTGAGCCCCATGTTGGGCTCTGTGCTGAGCAGGAAGGCAGCTTGAGGTTCTCTCTTTCTCAACTTCTGCTCCCTCCCCACCCTGCGTGGGTGCCCGGACATGTGCCTGCACTCTCTCTGTTCCTCTGCCTCATAATAAATACATTAATAATAATACTAATCATATTACTTCTGAGTTTGTCCTCGGACCAGCTCTGTCCACCAAATGTCCCGCCAGTCCACGTGGGCAATGAAGACCCACGGTAGTAACACCAGGACACCACAGAGCACCCCCTAGCTTCTGTCATGTTACATGAGGCACAAATGGCCACTGCATAGACGTTCACACACTAAAGAAAGATGCGCATCGAAGGCTGACGTGCAGGAAGCTCTGGTCATAAAACGTTGGGTTCGCAGAAAACCTCCCTCCACTCGGAGTGAACCGCTGATCAAGTGTACAATGTTTCCAAGAAGTGATTCCCTGCACAATGTCTTAATTTCCTACACACTGTTTCTTTCCTTTTTCCTAACTATAAAAAGATCTGGTTAAGGGTTTTCATACTCGGAAAGCGTAAAATCTCTCTCACTCCTCACTCGGCCCACTCTGGTGGAGTTTGAATTCCACTTCAGCAGAGCGGAGTGCTGCCTCTTACAGTTGGCAGAATGCTTACACACATGTAATCCCATTTGGTCCTCAAAATATTACAGTGAGGGAAACAAATGTACTAATCCCCATGCGGAAACAGAGGCTGGGAGACGTGAAGGGCTTTGTCTAAAGTCTCACCACCAGTCACTGGTCGAGCCAGACTAAAATACAGACCTTCTGGCTCCCCATCTAGTGCGCTTTCTGAGGTGCTCTGCCAATCCCGCCCCCTCTCTGTGGTGTGAAGTCAGGGCTCACACACCAAGGACGTGGAATGCTGCACCCATACTGCTTGGCCAAAAACCAGCACATGCCTATTATTACCTATCCTGAATATCCCCCAATCAGAGTTGTGGCTTTCGATTCTAGAAATGCATCCTCTTTTCCCTTTTCCTACCCTCTTAGCCATTCTTTCTCATTTCACTCTTAGTTCACTGATTTCAGGGCTCCTGGGTGCCTCAGTCGGTTAAGCGTTCGGCTTCAGCTCAGGTCATGATCTCACAGTTTGTGGGTTCGAGCCCTGCATCAGGCTCTGTGCTGACAGCTAGCTCAGAGCCTGGAGCCTGGTTCTGATTCTGTATCTCCCTCTCTCTCTGAGCCTCCCCTGATCGTGCTGTCTCTGTCTGTCTCTCAAAAATAAATTACAAAAACATTAAAAAAAAATTGGTTCACTGATTTCTTGCCCCCTAGGACCACATTTTCTCTCTTCTTGAGATACAATTTCAAATTGTGGTCAAGTTACGAACCTTGCTTCTTAATAGCCACAAACCTTTCTCCCTGCTCCAGATCAACACGAAACCTCTCCCCTTGGAGAAGGAGTTGGGGCATTTAGTGGGTATAAAGGCTGCAGTATCTCATCTACGACCACAGCTCTTCTACAGGGAAAAGTGCTAGAATGCTAACATCAAACATCCAAAAGATTAACACATACATTTACATTCCATTTGAGTAGTTTTAATGTTAATTCAATATCTGTTCATGTCTGCAATTACCAACTTGCTATTTGCTTCTATTTTTTTCTTCTCTGGTTATGATGAGAAGTTAGAATGATGGACAGAAAGATTAAGAAAGGAGCGGATAGTGGAAAAGGTAATATTTTTGTGGAAAATAACAAAGATATTGAAACTGTTATTTATTAGAAAAAAAT
Source organism: Suricata suricatta (assembly GCF_006229205.1). NCBI lineage: Eukaryota > Metazoa > Chordata > Mammalia > Carnivora > Herpestidae > Suricata > Suricata suricatta. The sequence goes on from NC_043714.1 coordinate 18,822,084, forward strand.
CCCATATCATAATAGGTTAACACCTCTCATGTCTGGGAATATAGTAGTCTCTCTTATTTGAATTTATACTGAGGTTACCTATAAAACCTGCTTTACACGGTTTAGGAAGGCTCTTGTCCTGATCAGAACTGGAGGCCACTTCTGCTTCCCGCTGCACCATTTTCAGAGCTTCGCTGACCACGGCACATCCTTTGGTTGCAGTTGGCTCTTAGAGCCTCTTGCCAGAAAACGTGCAGTGAAGCAGGGAGCTCAAGGGATCTCTGGTCAGAGGGGGTGGGTTGGAAGCCCTTGAGCAAGTCATTCAAACTCTCAGTGTCCCCATCCCTGAAAGAGGGAAGGTAATCCTATCTCATGAGGTCATTGAGAACATCAAATAAAACAATACCTGTAAGGGGCGCCTGGGTGGCTCAGTCGGTTAGCATCCAGCTTCAGCTCAGATCATGATCTCAGTTTGTGAGTTTGAGCCCCGTGTCAGGATCTGTGCTCAGAGCCTGGAGCCTGCTTCAGATTCTGTGTCTCCCCCTCTCTCTCCCCTCCCCAGCTCATGCTTTGTCTCTTTCTGTCTCTCAATAATATAAGATCCCTGGCCCTCAAGCCTGCTTCAGATTCTGTGTCTCCCTCTCTCTCCCCTCCCCAGCTTATGCTTTGTCTCTCTCTGTCTCTCAATAATATAAGATCCCTGGCCCTCAAACCACTGTAGCTTTTACTGAGATCCACTTAATACAAGCAGAATTCCCCAGAGTTTCCCAGAAAATATGTCCTATCAGTTTTTTTCAATAGAAAGGAGGAGGAGGAAGGGGAGGGGAGAGAAGAGGAATAGAAGGAGGAATAAGCAAATACCATCCCCCTCCCCTTGAGCGTGTCACTTCACACCCCTACTTCAAATTGGCAGTACTCCTTTCTTACCCTGGAAGCTCTTCCAGGGCCGGGACTATGTCTCATTTTTGGCTTTCCCCACAGCAGCACAGTGTCCAGCACTTGCTGTCTTTCTTCTCAGTGGGTAACCACGCCCAGAAAACAGATCTCAGGACTCTTACCTGTGGATGTTCTCCCTTGGTGTAGGGCTCTGTCTGTTTGTTTTAATTTTTTTTTGTTTTTTTGGTTTTTTTATTTATTTCTGAGAACAGAGAGAGAGAGAGCATGAGCAGGGGAGGGTCAAAGTGAGAGGGGGACACAGAATCTGAAACAGGCTCCAGGCTCTGAGCTAGCGGTCAGCACAGAGCCAGACGCGGCGCTCAAACCCACAAAGCGTGAAATCGTGACCTGAGCTGAAGCCGGACGCTTAACCGACTGAGCCACACAGGTGCCCCTCTGCTGTGTTTTTCATGAAACAAGTTGGTGTGAACAATAACCAAGAAGAGGGGTGGAAGGGAGTTCTAAGGAAATGGAGGCAAAGATCAGCAAAATAAGAATAACAGTTGGGATATTTACAGAGTCCGGTTATCATTCTAAGGATTACTTATTATTTTCCAAGGGAGAAATGCATGTTTACAACAGAAAGACCTAGCAATCACCCACTCAACCAAGTGATTAAACTTAACATCACTAATGAATGACCAGATACATGTAACGTAAAACACATTACCTTGAAGTAGTCTGACCCAAAGTGCTGTGTCTGAACCTATTCAAATCTTCAGACTAAACTTCCAGCATACGAGAAACATAGAGTGTGGATGACAAGGAAAGTAACACCACAAAGAAATAATCAGATAAATCCAGAATGTAGAACATTCTGCAAATCAACTAGCCTCGTCCCTTCAAAAAATCTATATGATGAAAAAAAAAAAGTTGAGGCACTGTTCTAGATTATAAAACCACTAAAGAGGTTAGTGGCCAAATGCAATCTATGAGAATCTTGATTGGTTTCAGGTTTGGGAAATACATAGTTACCAAAAACATTGAAGAAATTTTAATATGGACTGGATATTTGATGACATGCGGGAACAACTATGAACTCAGTAGGTTAAAGTTCCTGCACATATGTAAAAGAACACACACTGAAACTTAGTGATGTCTGTAATTACTTTGAAAGGGCTTAGCCCTCCCCCACCCCAAAAAAATATATTACATAATACATACACACACAGGTTGATAAAACAAATCTGACAAAATGAACGATTATTGAGTCTAGATGGTGGAAATACTATTATCCATTATACTGTTTCAACTATTCTGTATGTTTGAAGGTTTGTCATAATAAATGTTAGAAAATAAGGAGGCAAAGTAACAAGCAACCTAGTCCTCCCTGCTCTGAATGAAAAATTTCTTTCTCTTGCACTCAATTATATAAATAAATTATAAAACTCTCGTCCTGATGCGTTTGGAACAGTCACTGGGGGCTACACACCGCTGAGCCACCCTCTACAACAATACCTGGCAATAGTGGTTGTGTTGAGAACCGATCACAGCCCTCTAATGGGGTATCATTCTCACTGTCCTGTGAAACCTTGTTACTCCCACACCAAAGATCCTACCAGCACATGGCTAATAAAAATGGTAAATGTAGCTGGTATTTGCTTATTTACTGTATTTTTTTTAATAAAATACAATCCTTTATCTTCTTTTAGTTCCATGGACCACAGTAAAGAAATAGAAAAACAAAGATCTCATCTAAATTATCTTATCTCATCTAAATTCATCCTTTTCAAGGGTTTAAATCCATCCCTTAAAAGTTCAATTTTGAAGGGGCAGCTGGGAGAGGGAGGTGCTGACAACCACACAGATTACTAGGAAGTACAATTCCCACCTGCTGCAATGGCTGCCTGGCCTCTTATGAGCAACCTTTACTTAACCCAAGTACCCCCATCACAGGAGCTGGTTCATGCAGGTCAAATCATCACATTCAAGAGCCACTTGCTCCCAAGTTCATGTACTTAAGGCTCTTCAACCAGTAATAAAAATAGCATTGGACGAACTATACAACTTGTGATCTTACTTCTGCATAAAGATAATTTAGTCATTTGGTATCCCTAAGGTTTGGTTTTGTTTTGTTTTTAAAGAGTGATGCAGGTGATATATGATGTGCGGAGGTAGTAAAGCATCCTTTACATCGTCTGGGTGCTCTGTTAGCTTTGCTGTGGAGGACAAGAGCAAGCAGCAGCAGGGCATGAAGGCAGTAAATAATCCAAAACTTCACTCCACACGCCAGATACTTCGATTCCTTCCTGAACTTTCTAGAAGAACAGCCATTAGAAGATAAACTTGATAAATTCAGGATTTTCCAAAGGTAGACAGCAAGAGAAAGAAGCACAACCCCAAAGTTAAAAGTTTGTATTACTTGGGGAAAGAGTGTGGAGCTCTGACGGTTAGCTCAAGGACTTCTCTACTATTTGATTCTCTTCCAAACTAAAACACATCATGCTAAGGCTAACACATAAAAACATAAACTAAACTGAAGCTTAATGCTTAAAATTAAAATATACATGTAATATATAATGATATTATATATACAGTATATATGTGTATAGTGAGATATATATGAAAGTTTATATACATATATATGACACATAGGAGCTATATATATATGTCCAATATATATTGGGAAATGTGAAAAAGTGTTTCCTTTTGTTTGTTGAGTTCAAGCTTATCTGAGAAGACAGGAAAGTCTTACCTAGGTACAAAGATGCGTTTTCTTTCTTGACATTGTCATCTAAGTAGGTTGGTCCCAAGGTATAAATAGGTGTGGAACCCATTCCGATGAGAATCTGTGCGCAAATGAATAAAGCCACGTAGACCCAATGATTATTTCCTCCTGAGTCCTTCAGGCAGGCAGGAGGCTCCGACGTGGCCGTGGAGTTGCCACTCTGACACAGGCCATCATTGGAGGCCGAGGCATTCAACTCTTGGATCTGGTAAGGAGGCGAGATGAAGTGAGGTAAAGCAAAGAGGGCAGCCCCGATGGCAATGAAAAGTCCACCGACGGCCAGCCACAGGGGCCTCCGACCCCGGCCGCCGAAGTAGCTGACGAACACCACCACCACCAGGCTCCCAATGTCAAAGCAGCTGACCAGTAGCCCCGACTCAGAACTCTTCAGACTGTAGCGCCTTTCGATGGTGGTGATGACACTGCTCAGGTAGCCGGAGACCATTAACGCCTGGATGAAGGTCAGGAAGCACATGCAAACCAGGAAGCAACGGGAATCAGTGAGGACCACATAGAGGCACCTTCTCCCCTGGAGCGTGGCCAACGTGGAGGACACCGACACAGCTTTGCTGACTTCCACCCTATGGTTACATTCCATGAGCCCTGCCATCTCTGCCAAAGTGGACGGAGCAGAAGGACTGGGGGCCAGCCCACTTGGGCCCTGTTTCGACTCCTGATGGCCCAAAGAATCTGTACAGCCAGAAGCTGGCTTTGCGCCTGTACTCACAGGACTGAGGTCTGGCCGGCAGGAGGCGCTGTTCAGGACCGGTAAACTCTTGGACCTAAAGGTCTCTGGTTCGCACTTCTCTTGGACAGCTCCTGCTGTGGCTGGTGCTTCCAGCTGTCCTCCTGACTGGGGCTGCAGTCCAGTGCCTTCGTCCATGGCTCTTTGAATTCAGATTCGATCGCGGATCGCACTCAGGGACTCCGGCGCTTTTCATCCACCGGCACCAGGGGCCGAAGTCTGGCCCGCTCAGTCGTGCCTACCAGGGACCGGGGCTGGGGATGCAGAGCCGCGCAGAAGGGCATCCTCACCAGCAGGGAGGCACCCAGGGCATCCTGACCGCAGATGCGGCCCCGAGACTCTGCAACCGCGTGCCCCGGGGGGCAAGGGTCCCCGCGGTCCTACGTTGAGCCCTGTTTTGGGTCCACCTCGGGGCGATAGCTTGCGGCAGGAGCCTTGCGCGTCCCGGGCGCATCCCCTCCGCCGGCCGCCGCTCGGCCCGCCGCCTGGAGCGAGTACGCCCCGTGCCCAGCGTGGGGGCGCTTAGCGCTGTTGCCCGCGCCGCATACCGCCCGGCTGCCTGGGCCAGAGGCGCTCCGTCCTCGCCGCCTCCGCTTGCGACACCCTCGGGCGCAAAGATGCCAACCTGCAAAGCAGAGAGAGGGCGGTCAGCGAAGGGCGGCTGCGGCTGGGACTGGCGTCCCGGCGCCCCAGCGCCCCAGCGCCCCGGGGGCCAGCGCTGGGTGACGCGGACGGTCCCAAATGGGACCGATGGACGAGGAGGAGCGAAGCCCTGGAGGAGGCGGCGGTGCGGGCTGCAGCCTCCAGTGCCGGAACAATAAGCAGCAGGCGGTCGGCAGAGACCCTCCCTCATTGTCTGCCGCGGACTTGCCTCCGCCCCGCCCCTTTTGCCTTAAACAGAGCATCTGCTTTTATATGTTAATAATTATCAACCTGGCAGCCCTGACTCAGAGGCAGTGTCTTTTATTCGAGTGAACTAATTGCAACCTTTTGGTACTCCTACTCCATTACTCAAAATAGAAAATGCCCAAAAGAACAAAGGAAAGTTTTTTGGTGTGTATGTGTGTGTGCGTTTCCTTACAAACACAGTACATTCCCAGGACCGATTTTAAAAAGGAAAAGCAGAGGAAAGCTGCGTGTGTAGATATGTGTGTACACACTTGTGTGCAGGCACGTGTGAGCGACTGGATGCGAATCCGTCTGCTCCATCATTTAGAGACTCCTATGCAAAGCCCTTAACAGCCGCAAAAAGGTCAACGCGCTAGCCTCTTTACTCCCGACACTAAAAATAACCCCCCAGACCGAAAGAACTATTCAATTTCAAATACCGGGGGCATTTGAGGCTGCGGCCCACACGAAGTCCCAGCGCGCAGTGTCACGCGAAACCGAAAATCGCTTTGCTTTGCGGAGGGTGGGGAAGCAACAACCGAACAAAGAGATGCCGGCACGCTGTCGCCGAGCTCGCCGGGAGCCCACCGAGCAGCCTCGGCACCAGGAGGCCGCCGGAGAGGTATGCTGTTTACAGGGAGCGCACCCTACGCTCGTGGGCCCGGGGTGCGTGCGCGAGCGCGCACGCACACACACACACACACACACACACACACACAGACACACACAGGCGTGTATGTCAGAACCCCGAGCGCGATCCCGCATCTAGCTTCAATTCAGCGAGAGCAGAAAGAAAACAGGTGTGTCCCGGGGTAAGCCCCCGCCCCTCATCTCGGGGACTCCCACTTCGGTGCTGCGGCCGGGGGGTGAGGTGCACCAGGTGGGAGAGGAGAGCCGGACTCCGCCGCGTGGGGTTTCATTTCGCGTTTTTGTGATGCTGCTTAGAGAAGAAAGGAGGACGGGGAGGGGAGAGAGGCAGCGGGGCTGGGCGGCCAGGGGCGGCTGCTCCGGCGGCTCCCTCGGCTCTGCCGGGCCAGACGCGCTCCCGCCTTCCCCGCCGGCCCGCCGCTCCGAGCCCGGGCTTCCCCG